>NC_042620.1:179753392-180091740 GCF_901001135.1 Rhinatrema bivittatum | reverse complement strand
CTAACTTTTCTGTACATGAGTACAGGGCTTTAGTTGAAGTCATTTTCAGCACTGCCTGGACAGATAGTGGAGTAAGTCCACTTGAAAAAATATCTATCCTAAAATTACCCAGAGAACTTTGGATGGGTATAGCAGAGTTGCTTACTTATAACAGGTGTTCTCTAAGGACAGCAGGATGTTGGTCCTCTCACATGGGTGACATCATCAGATGGAGCCCAATGCGGAAAACATATGTCAGTTTCTAGAGACTTTGACTAGGCACACTGAGCATGCCCTATACCACACATCCACGTGGGATCCCTCTTCACTGCCGTAACAAAGAAGTACAATAAAATAAAAATAGGAGAAACCCAACTCCGCAGGGTGACGGGCGGGTTTCATGAGGACTAAGATCCTGCTGTCCTCAGAGAACATCTGTTACAGGTAAGGAACTTTGCTTTCTCTGAGGACAAGCAGGATGGTAGTCCTCACACATGTGAATCTCTAGCTACAGGCTGCTCCCTAACACACGGGCACCAATAGACACCTAACCAGGTGCCAACAACACAACACCGATGCTGGTAACAGAGGGGGGGAGACTGCCTAAACCCAAACAATGGGCCCTAGGTGGGAGAATTAGGTTCTACACCTCAGACAGGTCCCGGAGGACAGACTGGCCAAACCTGCTGTCACGTCGGTCATCCCTATCCAGACAGTAATGTGATGTGAATGTGTGGCAAGAACGCCACATTACTGCCTTGCTGATCTCCACAGGAACTACTCAAAAGTGGGTCACCAGCGCTGCCATGGGTCTGACAGAATGAGCCTTGACATAACCCCCAAGATGCAATCCCGCCTGGGCATAACAGAAGGAGATGTAATCTGCTAGCCAATTGGCTTTTGTCTGTTAGGAATAGGTTGGGCATGCCATTGCCAATCAAAAGGAAAAAAAAGTTGGGTGGACTGTCTGTGGGCTTCGGTCCACTCCAGGAGGAAGGCTAAGGCTCGTTTGCAGTCCAAATTGTGCAGTGCTCATTCACCTTGGTACGAATGGGGACTGGGAAAGAAAATTGGCAGGATGATTAACTGGTTAACATGGAAATCCATCAACACCTTAGGCAGGAACTTATGGTACGAATGCTAGACCCACCTGTCATGATAAAACTTAGTATAAGGTGGATAAGTCACTAAGGCCTGGAGCTCCCTCTGCACTGACGTGACCACCACCAAAAATATGAACTTCCAGGTCAGGTACTTCAGGTCACAGGTGCGCAGTGGTTCAAAAGGAGCTTTCATTAGCTGAGCTAACACCTTCTTGAGGACCCAAGATGCAGTGGGAGGCCTTGAGGAGGCTTCAGTTGAAGCAGGCCCCACATGAATTGTACAACTATAGGCTGTACAGAGATGGGTGGGCAAGTCCGGTCCTCGAGGGCTGCAAACCAGTCGGGTTTTCAGGATACCCCTAATGAATATGCATGAAATAGATTTGCATACAACTGAGGCAGTGTGTACGCAGGTCTCTCATGCATATTCATTAAGGATATCCTGAAAACCCGACTGGTTTGCAGCCCTCGAGGACCGGAATTGCCCACCCCTGATCTACACTGTGGTGGTACCTGCCAATTGCTCTATGATGAACTTGGATGGTGTTGGTTTTTAAGCCAGCCTCCAATAGATGTAGAAGGTAGTCAAGCAGGTTTAATGTGGAGCAAGAGAATGGATCTAGGGCCTTCTGCTAACACCACACAGAAAACCTCTTCCACTTCAGACCATAGGACTTTCTAGTGGAAGGCTTTCTGAAAACCACCAGGACCCGAGAGGCATCCTCTGAAACATCAAGTAGCTGTAGGATTAATCTCTCGTCATCTAGGCTGTAAGCGACAGGGCCTGGAGGTTGGGATGCCACAGCCTGCCCTGATCTTGTGTGATGAGATCTAGAGAAGTCCCAGACTGATCGTTTTCCGGATGCACAACTCTTGAAGGAGAGGAAACCAGACCTGTCTCAGCGAGCGAGGAGCTATGAGGATCATAGTCCCTCTGTCCTCGCGAAGTTTCAAGAGAGTCTTCGCCACTAAGGGAATCGGAGGATACGCATACAGAAGACCCTTGCTCCAGTGCAGGCAAGGGTGTCTGAGGCTGGTTTGCCGAATGACCTGGACAAGGAGTAGAACCGAGGCACCTTCCAGTTGCAGGTGGACGTGAACAGGTCTACGTCTGGACTCTCCCAGAGGCGGAAATTTTGATTGGCTACCCCCTGGTCCAGGGACCACTCGGGTCTGAATGCTCGACTCAGCCTGTCTGCTATCACGTTCTCCGTTCCGGCCAGGTACGTGGCCTTGAGCACCATCCCATGGGCCAGGATCTAGGACCAGATCTGGACCGCTTCCTGAGACAGGAGGTAAGATCCTGTGCCTTCCTGCTTGTTGACATACCACATGGCTACTTGGTTGTTTGATCTGGATCAGGACAATTTTGTTGCACAGCCGATCTCTGATTGCCCGAAGCTCCAGGAAGTTGATTTGACATAAATGTTCTTGAGCGGACCACAATCCCTGGGTACTGAGCCCATCTACATGAGCTCCCTACCCCAGGGTAGATGCATCCGTGATTAGCACAATTTGAGTAGGGAGACTGAAAGGAAATTCCCTGTTCCAGATTGGAGAGTACCTGCCACCAGGACAAAGTCCCAGAGAGATGGGGTGACTTAGATACGATCCAGAGGCTCTAAGTGGCCTGGCACCACTGTGACCTCTGGGTCCATTGGGCTCTGCGCATGTGTAAGCGTGCCAAGAGAGTGTAATGGAGGGTTGTGGCCATGTGACCCAACAGTCTCAACATGTGCTAAGCTGATACCTGCTGACTCTGTTGCACCTCTGTCCCAATGGTCGCCAGAGCGACGACCCTCTGTAATGGCAAAAGGGCCCTAGACTGAGCCATGTCTAGCAGGGCTCCAATGAAGTGCAATTGAAATGACGGACTGAGTTGGAACTTTGGATAGTTGAGAATGAACCCTAGTGACTTCAACACCAGAATGGTCAAGCGCATGGGCCTGGTGGCCCCTGCCTGAGACATGCTCTTGACCAGCCAATCATCCAGATACGGGAAAACATGCACTCCCAGTGTGCAGAGGTGTGCTGCCGTCACCAAGGCCAGGAATTTTATGAAGACCCTTGGGGCAGACGCGAGCCGAAACGACAACACCCGGTACTGGAAGTGCTGTTTCCCCACCATAAATCAGAGATACTTCCTGTGATGAGGGAAGATCTTGATATGGATGTTTTTTTCCTTTAGGTCAAGGGAGCATAACCTGTCCCCTTTTTTGCAAGAGGGGGATCATGGTGCCCAGGAAAACCATCTTGAACATTCCTTTTTTTAGAAACTTGTTCAAGCCCTCAGGTTTAGGATGGGATGGAGTCTTCCTGTTTTCTTTGGAATCAGGAAGTACCTAGAGTAGAATCCCCACACACTTTGCACTGGTGGTACAGGCTCGACCACTCTGGCTGTTAAGAGGGAAGAGAACTCTGCTTGTAGCACCTCCCAGTGCATTACCGGCCCCCAAAATGGGCACAGAGAGCAATTTGGTGGGATACCCAATAGATTTAATTGATGGATGACGGACAAAATCCAATGGTCTGAGATTACACTGGGCCACCAGTTTGCAAAGAATCGCAGCTTGTCTCCAACCAGTGGGTCCATTGGGCAACTGGCTTACACTCCCTAAGGCCCAGTTAAAATCGCGTCCCTGGAGATGACTAAGGAACTCGCTGGGGCTTGAGAGCTCTGTGCTGCTTGGAACGGCCAAGAGAGCTCTGATGTATATGGGATCGAGGAGGCGGAGGATAGTATTTCCTTTGGCAAAAGACGTTCTGGACCCCGGCCTTGACATCGCCCTGTAGGAGGAGGATGGATCCAAGTGCTGGCGGAGAGTTTTTGATGGGTTTTATGATGGTCTCGGAATTGGGCCACGGCATCATTCACCCTGTCTCCGAAGAGATTCTCTTCAGTGCACAGCACATCAGCGAGTCGTTCCTGTACCTCTGATCTGAGAACCGAGGCTCGCAGCCATGCCAGTCTGTGAGCGACGATTCCTGGGGCAGGGACTCTTGATGCAGTTTCAAAAACATCGTAGGTTACACGGGCCTCGTGTTTTCCATGCTCCAAACTCTTGTGCACCAGTGACATGAGGTTGTCCTGCTGCTGTTTAGACAGCTGCTGCTGCCACCTGCATCTGCTTCCAGATGCCCCCTTAGTATTGGCTTATGTACAGCTGGTAGCAATGTGGGCAATGAGCATGGTGCCTTGGAACACCTTCCTCTGTAAATAATACTCTAGTGAGGTATAAGCAAAACTAAGAAATATCTATCATCACCTCCAAAGAGCGTCCAACACTGATCCTTCTCGGGAGGGTGCCGATGAGCGGGTCTGAGAGCCTTGGCCCTCTTGAGAGTGGATTGGTGTGGAAGCTGATGCTTATTGAATCCGGCAGCCTTTTGGACGAGGTAAACACCATCCACTGCCTTGTTCAAGGGAGGCACTGTGAAGGGGTGTTCCCAAATCCCCAGCAGCAACTTCGTAAGGATCTTGTGTACCGGGCCACCAATATCTCCTTAGGAGGCTCCATGAACTGAAGAACTGCAAGCATTTTGTGCCTGGCAATATCTTCAGCCAAAAGCTGGAATGGGATTGCCTCTGCCATCACCCTGACAAATCCTATGAAGGTTAAGTCCTCAGGCGGAGACCTCCTTAGCTTCTCTGGAGGAGGATTCTGTCTGATCATTCCCCCCCCCAGGGGTCATAGGGACCCTCATCCTCACTGTATGCCACAGTGATGGGGCACTAGGTGCTCAGCCAATGTTCAGAGGTGCAGGCACTAATGGAACTGGACGGGAGACTACCGGTCTCAGCAGCTCCACCGGCCTTGGCAGAGCTTCCTCCTTGGAGGAACCAGCAATAAAATATTGTATTGGTAGGGGTAGGCCTCGGTGCCCCGGGAACCAACTCAGCTGGGTCGGTAAGGCACCAATGAGCGCATTGAGCTTCTCCAGAAATGGTATGAGCATGAGCGGCACCAGCTCTAGTGCCACGGAACCGAAGTCTTGCAGTTCCCGCTCCACCGCTAGCTGGACTTGACGCTCCAGCTCTTCCTCAAATGTTGCCGATGCCACCACTGACTGGGAGGAAGAAAAGGTGGCCAGATGTTCCTCGGACCCGTGAAGGGGGATCAGCGTCAGGACCGGAGGAGACTGTCACGGGCATCAATGGAGATTGAGCGCTCCTCATCATGGTGTCACATCGGCACCGTTCACTAACAGGGACCAGTGCCAAGGTAGAGGACGATGAGCCAGACATCCTCGACCTGAAGGAGATCGACAACGGTCGGTCTCTTGTGCCTCTATCCACCATCGAGAGAACTGATGATCCTGCCAGTGTTGGTGGCGTGGTGTCCATCGGTGTGGCTCTGAGGTTTGCCGATGGCTTGGAATTCTTCGACCCAAAGAGGTTGTCCATCTTGTTGAGTTGAAGCCGATGTCTCTTTGGGGGTCATCTGGGCACCCAAGTAGCAACCCTGGACGTCATGCAATGCCCCCAGGCAGAGGATGCAAACCTCATGAGGATAGGTGATCAACATGATCCTTGGGCACTGGGAGCATTGGTAGAAACCAGACATAGCCATGATTGGGCAAAACAAATAGGGAAAAACACAGAATGATGGTGGAAGTCTATGGAGAACGGGCACCGAGGCACCGCCACCTTGGTGGGAATCGACCACGAAAGAAAAACTTATCTGAACGCCGAAAACCTTGAAAGGGGGTACTATGGGGAGGCACAAAGAGGGACCTGGTAACAGACCAAAGGAAAAGATAGCAAAAATCTACAAAAAACGAAGTTTTCCCGAAGGCAAAAAGCCAAAATTTTAGCACAATCAAATCACAAGGCTCACGGCTCCGCAGAAAAAGAGACTGAAGAGGGGACCCTGTGTGGACGCGTGGTATAGGGCATGCTGAGTGTGCCTAGTCATAGTCTCTAAATACTTTGACATAAGTTTTCCACATTGGGCTCCATCTGATGATATCGCCCGTGTGAGGATTACCATCCTGCTTGTCCTCTGAGAAATTGAGTGGAACGTTTATCTGGGTAACTTTCGCCGAATATCCATGAAAAGATATTTAGGGAAACTTTCCCACTCACCAGCCTGCTACATATCAACGTCATTGTGTTTACAAATATATTTCCTATAAAGAAATAATGTATAGTATTGTCTGTAATCCTTAGTTTATTTCTTCTGATCTAGGTGCTTGCCTTATTGAGCGCAATGGAGCCCTTTTTAAGTACCTGCTAGACTATCTTCATGGTGAAGTGCACATCCCCAATGATGAGCCAACTCGACTAGCCCTCCAGGAAGAGGCAGATTATTTCGGAATCCCGTATCCTTACAGCCTTACTGACCATTTGGCCAATGAAATGGAGACATATGCTTTAAGGTCAAATATAGAACTTAAAAAGGTCTTGCCTTTTTTATGTATTTTGTGTGTTAATATTGGTCCCTGCCTGTAGCTAGAGATTCACATGTGTAAGATGTGTAAGATGTAAGAGTAGAAGCTGAGTTTTTTTTTTGTTTGTTTGTTTTTTTAGTGATTTGTAAAAAGTTACTTCTTATGTACTTATGGAAATGATTGCTGATAAATCAGATGCAGAAATTTAGCCATGTTGGCCATAGAGATAGCACTACCAACTTTAGGCTTGTAAAGGAATATGACATAATATAAACACATGTTATGTTTTGGTTTTTTTCTTTTCTTTTCTTTCTTTTTTTTTTTTTTTTGGTCATTTGATGCCAATGGGAGGGCTCTTGCTGCTCACTCTTGCTGCTGTGATTTGATAGGTCTTTTTTTCATGTTGGCCTTTCAGATTAACAGACTCTAGTAGTTTAAAAGATGGTGAGTAATATATATTACTGTTGGTAAAAACCTGTCCAAGGTCGGGGAAGTACTGTAAAGTGTGAAAGAAGAACGTAATTGAGATGTGTGGTGGTAGAGAGTGCCCGCTCAGCTCAGGGGTACTCTGTGGTAATAGAGAATGGATTGACTATTCAGAGAGAGCGTGGTGTGGATCTGGAGAGTACAGGGGAAGAAAGGGATGGCGCTCAGTTCCCATACAGAGAGAGGGGATAAAGCTGAAAAGTGGAGCTAGAGAGAACAGGGAGAGAGAGGGGAGGCGCTCAGTTTGTATACCAGCTACACAGGTGCGGGGCAACTTTGCTCTTTATTATAGTTAGCATGGTTGCCATGTTAGTCCATTTTGATGCATATAAATAAAAGTCAACAAATAAGTTGTAGGTGATGCCTTTTTATAGGTAGTCTAATAAAAAAAAAAAAAGTCACAGTTTATTCATCAACTTTTATTTCTAATGCAGTAAAAATATATAGGAAGTGGGTCTTCGAGAATGTGCTTGGTGGGCCAGTTGGTGCTGGAAATGCTGCAGCCCTTGGCAGTCGTTGAACAGTGGTACCTAGTGCCCAGATTCAGAGCCCATGATTGCAGGGTTCTTGAAGGAGCCCTGCCGAGTGGCCTCCAGCCAAGGACCGTCGCTGCAGCGACTGGACTGCAATAAATTGGGCAGGGCTACAAAATAGGAAGAACAAAACATCTCTGGGTACTTGTGAACCAAGACTTACATCAGTGTGACCCAATAGAGGCTGGTTCTCATTGAGATGGAAGTCCAAAGCAATTGAAGGAAATTTTTGTATAAAAGAAAAATACATATAGAGTAATATTAAGTTTATGATCGTGTTCTAACTGTAAAATCTGGAAGCATTGCACATCTCACAAGCATTGCACATCTCACAAGCAGCGGTTTCTATTTTGGTTTCCCAGGTTTTGTTGGACTTCTGTGATTCCTACCATTTAGTATGCACAAAGCCTACCGTTTGGGTCCTGCACTATCTCAACACAAGTGGTGCGAGCTGCGAAAGTAAGATCATTGGCGTGTATGCCATGAAAGCAGATGGCACCGAGGCTGTCCATAAACAGTTAGGAGGAAGAATTCATAGCAAAAGTATTTACAAAAGGTGAGTTGGTTTATTTATCACATGGAGTACCACAGCAGGGGAAGGCAGACAGCATCGGTATTCAATTTTTGTCATTCTGTAAGAAGCCATGGTAGTCCCATGGTGAGCAAAGTGCAAAGACTTCATGTTTAACTACTACACGCTGTTAATTTTAAAATTCGCTCAAACATACGTAGGGTGTTTTATATCAGCTCATTAGAAAAATTAGGTGTCCTCTAATAAGGTGCAAGAAACTTTCACTGTCACCACGTATCAGTGGCCAAGCAGCAAGAGAGATAATTGTACACCTACAAACAGTTTATTCAAACAAAACAAGGAAGAAATTCCAAATCAAAAAATAATATGTAACTTATGTCTCCTCTGTGACTGCAAAAATGCAACAGTTCATACTTACTGTCACAGTTATGAGCTCTTGGGCTATGATGTGGTTGATGCAGCCTAGTAGGTGAACCTAGGTGGACACATCCTTACTGGGACAAGGACTAGAGCTTCATCTGTACCAGCCCTGTTTCCTGTATATTGAGCCCTTGGGGTTCAGGGGCTGGCAAGGCTTAGGCGAGAGTCCCGTAAGGGCTAGTCAGACAGTGTCAGGATAATAGGCAGAGATCAGGGGCTGGCAGCAAGTAAGCAGTGACTGGGGTCTGGCTGACATTAGGGCAGGATGTGAGAGACAGTGGCCAAGTCCATAGCAGACGTCAGTACTAGGCATCAGAAGAGGGTAATCTGGGTCCATAGCAGAGGCCAAAACCCGGGAGTCAGGCCAAGACAAAGACTAGGTAAAGACAGGATACAAAAGACAAGAGCAGACAGGACACAGAGTCAAGGAAACAGACAGCAAGATAAGGCACAAGAGAATAGCAACACACACTGCTAGGCAGGAGGATCTGTTGCTGAGGCAAAGAAAGGAGCACAGTGGGTGTTTAAATACCCCGCTGCATGACCTCATCAGCAGGTGCCTCTGCTGGCCTTTCCTGCCGCAGGATCTTCAAAGGTTGGTGTGCGCCTAGAGGTAATGCCTGCAAAATGGGGGAATCCAGAGAATGGTGGTATTCCAGCTGCAACGGTGTTTTGGTGAGTGCGGCCGGTCACGGGAAATCCTGTGGCCAGCCAAACGTTACACTTGTTCACAAACTCAAACATGAAGTTCCCTGTACGTACCTGGATCAGTCCAGACCGTGGGTTATGTCCCCATTCCAGCAGATGGAGTCAGCCAAAGCTTTGAGGGGGCGTCACCATAAGTACTACTACCCCCTCTGCAGGAGTTCAGTATCTTCTGACTCCAGCAGATGCGAGTAGGGGAATCTGGGCTTGCTCCCGATTACCTGTAACCATTGTTCCCTTGATTGGGTTTTTCTTCTCTGTCTATTATATTTAGTTGTTTTGGATCAAGTTTGTTCTTTAAAAAAAAAAAAAAAGTTAATTGGTTTAATTGGAGAGGCGTGGCTTCCTTTTGGTGCTGTCTCTCTGTCTCTCTCTCTCCTTTCCCGGCGACTAGGCTGTTGTTGTCCACCGGGGTAAGTTGTATTGGTTTTTGCTGTATTTTTCTTTTGCAGCTTATTTGGACGCGGCGGCCGGTGGAACCGGCCTTCCAGCGTTTTCTCCCTCTCCCGCGGCCATCTTGCCGGCTCCTCGTGGGCTGCAGCAGGGAGCAGGGAGCTCTTCTTCGGCGGGTTGTGAGGCCAGGAAGGCCCCCCCGCGGCCTCGTGGCCTGCAGCAGGGAGTAGGGAGCTCTTCTTTGGCGGGTTGTGAGGCCAGGAAGGCCCCCCCGCGGCGCCGTTTTTCAGCCGGCGGGCAGTGCAGGCCGATCGGGCCCCCCCGCACCAGCGTTTCTCCTCTCGGCCCCCCCGAGGCTTTCTGATTTTTTTTTTTTGCCTGCCTGCTCCGTTTTCGCCAGCGCTCCCGATGCCGCGGCCGTTGCGTTGTTCGGCCTGCGGCGATCCGGGATCGCGCATTTCGCGCGAGGGGATCTGCGCTCGGTGCCTCCCCGGGGGGGAAGGCACGTCGCGGTCCCGGGACGATTTTTCCTTTTTGGCAGGCTTGCCCGGGCGGTGCGGGCCGGCCCCTCCCCCATCCCTGGCGGGAACGGCGGCCATATTGCATCCCCTGCGCCCTGAGGGGACTCAGGCAGCGCGGGAGGACAGGGATTCCTCCAAAGTTTGTTTTACTTTAAAAAAAAAAAAAAAAAAAAAGTTAAAAAGGGTTCAATTTGGGACGGCGTGACTTCCCTTTGCGTTGTCTCTTCCTTCCTCTCTCTCTTGGTGCGAGCTGTACCTTGTGAACCGGGGTAAGTGCATTCTCCTGTGTTTTTTTCTTTATAGCTGATTTTGCTCGTGGCTGCTTCGGCTTCGCCGTGTTTTTCTCACTCACCAGCAGCCATTTCGCCGGTTCCTCGTGGGCTGCGGAGGTGAGCGGGGAGATCTTCGTTGGCGGGTTGTGAGGCCAGGAGGGCCCCCCCGCGGCACCGTTCATCAGCGGGCAGTGCAGGCCGCTCGGGCCCCCCCGCGGCATCGTTCTTCATCGGCGGGCAGTGCAGGCCGCTCGGGCCCCCCCGCGGCGCCGTTCTTCATCGGCGGGCAGTGCAGGCCGCTCGGGCCCCCCCGCGCCGGCGTTTTTCCTTCTCGGCCCCCCCCCGAGGCTTTTCGTTTATTTTGCCTGTCTCCTCCGTTGTCAGCAGTGCTCACGATGCCGCGGTCAGCACGTTGCTCGACCTGCGGTGAGCCGGGATCGCGGATTGCTCGTGAGGGGATCTGTGCTTGGTGCCTCCCCGGGGGGGAGGGCCCGTCGCAGTCCCTTAGCGAATTTTTCGTTTTTGACAGGCATGCCCGGGCGGCACGGGCCGGCCCCTCCCCCATTACTGGCGGGAACGGTGGCCATTTTACATGCCCAGCGCCCTGAGGGGACTCAGGCAGCGCTGGATGACAGGGACTCCCCCGAGGGCTCTCCACCGAATTCGCTGCCGGACAACAGCCTGACGGGCCGGGGTCCCACGGGGTTCCCCCCACCGGGGCTTCCTCGAGTAGGCTGGGATTCTCCCCGGACTTTGTACGGTTACTGCACACTGCGTATTTGCAGGGCCTTGTCGCTCCCGCAGCACCGTCTCCAGCCAAGGTCCCGCGGCTCTCGCCTCCCTCTCAGGCCCCCCCCGTCCCGGCGGGTGTGGGGGCCACCCTGCCTCCCGCCCGCACCTGGATCCTGGGCCGGACCTGGGAGAAGGGGGCCAAGGGGATTCCACCTCAGAGGGGGACGATCCGCACACGCTGCGTCTCTTCCAGGGGGAAGAGCTGGACGAACTTATTCCACTCATTATCCAGGAGCTGGATCTCGATCCGCCGCCGGACCCGCCCGCTCCAGTAGCGCCCGCCGTCGTCTCGTCGGCCAAGAAGGGAGATCCGGTGCTGGCAGCCCTCCGGCCGAGGGCTCGGGCGTTTTCCCAGCCATGATTCCTTCCTGCAGCTTGGGACGCCCCGGAGGCTTCCCTTAAGGTCAGTCGGGCCATGGAGAAGCTGTATCCGCTACCAGAGGATTTCCTGGATCTCATCAAGGTTCCGAAAGTGGACTCCGCGGTGTTGGCGGTCACGAAGAGGACGACCATACCAGTGATGGGTGGCGCGGCCTTCCGGGATACGCAGGATCGCAAGTTGGAAGTCTTCCTCCAGCGGGTCTTCCAGGTCTCCGCGCTGGGGATGCGGGCGGTGATGGGCAGCTCGCTGGCTCAGAGGGCGCGCCTTCTCTGGGGGCAACAACTTCTCCCCTCTCGGGTTCTGCCGGCTGAGGAGGCCGCCCAAGCGGATGGGCTGGAAACTGCGGTGGCGTACGGGGCTGACGCCTCCTATGACCTGCTTCTATGACCTGCTTCGGGTCCTGGCCCGAGACATGGTCTCGGTAGTGGCGGCGCGTCACCTCCTATGGCTGCGCAACTGGGCGGCGGACACTTCCAAGTCGAGCCTGGGTTCCATGCCATCCAGGGGTAAGTTCCTGTTCGGAGAGGATTTGGACCAGATCATCAAGTCACTGGGGGAAAGCGCAGTTCATTGCCTGCCGGAGGACAGGTACCGGACCTCCAGGGCGTTTTCGTCCTCCCGCACCAGATCCAGGGCGCAACGGCGCTATAGGAACTACAGACCGGCGGTCTTCAGGCCCTCTGCCCCCAGGTCACAGCCCTGGTCCCGCTCCTTTCGCGGGTGTAGGCCTGTGCGTCCCGCCTCGGGAACGGGACAACCCTCTCCCAAGTCCTCCCAATGATGTTCGGCTCGCCCACTCCACCGTCCCCCGGTTTGGGGGACGGCTGGCATTCTTCTACCAGGAGTGGGCGCGGATCACCTCGGACCAGTGGGGCTTGGACACCATAGAAAATGGCTACGCGTTGGAATTTGTCCGCGCTCCAAAGGGACGGTTCATTTTCTCCCCCTGCGGATCGGCCTCCAAGCGAAGGGAGGTGCAGTTGACACTGGACAGGCTTCGGGTGATTGGCGCCATTGCGCCCGTGCCCTCCAGAGAGGTGGGCTTGGGCCCTTATTCCATCTACTTCGTGGTACCCAAGAAGGATGACTCCTACCGGCCCATCCTGGACTTGAAGGAAGTCAACAAATCCCTCCGGGTGGTTCGGTTTCGGATGGAAACGCTGCGCTCGGTGGTGGCGGCGGTGCATCGAGGGGAGTTCCTAGCCTCCTTGGACCTGACGGAGGCCTACACGGAATCGGGAGGTTCGGGTCCTATCGGACAACGCGACCACGGTGGCCTACATCAACCGGCAGGGCGGCACTCGCAGTCCACAGGTCGCGCTCGAAGCAGCCATGCTGATGCAGTGGGCGGAACGACATCTGGTCCGTCTGGCGGCCTCGCGCATCGCGGGCGTGGACAACGTCCAGGCGGATTTCCTCAGTCGCCAGCGCCCCGGGGAATGGTCCCTCTCCGACGAGGCGATGCAGCTGCTTGTTCGCCGGTGGGGAACTCCCCACAGGGATCTAATGGCGTCCGCGCAAAACGCAAAGGCTCCCCGTTTCCTCAGTCGTCGAAGTGAGCGAGGAGCAGAGGGTGTGGATGCTCTGGTGCTCCCGTGGCCGGACCATCTTCTTCTCTATGCGTTCCCGCCATGGCCTCTGGTGGGAAGACTACTCCGCAGAATAGAAGCTCATCGGGGACTCGTGCTCTTCGTCGCACCAGAATGGCCACGGAGACCCTGGTTTGCGGACCTTCTCCAACAGGTGATCGACGGCCCCATCCGCCTGGGACATCTCCCTCGCCTCCTGCATCAGGGCCCGGTATTTTTCGACCAGGCAGAACTCCTCTGTCTTGCGGCCTGGCTTTTGAGAGGCAACGTCTCCGCTGCCGAGGTTACCAGGAGGCGGGAGTGTCAACGCTCTTGCGTTCCAAGAAGACTTCGACGTCGGCGACCTACGTTCGGGTCTGGAAGGTTTTCGAACTGTGGTGCACCGACCAGAACACGAGACCCACAAAGGCTTCGGTTCCTCAGATCCTTCAGTTTCTACAAGCGGGGGTAGACAAGGGGCTCGCCTATAATTCACTGCGAGTTCAGGTGGCCGCCCTTGGGTCGCACCCGGATATTATGCGTTTCCTCAAGGGTGTCAAGCACTTGCGACCTCCGGTCCGGGAACCTTGTCCAGCTTGGAGTCTTAACCTCGTGCTCCGCTCTATGTCGGAACCTCCGTTCGAACCATTGCGCAATGCGACGATTAAGGACCTCACTCTCAAGACAGTGTTTCTGGTGGCCATTTGCTCCGCTCGACGCATCTCGGAACTGCAGGCCCTGTCGCGTAGAGAACCCTATCTCCGCTTCTCTGACTCCGGAGTTTCGCTCCGCACTGTTCCCTCCTTCCTTCCGAAGGCGGTGTCTGCGTTCCATGTGAATCAGACGGTGGAACTGCCGTCTTTCTCGTCGTCTGAACCAAGGGCTCTCCGACTTCTGGATGTCAAGCGCGCTCTGCGTATCTATCTGGAGGATACGAATGAGTTCCGGACTTCCGACCATCTCTTCGTACTTTGGCCCGGTCCTCGGAAGGGTTCCCAGGCCTCAAAGACGACCGTGGCCCGATGGCTGAAAGCCAGCATTGCCGCTCCTTACGCTGGGGCGGGGCTGACTCCCCCGCCCGGCATCGGGGCGCATTCTACGCGTTCGCAGGCGGCTTCCTGGGCGGAGACTCGCTCGGTCTCCCCACAGGAAATCTGTCGTGCGGCCACCTGGAAGTCGTTACATACGTTCTCAAGGCACTATCGTCTACACCTCGCCTCTTCTGTCTCTGGGCATTTTGGCGAGCAGGTTCTCCGAGCAGGCCTCGCAGGACCCCACCCGGTTTAGGGAAGCTTGGGTACATCCCACGGTCTGGACTGATCCAGGTACGTACAGGGAAAAGAAAATTATTACTTACCTGCTAATTTTCGTTCCTGTAGTACCATGGATCAGTCCAGACGCCCACCACTTCTGGGTTGTAATCCTGCTCAGCTGTCTTCTATGGGGCGATAGTGATCATTCCTGTTTTTCACGATTTCTCAGTTCTCACTGTATTTCGCAGTCCCTCTTGGGGTTGGCGTGCTGTATTCATGTCCTCCTACCCGTTGGTGGGAGGGTTACAGTTCATTCTTTGGGTGTGCGGCTGTTTGTTGCCGTTCACTTTAAACTTGATCCAATACGGGGGTTTGTTTGTTTACTCGGGCTTTGATATACTCGATACTGAACTCCTGCAGAGGGGGTAGTAGTACTTATGGTGACGCCCCCTCAAAGCTTTGGCTGACTCCATCTGCTGGAATGGGGACATAACCCACGGTCTGGACTGATCCATGGTACTACAGGAACGAAAATTAGCAGGTAAGTAATAATTTTCTTTTCTGATCAGTGGTTCCAATCAAACAGAATCCACAGTCAATTTCTGTGAATCTCAATAAACCTGACATTAGTGTTTTGACACCCCATTGCCTGCTTCTGGGGAGACTTGGATTTCTTGGAAATGACTTGACAATCATAAACTGTAAGCGGCATGAAACTCGCTTCTTTAGATATAAGGCAATCTGTGAACAGAAATACACACAACACCATCTTAAAACTTTTGGCAAACGGTGGGAAATCGAAATACTGAAATATCATTGGTTAGCAACAATCCAAAGTTATTCAATGAGAATAACGTGAACAAAAACAATTATAAAAAACCAGAAAAATCTAATTCATTATTTAATCCCTGTGGCGCTGCTGTCTGAAGTTGATACAACATGAATTGAAATGGATCTAACAGGAGCTTTCATATCAATCACTGTAAAAATCAAATCGTAAAAAGATGGCCATTAGAAAGGCAATGAGTTACCTAAGGCACCGCCATCTGCTTGTTGTGTAAACAGAGGCATTCCACTATCCGTACCCAAAGCAGATGTATAGTCTTGCCAACATAACATAAATTTCAAGGACATTTAATAATATAAATGACCCCAGCTGAAGCATAATTGGTCAAAAATTTTAGCGACAACATTCATGTATCAGAGATTGGGAAACTAAACCCTGAAAAAGATACCTGATACATACTGAGCAATGCCCATAAGGAAGGTGGCCCCCCACACCCGAACACACACATGTATCATTGAGAATCTGAATGTGCCAGGATACCTCGAAGGAGTGGAGCTATTCGAAAAGCAAAATTGAAAAGGTAGAATCAATACTTAATACATACGATATTTTTGAATGATTTTCCATACTTGTGAGGCACCAACTTGAAAAAGGCAAAATACCAACAAATGACCTTGGATGTTATGACAAGTCCCGGTTGGTAAAAAGGGCTATTTACCTCAAAACTCTTAAGAGCATTTTTCTACAGTTTGGATTTTGCCACCCACATTGACCTGTTTACCTATGAGCTAAGTTTTTTAGGCTATGAAAGTTATGTTCAGAGATAAGATGAGTTTTTAAAATTCAAGTTAAAGATATGGCAGGTCAGTTCATTAGCTTGTGATTTCCTGTGAAGACAGTGAAACACATTTGCAAGAGAGCCCTTTTTACCAGCTGGGACTTATTACATGCAAGGTCAAGGGAACCCTTGGATAACTTTCAGTTGGTGCCTCGCAAGTATGGAAAATCATTTGAAAATATTGGTATGTGCTAAGTACCAGCAGAAGCCTCGTCATCCCCTGCCATAGAAGCTCAGACATAAAAGCAAATCCTCGATTCCTATTGGCTGTATTTTTTTTGCCTAGCCTAAACCACTGCTGTGATGAGACCTAATTTAGTCTGTCCTAATTTAGTCTATCCCGATCAACCCTTTTCTATCAGCATAGCGATTTGTCCTAACCTTTGGAGTACATGAAATAGGGAGTAGATAGAGAGGGTTTACTTAGTAACTGGGGAGAAAAGTTCCCAGGCCTGTCTCTTCCAACCCTATATAGAGCACGGGGAGTGCTTCCCTCCCCTCCACTTTGCATTAACTTCCTATGGCAGGAAAATCACTTGCTCTCCTTGGATCCCCTTCCCCCTGTGTCCATCAGATTGCTACAGAAGGGTGAGAGGGGATCGTGTGGCCATGTGGTGGCAGCCATGTTATGTTTCCAGCATGACTTTTACATGTTGGGAGTTTTTTAGCCTCTGAGATTATTTGTATATAAATTGAAAGTAATATTTTTCTTTCCTAGAAATTTATATGAAGAATAGTGGGAAAACCACCTGCTGTTGGAGGTCAAGCAGGAACTTATTTTAGCAATTACTGTAGGTTACTTTCTTTGTGCTCATGGAGGCCAAACTTCAGTCTAGTTGAGCATCTGAAATTTTAATCTCATTCGGGGGCATGTTTACCTTATAAACCTTTTTCTCATATCTCGTTCCAAGTGGTGGCTATGGCATCCTTGGCTTTTCTTTGAAAATGCCTTCAGAGAAATGTGTGAATTAAAATCTAATAATGCTGAAGTGAAAAAGATCACATTTTCAAAGTACTGGCATGTGTTTGTCCAGGGGACTTGAATTAGTAGGTTTACTGTTAAGGAAATTGTGCCAAGGGAAATTTGAACATTTATGGAAAGTTCTATGCCTTTTCTTTTTTTTTTAATGACTATTTTGACATAGTGAATTTTTCCTTTCTAATTTATTTTTCATGTTGCCAGAGAGGCGGGAAATAATGTTCAGTACATTTGGAGTTATTACTCTCCAGCTGAATTGATAAAGATGATGGATGCCTTTGATTCATGGGAAGGGAAAGGTACAGTACTTCATTGTTCTAGCATCAAGCACCCTTGAAATCTGTAGAAAGAATGAAAGTGATGACGCAGAGACCATGTGGTTACTGTTGGTATTGCAGCTTCCAATCATTGCTGGTACTGCAGGGTCTTGACAGCCAAATGCATTTAAATAGTTCTTACTCTACTTGAATGTAATGCTTCTTGAGCTACCAATGAAAAGGTGTCAGCTAAATACATAAATATAGACTAATCATACATACGAAAATCATTTTTCCAAATAGAAACAATGTGATCAGACAAAACTTCCCATGTTGGGCTTTCCAGTGAGGTAGGACTCATTGAATTCAAATACGAAATGGAGGAGGAGTTTGCTGGAAGGAATAACCAGGGTTTTAATCAGGATTAATTGTATTTATGCCACCTGTAGATACTAGAGTAGTTTTCTTTTTTTTTTATTTCTCTTGGAGGGAACAGTTCAAATATTATTTTCAGTACATTTTGTAGCATGAATTGTAGACATAAAACATAGATGATAAATTATAAAAGGTAATTCTGGTCATAAATAGGTTCATGTTGTTATGTCTTTCATCACTATGGTAAATTCTAGAGTATACTTCCCTTTACAGACATACTCTGGGGCTAGTTGATGCTATTTGAGTTCAGACTAACTGGAAAGAGCTAGTCTGATTGGCTAATTTGCCAATTTCCAATGACTAACCTGGAGAATTGCAACTAAATATTTATGATTTTTGGCCCCTAGAATTCAGATTGTATGATCTGTGACCAAATTAGTATCCTTGATATTCATCTGTTGAAATGTGAACTGCAGACAAAACTTTACTTACCGTTTCAGTATTCACTTTGGTCTGTGAGTGATCCTGTCTGCTCCTCAGGTCAGATAAAAATGTTTAATGTGTGGGGTGCTATGTATAAATGACAAATGAGTACTGGCTAAGCCAGGTTTTACATGGTCATGTCGCAGAGGTCAGGATAAAAGAGAGTATTTATCCCAGCTACAATGCCTATGGATAAAACTCCTATTAGACTAGGATCCTACAAACATCAGTAATATGGCTCAGTCATCACATAATGAATTCCTTATCTTAAAGAATTCATTAATAATAATATTGTCATTTGTTATAGTGTTACTAGGGGTATGGAGTGTTTGAGAGACAACTCCTCTCCTTGGAGCTTACAAATTAATCAAGACAAGCAGATACGTCACCAGACACAAATCAAACAAGAGACTGTAAGTTATAATAGTGGGCATATGGTGGAGATGAGCTAAACCATGTAGGTTATGGATGGGATTGAGCAAGCTTGCAAAAGATCAGCCTTCTGTTTTATAAAGCAATCTCTATAAGAAAAGCAGGAACTGAAGTGGATTGATGATGAGTAGAAAGGCTGGGACTCTAGTCAAATAGTGCCTCTCCCCTGCACAGTGCGTTAATGGCTGGGAGACACCCATGTATCTTTCAGCAACAACTCAGAACAGCAATATTGCTCCAGCTTTTGCACAAAAAAAACACATTGAAGCTAGGAAAGTGTAGTTTCCCCACTAATCTGTCTGAAACTTGAGAAAAGCATTGATATTTGGAATAAGGGGGTTATAGAGACATTTGTTACTACTTACTTTTTAATGAGGCAGTTATGAAATTTATTTTCTTATATAGTAAAGACAAACTTACTTGCCAGGGATTGTTCACTTTTAAGAGAGCTTCCCTTTACTATAACATTTATCCCATTTTGATAAACTGGAAGGAACTAGCACGTTAGCAAGGTATCTAGGGACAAGGCAGTTTTCCTTTGCAGACAGAATGGGGAAAAACCCTTTCATAAGTTTGACCCAAAATGTTCACGTTAAGAGGATCGTAATGCACCAAGCTTTGTGAATATTTTGCTATGCAGCTAAGCTATGGAACCATCAGATAATGTTTTTATGTTATCTTCAGAAAGGATAACTGTTGAATTGGAGTATGGTGTGTGCAATCTTAATGCTCTTGGACCTGCAGGTGTCAGCTATTGGCGAGTACCCCAGGAGCAGATAGAATGTTGGACTCTGGAGGAACGGTTTTTGCAAGGAAGTCTGAATCATTTGCCACCCATACGCAACAGGTACTGGGCTTTACTACCCTAGCAAGAGTCAGCATCAGAAAGTTTAGTTCCTTAAGCACTTTGCAGGATTTTTTTTTTTTTAAATATAATTTGGCATATTAACAAAAAGATCATGTGCATCACTTAGCATTGGGGTAGATTTTTAAAAAAAGTACGCAGGATTTTATAAAATACGCGCATAGCCGCGCGTATCCTCTAAAATCCTGGATCGGCGCGCGCAAGGCTGCTGATTTTGGGTAGCCTGCGCGCGCCAAGCCGCGCAGCCTGCCTCCGTTCCCTCCGAGGCCAATCCGAAATCGGAGCGGCCTCGGAGGGAACTTCCTTTCGCCCTCCCCTCACCTTCCCCTATCTAACCCACCTCCCGGCCCTATCTAAACCCCCCCCCTTACCTTTGTCCCTAGATTTACGCCTGCGAGAAGCAGGCACCACACCCCCGGTCCCGCCCCCGAAACGCTGCGTCATCCGGTCCCGCCCCCGGCATGCCCTCTTCGAAAAACCCCGGGACCTACGCGCGTCCCGGGGTCTGCGGGCGCCGGCGACTATGCAAAATAGGCGCGCAAGGCCCTGCTCGCGTAAATCCGGGCGGATTTACGCGAGCAGGGCTTTTAAAATCCGCCCGATTCTGAACATTGGCTCAATTGTGTGATTAAATAATATGTTATTTATACTTATTAATATTTATTTATTTATTTATTGATCATTTTTGTATACTGACCTTCCTCACAAAATATCAAGTCAGTTAACAGCACAACAAAGAGTTATCGATACCTACAATACATCTCAGTTAAAATACAATACAGTAAAATACTCTTAAAATTATGACTAAAATATAAAAACAATACACAAAATTAATCCTAAAATTAATTAATATGAAACTATGGTAAACATGTAATTGATTAATGTGATTTAATACAGTAATTGTAATAGCAGTTAAATAAAAAACACAAATAATATGTTGGAGAAATGTGCTGGGGGTTGGATAGTTAAGCTGTTCAGCAGTGCCGTTAAGACCAGGCAAGATCTTCTGGAAACTGTATTTAGTCAGAATACAGCATAACTATGATGTGACCATGTTCTTGCTGAAAAATAATTTTCTTTGTGTGAACTGTGGCTTGAGTAATTGAGTCATCTTCAGGCCCTGGGGAGTGTCAAGTCTGCTGCAATGACTGCCTCTTTAAGTGTGGTTTTTTTGTTGTTTTTTTTGTTGCATTTGTAAAGAAATGGAGAGAGTGTTAAATCCTTAATTTGTCTGCAGTGGATCATATGCCTGCAGCTGTGCTGAGATCTTATCAGGCTTTTAATCAGAAAATATTTCCTAGCATATAGACAGATGGACTCTGGACTAGTGGGTTATCCCAGGACAAGCAGGATGCTAGTCCTCACATATGGGTGACATCGGTAATGGAGCCCTATACGGAAAAACTTCTGTCAAAGTTTCTAGAAACTTTTGACTGGCACTGTGTGCCTACTGAGCATGCCCAGCATGCCATGATATTCCTGGCCACAGGGGTCTCCCTTCAGTCTTCTTTTTTCCGCGGAGCCATTAGCCTCGCTGGTATTAGGAGTCCTCTGAGGTAAAATTTACCTCATAAAAAAGTTTAAAGAAAACTTAGGAAAAACTTTAAAACCGTAGGGGTCTCCCGACTAAACATAGCGGTAAATTTTTCTACCCCCTTTTTGCCGGTTCCTTGCCATTTTTGCTTCAAGTCGTCGACGGCTGTCTGACTTAATTATAGCCTCGGGTTTCAAAAAATGCCCGATCTGTTGCCGGAATATGTCCATCAAAACCCACACTTAGAATGTGTGTTGTGTCTGGGAGAGAAGCACGACATATTAACTTGCGTAAAATGTGCTGAAATGACGCCGAAAGGTAGAAAACTCCGGATGGAGAAGATGGAACACTTGTTCCACTTACAATTGATGCCTTCGACATCCACATCCACCCAATCATCTCCGGCTGGAGCTATCTGCAAGGTCGTATTGAAAAAGCGAACACCCAATGAGGCAGGGGATAGGGCATCTCCAACCCCATCTACATAGTCTTTCAGGTCGGTATCAATCATCGAGAAGACCGCCGAAAGTAAACAGAAACATCGGCATCGGAGGCCGCACGACCCGGACATCGACCTGATATCTGGTGATCCATCGAGAGTTCCTGGGTCGCAATCTAAAAAACCTCGCAGGACCGAAACATCACCGAGGCCTTCTAAACCATGGCGATCCCCACCGCCATCGGTGCCGGGAACCGTACTTCCTCAGGGCCCTGGGGAAGTACCGGAATCTCCCTCACTGCCTCCCCCCATAGCTGCTCTGGTCTCACCAGCTATGCGGGCGGAACTGGACGAATATATTCGCCAGGCAGTAAAAGATGCACTCCTCAGTGCGATGCCAACTCAGCCATCGAGGCTATCGCCCAAACCATCGACACCACTGATGCTGTCGACTCCGGTTCCCATGAACCTGCCGCCGGTACCTATACCCTTGCCGGTTCCATCGTCAATACCAATACTGCCATCGCCCTCGATGCCAATACTTGATTTGTCTCTCTAGCACCGATTTTGGCAAAATTAGACACTATTATCGGTGCCATTCCAGTATTAACTCCAGAACCAACGATGCCACCACCCTCTGGAGAGGATATCCCGAAGGACCTTCCACCTTCAGAGCCAATTCCCAGTCCATCAGGGGTTCCACGCCCTCATCCACCAATTTCACCATTGCTTCCATCTAAACCGTTGGAACACCCATCCAGACCAAAGGAGTACACACCACCTACTCCACCTCAACCTCATACACCGGACACTTGGCAGGATACAGATACGGACACATCCTCAGAGGAAGTTCTCTTTGAACCATCACCTCCAGAAGAGAGAAGACGTTCTCCTCCGGAGGACCTTTCATTCTCCAACTTTGTTAAAGAGATGGCAGACACCATCCCTTTCCAATTACATACTGAGGATGATTCCAGACAAAAGACATTAGAAGTACTACAATTTGTGGACCCACCCAAGGAAGTTTTGGCAGTTCCAGTCCACAAAGTCCTGGTAGAGTTATTGCACAGGTTATGGGAACATCCCTGCTCCATACCCCCGGTCAACAAAAGAGTGGACACAACATACTTGGTCCAGCACATCCCGGGGTTTCAAAAGACTCAATTACCTCACCATTCAGTGGTAGTTGAGTCAGCACAGAAAAAGTCGAAAAGAGTAAAAACTCATTCCTCAACCCCACCGGGTAAAGATAATAGGTTCCTGGACAACCTTGGTAGGAAAATGTTTCAAGGTTCTATGTTGGTATCCAGGATTGCTGCATACCAATTATATATGACTCAATACCAGCGTAACCTATGGAAACAGATCCAGGAACTCTCAGAGAATCTCCCACAGCAACGTCAGGAACCCTTCTCGACTATTATTCATAAAGGCCTTGAAGCAGGCAAGCATGAGGTTCGTGCAGCATACGACTCATTTGAAACTGCATGCAGGATGTCTGCCACTGGAATCAATGCCCGACGATGGGCCTGGCTTAAGGCGTCTGACCTAAGGCCAGAGATACAAGACAAACTAGCAGATCTTCCTTGTGTGGGGGAGAACTTATTTGGTGATAAAGTTAAGGAAGCAGTTTCTCTGTTGACGGAACACTCCAAAACACTAAAACAATTGTCAGCTATACCTCAAGAGTCTCAATCATCAAAGAGACTTCCACGGAAGGAATCTAAGCGTCCTTATTATAGACCATGAAGATATTATCCTCCTCCTACATGTGGCCATTCATCTAGGCCTCCTCAACGCTCACAACCTAGACAATCCAGGACATCCAGACCTCAACCCCCTCCACAGACAGCATCCACGTCGGGGTTTTGAAGTGATTCCAGGGAGAACAGCAGCCGCTCTCCCAATCCGGCACAACACAGTGGGTGGTCGGATCACATTCTTCCATCACAATTGGAAACTCATAACCACAGACCAGTGGGTACTTTCCATCACATCTCAGGGGTACCACTTGGATTTTCTAACCATACCAAACGACAATCCTCCCACTTCGTTTTGGTTAATAAAAAAAACCAATCCACAATTCTACAAACAGAATTATCCACCCTTCTGAGCGCCAGGGCCGTGGAATCAGTTCCTCGGCATCAGCAGGGCAGAGGATTCTACTCCCGCTATTTCCTCATTCCAAAGAAAACCGGAGGCCTACATCCCATACTAGACCTCAGAAATCTCAACAAATTTCTCAGAAAAGAAAAATTCAGGATGGTTTCTCTAGGAACCTTGTTACCTCTACTTCAAAAGGGAGATTGGCTCTGTTCTCTGGATCTTCAAGACGCTTATGCTCACATTCCCATATTTCCGCCTCATCGCAAATATCTACGATTCCTAGTGGGTACTCAACATTTCCAATACAGGGTACTACCATTCGGCCTTGCCTCAGCACCTCGATTATTCACAAAGTGTCTAGCAGTGGCATCCGCACATCTGCACAAGCAAAGCGTGCATGTCTTTCCCTATCTAGACGATTGGCTCATCAGGAGTCAAACACATCAAGGAGCTCTCAATTCTCTCCAGCTCACAATGAATCTTCTCCATTCCTTGGGATTCCTCATCAACTACCAGAAATCCCACCTCACACCATCTCACAACTTACAGTTCATCGGAGCAGACTTAAACACCATAACAGCAAAAGCCTTCTTGCCAAGAGACCGTGCACAGACACTAGCCTCCTTAACCAGCTCTCTTCGGGCGTGCACACAAATAACAGCGCATCAATGTCTCACTCTCTTGGGTCACATGGCCTCCACAGTCCACGTCACTCCTATGGCCAAATTGGCTATGAGACTCACTCAATGGACGCTCAAAAGTCAATGGATACAAGCCATTCAGCCAATGTCTTCTCCTATCTGAGTAACTCACAAACTACACTCCTCGCTCCTCTGGTGGACAAATATGGACAACTTGCTCAAGGGCCTACCCTTTCAACAACCAATTGTGCAAGTAACATTGACTACAGATGCATCCACCTCAGGTTGGGGAGCACACATTGGCCATCTGCAGACTCAAGGTACTTGGATGAAACTCGAAGCAACATTTCAGATAAACTTCCTAGAGCTTCGAGCTATACGTTATGCGCTGCATGCGTTCAAAGACTGCCTTTCACACAAGACTGTCCTCATACAAACAGACAACACAGTTGCCATGTGGTACATCAACAAACAGGGAGGTACGGGCTCGTATCTCCTATGTCAGGAAGCGGCACAGATTTGGGACTGGGCCCTAACACGCTCAATGTTTCTCTGGGCCACTTATCTGGCAGGCATTCACAACGTAGTGGCGGATCGACTCAGCCGTCATTTCCAACCACATGAGTGGTCCCTGGATCCCTTAGTAGCGACCAGGATATTCCAATGTTGGGGACAACCGACAATAGACCTCTTTGCGTCACATCTGAATCACAAAGTGGACAAATTCTGTTCTCTACACAGACAGAAGACCCAGCCAGCCAAGGACGCCTTTGCTCGCCCTTGGAACTCAGGCCTTCTATACGCGTATCCTCCGATACCGCTCATAACCAAAACTCTAGTGAAGCTACAACAGGACAAGGGGTCCATAATACTCATAGCCCCGTATTGGCCTTGTCAGGTATGGTTCCCCATGCTTCTCAACCTCTCGATCAAGGAACCAATTCGCCTGGGAATAGCTCCCACTCTCATAACTCAGGATCAGGGTCGGTTGCGCCACCCCAACCTTCAATCCCTATCCCTGACAGCATGGATGTTGAAAGCTTGATTTTACAACCTCTCAATCTTCCCACTAACGTATCTCAAGTGCTTTTAGCTTCACGTAAACCTTCAACATGTAAGAACTATTCTTCCAAATGGAAAAGGTTCACCTTCTGGTGCAGGCAAAAAATATTGATCCTTTCTCTTGCTCCATAACTTCTCTCCTAGAATACTTATACCATCTTTCAGACTCTGGTCTACAGACTTCATCCGTAAGAGTCCATTTAAGTGCAATCTCTGCTTACCATAAGAAGATGGGAGATGCACCAATTTCCATGCAACCTCTCATCAGCAGATTTATGAGGGGTTTAATGCATATAAAACTACCAATTCGGCCACAATCACAAAATGGGACCTAAACCTGGTTTTAACAAGACTCATGCGTTCTCCTTTTGAACCCATAGATTCCTGCGATCTCAAATTTCTCACATGGAAAACTATCTTTCTCATAGCCATTACATCGGCTAGAAGAGTTAGTGAGTTGCAAGCACTTGTCACGTACTCACCCTATACAAAGTTGCTACATGACAGAGTGGTTCTACGTACACATACAAAATTCCTTCCCAAAGTAGTCATGGAATTCCACTTGAACCAATCCATAGTTTTACCCACATTCTTTCCAAGGCCTCATTCCCATCCAGGAGAAACAGCCTTACATACTTTGGACTGTAAACGTGCACTCTCATTCTATATAAACCGAACTGCAGTCCACAGGAAATCCACTCAACTCTTTGTATCTTACGATCCAAACAAACCAGGCAAAGCAGTGGGTAAACAGACTTTATCCAATTGGCTAGCAGATTGCATACAGTTTTGCTATGAAAAAGCAGGCCTTCCTCTCCAAGGTCGAGTAAAGGCACATTCAGTAAGGGCAATGTCAACCTCAGTAGCACATTACCGTTCAGTACCGATAGCTGACATTTGTAAAGCCGCAACATGGAGTTCTCTTCACACCTTTGTGGCCCACTACTGTCTCGACAAGGAAGGACGACAAGATTCAGCCTATGGACAATCTGTCTTAAAAAACTTGTTTCCAGCATAATCCCAAATCCTTCCACATCCAACTTTTCGTGATTTCAGGCTGCCTCATTTTTTCCAACAGTATGCTAGTTGTTGTGCCTGTTGCACAAGTTGTACGCTGTTGGTCCAGTACAAAGATGACTCAGCCTGTAGCTTGCTAATCACCCATATGTGAGGACTAGCATCCTGCTTGTCCTGAGATAAAGCAAAATTGCTTAATTTATAATAGGTGTTATCCCAGGACAGCAGGATGTAGTCCTCACGAAACCCACCCGCCACCCCGTGGAGTTGGGTCCGATACGTTTTATTATTTTATTTTTGGCTAACGCTCATTGCTACAAACGAGACTGAAGAGAGACCCCTGTGGCCAGGAATATCATGGCATGCTGGGCATGCGCAGTAGGCACACAGTGCCAGTCAAAAGTTTCTAGAAACTTTGACAGAAGTTTTTCCGTATAGGGCTCCATTACCGATGTCGCCCATATGTGAGGACTACATCCTGCTGTCCTGGGATAACACCTATTACAAGGTAAGCAATTTTGCTTTATGCTCCCCTGCCAGCAGACGGAGACGGAGCAAGCTTACATCACATTATATATACTCCTGCAATGATACCAGCCTGCCAGTATTTTCTGTCTCCAGCAGATGGTGGATGTACATCGCCCTATGGGGATTGATTCAGATTTTGGAAGGAGAATTAAAAAAAAAAAAAAAAAAAAAAAAGCCCCACTCTCCTGCAGTGATACCAGATGGTCCCTCCCCCAGTTGAGAATTCCTGGTGATTTCTGTGGTCCCTCAAATGTGTGCCTTGGTCTGGTACCTGCGTTTCCTGGCATGGACTTAGCTGATTGTACAGCCTAAAGGCAGTGGGTGCAGGAGGTGACAGCACATGCCCTCTCTCCCCCCCCCCCCCCCCCCCCCGCAGTTGGAGACCATCTCTTTACTCAGCTGGTAAGGGCTGAGCTCTGTTAAATTAAAAAAAAAAAAAATATATATATATATATATATATAGTAAAGGCAGAGACAGTGTAGAGGGGCTTTGAAGGACTTCCTCTGTTCTCCGGGCTCAGTGAGCAGTTCCCATGTTCGTTCCTGCTCCTGTTGGGATTTGGGGAACCAGGCAGCCTAGTGGGTTGAGCGGCCCAGATAGGCTGGGCCCCGCAGTTAGGCTTTTTCTCTGCGTGCTGCATGATAGGCCATGATGGCGTTTTCGCACGCTTTTGTGTGTGTGACTTCCCTCTACAGTAACGTCTGTGTGCATAGTGCATCCAGTTCTGTGCACGCATTGTGTGCTCAGTTTTGGGCTTGACTTACTGAATAAGGGGTAAGGGAAAACGCGCGTCCAATAGCACTGTACTGTATCGGCCTGACAGAGATTTAAAAAATAACTTGCAAGATAATACCACAACACACGTAATGAGTAAGAACCTGCAGAAATAAGATAACTGTCTGTTGGAGAAAAATTTTTTTTAATATTATTCAGCTACATGCAGAACAGGAGAATTAAGTATAGTCTATTGGAAACAATCTTGTCCCCCACAAGAACAGATTCAAAACAGCAGAGATAAAGCAAAATTTATTGGGAAAATACAGAAAGTTGTATCAAATTAGATTGTTAAACTTAGCCAAAACAGGAACCAGATCACATGTTTATCATGCGATAAGAGTCAAATGCTATTTACCTTTCTTTGTCTTGGCAGGCGATTGATTTACATTGAGGAAGAGGAAGCTCCAGAAGGCCTAAATTCTAAACCAGGCCCTAAACCTATTAGATTTTCTGGCCCATCCACAAGCACTTGTATCAAAGTTAAGAACTCTACCTCATTAAAATTACTTCTGCCAGAAGGTGCTTTGGAAAATTCAAAACCCGCTTCATCCTCTGTTGTCTCTCTCAAAAGAACTAGCAATGGCAGTTTGGTTCAACACAATCCTGTGCCTAAAAGTGTACCTCTTACCTGTAATTCAGAACCTTTGAACTCTCGGCTATCTTGTGGTGCACCCATATCCCCCAAAACGAAGAATATGGGGACCAGCGAAACAAGCCCACAAACTACGGCTCCTGCACAAAAAGCATCCACAGCCACTCGCATAATAAAACTGAAACGGCCTGTCATGAGAACGGAGCTGCCATCCTGCTCCTCCCTATTGAACAAAAGCTGTGAACTAGAAGGCAGCCCTGTGGACAGTTCCACAACCTCTGCAGCAGGCGATGAAACGCACAAGAACATAGTTCCCACTTGTTCAGCTGGATATGCTAAAAAAGAGGATGTTTTACAGAATGAAAAAACTGAGTCTAATGTTTAGTGCCAATCTTGGTTAAAGCAATAGTACTATGGAAAAAGAAATAAAAAGCAAAATGTGGCTAATTCAGTTGGTATTCAAACCAAAAACACTAAGCTCCTTTCAAGATATTAGCCTTTAAAGTTTTTGAAAACTCTTTCTGCTTATCCTCTGCCATTGACAATGCAAGTCGATCAGGGGCTGCTGATTTTGGTGCCAGAATTTTGATTTACTGAAATGATGGAACTTTTTAGTTTTTTAAGGTGCCTGGGTCAGTGTGCCGTAGAAAAACTAATGTATGTACAGATGCCCTCAAATGTGTTTACAGGCATCATCACATGGGTAGTGCATATACCTATGAATGAATCAAATCTACCTAAAGATAGGACTCTGTAAAGGTACTTAAAAAAAAACAAATTAAAATGGGGGGAAAAAGACTGCAAAAATGTAAAAAGTATAATGTAAACAAAGATCCATGAATTCAAAAGTAGTAATATCCCAAGCAAAGGTCATGGTGAAAAACTGAGTCAGCATTGCTGCTTAAAATATTACAGGTCCTCAGCTGTTTTGGAGGGAAAGTCTTTTTGACTAAATTAGCCAGGCAGACTGTTTCTGGCAAGTTTTGACTGCAATCAGCTTAGTGCTTTTCAAAAAGAAAGTGTGCTATATAACTTTTAAAAAAATGATTGAAATTGGTTTTTTTGCGCCTTTTTCCTGTATCTCTGCAGTGGACCATTAGAATTAATTCAGTTGAAGGGAACTTTTCTTGAATCTTAATCTTGCTGGTTTGTTCCAGTGCAGAAAACCCCCTGCCCAGAATGAAGTACATTGTCGATTACAGTGAGCAGGTGCCAGTCAGAGACCATTCCATTAAAAACTTCTTCAGCTGTACACAGGTTGCCCATGCAAAGAGTTGCATCATAACAGGAAGATAAGTGATAAGAATATACAACATGTACTTCATTCACTACAGCATGATATAGCAAAACTTGTGCTTACCAGTGGGCCGAGAAACAGGAAAGCCAAGGTTCAAAGCCTGCCTCTCCTATTGATGCTTCTGGCTGTGTCACTTCAGCCTCCGTTGCCTTGGGTGCACATGACTTGTAACTCACCTGGTTCTCAGGTTTGGAAAGGTGATTAACTCCAAATCAACTAAAACAGTTTCACTATACTTTTATTAGTTTTTAATAAGCAGATTCTCATTAAGCCATAAGTAGGACTCAACTAAGCTATTCTTTAATTGGTTATTTCCCACTTTATTTATTTATTTAACTTCTTTTACTATACCAATACTCAAGACCAGGTCTTATCGTACTAGTTTACAATAGAACTGAGGGGAAACCAATTAACATCTAGGTAGAAAGTAAAGTTACATTAAACAGGGAGCGTAAAACATGGGAGATGGAAGACAGGACAGATTTTAAACTATAACAACTGGAGAGTGATAAATATAATCAACAAAAACAATATGGTAGTGATACATAAACAGAGATTTATCCTAATTAATAGGAATTAATAGGAATTTGCTTTTATTTATTAAAATCCTGATATTTGGTTAAAGGCCATGTCACGTGAGGTTGCCACTTTTTCTTTTTTAGTAGCCACAACTGTCATATATTTTGGCTCTCACTAAATATTGTGTATGTATATAAAACAAGTTTGGTTTTTTTTGGGGGGGGTTTGGCTTATTTGTTTTCTTTTGATAATAATGGATTTTGTCATTATCCCAATGCGAAGTATTTGTTAATGTAAAAAGGACAAGGTTGTGTTTCCATTGAATTTGTTGTGTTTCCATTGAATTTGTTTTGCTGCTCTTATTAGAGGCTATACTTCGATGTCAAAGAAATGCACCCTACTGAGAGTTTGTTAGACTCCATTCTTTCTTGTTCTTGCCAAATGGTCAAAATGGAAGTGCTGATATAAACCAAAAGAGCATGCAGAGGGGAGGCCCATTGTTGAGCTTCTCCTGGGCCTCCCCTCTGTTATACTGAAGTGGGAGCTCAGTATGCTGTCCTTCAGGTAAGTGCATCAAGTGATGTGCCCATTCCAGCACTCCAAGTACAGGCCTAAATCAGGGATCTTGATGCATCTTGGGAGCCATAGGGCCAGTAATTAGGCCAACCATCTGCTTCTCATATCTCAGTTTTCAGAGTTTTCCAAAATGTTTCGGTTCTATAATTGTCTTCGTATTGGTGTCAACGAGCATTATTTTTCGAGTAGGTGTAATATGGTCCAGCTTTGAAAACCTTTCAGCATTGTCCGATCGAGGTGCAAGAATAGTACAGTGGGTCATGTGTGCTAGTTTGCGGTGTCACGACCTTCATTTTAAGTTTAAACTGATCTTTTTAAGAAGAAATATCTTGGGTTTTACAAAAACTCATTCCGTTTCTAATGCTTTTCACCCCATTTTAATATCACCCAACGTGCAGAGTTCATGACAAGCTCAGTCATCCACCCCAGCAAAGGAGTGGAAGCTGAACAAGACTTCATATGAGTGCCTACCAAATAAAACTTGTAATTGCCCCCCAAATTTAGTCCCCCCCCCCCCCGATTTTTTTCCTGTTTTTGTAATAAACTAATCCTTTTTCAGGAAAAGTTAATTAAAATTTGACAAGGAAGAGCCTGATGTATAAAAGAATCCATGCTGCTGTGAATTAGCTACACAAAATTTGGAAAGAGGAATGTTTCTGATCTCAAACACAATTGATTTTTTTACTTGAACTGTGTTAGCAGAAATTAATACAAAAATGAATAATTATAATTGTAAGAAAAGTATGTGTGTGTAATATTTTTAGAAGGTGGTATTAAAAACTTTTATATGTTGAAAATTTGAAAAAAAAATATATTTTTTTTTAGAAAACAGTGCATTTTCTATGAATGTGAAACTTTGGGTATGTTAGATATAGTGGAATGGCTCAAGGAATGTTACATAGTTTTATCAATATGGTGTGAATCCTCGATTTAAAAGAACCACAGATCAAGCTGCAGAGAACTGTTAATAGATTACAAAGTATATTTTACAAATGCACTAATGGGAATATGTTTTTGAGTTGAGAGCTTTCATTGAAGATAAATAAAGACTTTCCAGCAAGTCAGTCTTTTTAATTAAATAGGCTTTGTACAGCTGATGAATTTTAAAATAAAGTGGAAGAGGCCCAAATTTCTGTTTCAAGGTCATCTACTAAAGTGTATAAAACTATACTGAAATGTACATTATGGGAGTAATTTTCAGGCATATTTATTGCATGTAAAATGTCTTTGAAAATTACGCTAGAAGTTGATGTGTAAAAGCAGACACAGAAGCGATTTTCACATGTAATTTTATGCATACCACGAGAGGTGTTCCCGTGCATAGAGTTGGTGGGGAAATCATTTACCTACATTCTTTTTGGTTTTGGACAGGATTCACAGCAATGTTGAGGGGGACATTTACACCTGCACGCTAGTAGGTATAAATGTTCATGCAGCCCTACTAATTTTCAAAGCGGACTTACTCCCGCATGGGCTGTTATAAAATTATCCTCTTGAGTTGCTACATTTTAAAACAAATTTGTTATGCTGTTAAGTTAGTAGAATCCTCTACCTTGGGTTCACGTCCCGGTAGCAGAAAGAGCAGAACTATAACGAATTGACAGCAAACATACAAAGTATGCAAATATGGAGCTGAAAGCAAGACAAGTCAGAACTTCTTCACAGATGTCAAACCACTGTATGTGAGCCCTCACATGCCCACTTTCAGAAGGTATAACCAACTTGTATTAGGTCTCTTTTAGTAAAAATCTTGATGCACTAATTATTTTCCAATTTTACAGTAGCTGTTTAAGTCTTTTTGATTGGGTATATGCATAATTCTAAAGTGATATTGTTATTCCACTCTGTGTTTGTTTCTACAGCTGTCAGAAATTCAACCTTGGTCTACTTTTTTTTTTTAATCTGTGTACTATACGGGAATGTGTTTCTACTTTAGGGGTAGTGCTGCTGCCCACTGCTAGCTGAGTCCTCCAGTCTGATCTGACTTCTTCTCTGTCACAAGGTCAACAACTGCACACATTTGTTATATTCCTATGTCTGAGAGGCTAGGCGAGTGGCAATTCATGTTTCTTTGTTTTAAGCAATTTTTCCAAGGTTGGCTGATGTCGAAGACTGCTTAAGCAGTTCTTGATTTCCCAGTGCCTTTTTTGCTTTTTAGGTAGGTTTCATAAAACTGTCTGCAGTGTTGCAAAACTGTGAACCTGTTCTCATAGTCTGCTAGTACAGTTTGGCCAGGGATTCTGACCACAGCTTGACTGACTTGCATACAGTTTGAAGTCTTATCTTGATGGGACCTTTTAGAGACCCACCAATTTTCTTTTATTGAAGGACCACTGTTTGATGTCTAACCTTGCAGTTGAAAGCATTCCGCCAAAGCCAAAATACCCCTTATGGTTTTGCTATTTTCAGATCTGCATCTATGATTTATGTGACTGTGTGCAAGTAATTTGTGTAGGACCCTACTTAAATTGCAGGACAATCTTCAAATCGTTCTGATTTTAGCAGCAGGTAAGATAACTAAAATTTCCTAGCGTGTAGCCAGATGGACTCAGGACCAGTCGGTTATGTGCTCTTCTGCTAGCAGATGGGAGACTGAGTCAGATTTCAAAGCTGACGTCACTCTAGATATACCCCTGTAGTAACCTCAGCTCTTCAGTATCTCTCCGTATCCTAGCAGATGCGGACACTATCCCACACACTAGAATAGTGTTAACAATTACAGCAAAGAAGAAAGAAAAAGAAAATTTACCTTAAAGAAGATCGAGCTCTGCTCTCCTGTGGTGAAACCTAAGGGTCCCTCCCCCAGTTGAGAATTCCTGAGGTGATTTCAGATATCCACATGGATATCTGAACGTCAACCGTCATCTGCAGATACTACACTTGGCAGTACAACCAGGAGAGTTTCTGACCTCCCTGGACCTCTCCGAAGCCTACCTTCACATTCAAGTCCATCAAGATAACGATTGTTTTCTACGCTTTGCGATACTGGGTCACCATTACCAGTTCCGAGCGCTACCTTTTGGCCTAGCAACCGCCCCCTGAACATTCTCCAAAATTATGGTGGTCGTGGCGGCAACACTGAGGAAGGAAGGGATCTTGGTACACTCTTACCTGGACAACTGGCTGATCAGGGCAAAGTGTTCAGAAGAGAGCCTGTAGGTGACCAGCAGAGTCAAGAGCCTACTGCAGGAACTCGATTGGGTTTTGAACACAAGCAAGAGCACTCTGCAAGCCCTCTCAATCTCTAGAGTATCTGGGAACCTGTTTCAACACCAAACAAAACAAAGTCTTCCCCGAGGAGAAGGAAACTGATGACCAATGCATGCCCCAAGGTATGGGACTATCTTCAAGCCCTCTGCCTCATGGCATCAACCCTGGAGGCCGTTTCGTGGGCAAGGGCCCACATGTGACCGCTCAAACGCTCCTTATTGTGACGATGGAACACACTGTCCCAGGGCTACTCAATTTGTCTCCAACTACCAGCAGAGGTACGTTCTCTGCTTCAGTGGTGGCTACAGGAAGACCACCTAAGCAGAGGAGTAAGCCTATCTCCACCGAACTGGATGTTGCTCACTGAAGATGCAAGCCTGCGAGGGTGGGGAGCCCACTGTCAGGAGCTGACGGCCCAGGGACAATGGAACAAGGAAGAGGCGGAATGGAACATAAACTGTCTGGAAGCTTGAGCAGTTAGACTAGCATGCCTGCGATTCAGCCACAGACTCCGAGGCAAAGCGATTCGAGTGTTGTTGGACAACGCTACAATGGGTGGCTTACATCAACCGCCAGGGACGAACCAGGAGCCAGCAGGTATCTCTGGAGATAGACCCTCTCATGGCATGGGCGGAGATAAACCTTCAAGGGATCTCGGCCTCCCACATCGCAGGAAAAGACAACGTCTCAGCAGAGAGAGCCTGGACCCGGGGGAATGGACGCTGTCGACCACAACTGATAGTAAATCACTGGGGACTCCCAGCCATGGATCTACTGGCCACGTGTCCCAGTGCCCAAGTCCCCAAGTTCTTCAGCTGCAGACGAGAGTCACACTCCCAAGGGATCGATGCTCTTGTCCAGACTTGGCCAGAGGAAGACTTTACGGTATGCCTTCCCCCCATGGCCGCTACTGGGCAAGGTCATCTGCAAGATAGAACATGACGCGACTAGTCCTACTAGTGGCCCCAGATTGGCCAAGACTACCATGGTACGCAGACGTGCAAAGACTCCTTGCGGGGAACCCTCTGTGCCTACCTCCACACAGGGACCTTCTCCGGTAGGGCCCGATTTTTCACGAAGATCCGTCTCGATTCTCTCTTACGGTCTGGCCCTTGAGAGGACTCGCCCACCTTTCCCTCCCTTTCCCGTCTAACCCACCCCGCAGCCCTAACTAAATCCCCCTCCCCTACCTTATTTTGTTGAGTTACGCCTGCCTCTGGCAGGTGTAACTTGCATGCGTTGCCGGCTCCCTGCCCCAGCACAGTCCGCTGTGCCGGAGCACTCGGCCCCGCCCCCCGACCGCCGTCACGCCTCTGGACATGCCCCGAATGCCGCGTCGCCCCTGACACGCTCCCCAAGCAAAGCCCTGGGACTTGCGTGTGCCGGCGGCCTATGCAAAATAGATGCGCCGGCGCACAAGTGCCCTGCACGTGTAAATTCAGTATTTATTACCTTCTTGTGTAAGAAGGTAACAGGACAAATGGTCTCAAAAATTTGTCTACACAGACTGAAAGGGATTCCAATAAGGAGTACTTTGCTGAAATGCTTGAGTGCCCTGGAGAGTTTTCCAATGTTTTATGAATTTTAGGAAGGATGTACATTGCAGATGTTTTGGGTTGTTGCATCTTTAAAAGGGCAGTTTCTTTGTGTGTGTGGTCTAGCCTTGCTGAGTCCACCTACAGCTGTATTTCATATTGGAGACTCCTCATGGAATCATTAGATAATGGCAGATAAATAATCTTTATCGGAGAGTTGTCAGAGTAGTTCTGAGCTATAGCTTCCCCTTTGTCTTGACACTGGTATTTTGGCTCAACACTGGGAAAGCTGATCTTTTGGCCTTCGTGAGATATAGTCCTTTTCATTGGTTATCACAATTTTGCACGTCACTATGCACCAGTTCAAAGACAGTGTGAATAATTTAATCTATGTGGCCTGATAGAAGCCATTTGGGAAACCGGAGCAACTATAGAACTATCCACATTATTTGAACCAAAAGAGGGAAGAAATAATTTTAACCGTTACATTCTTATGAATTTAGGTAAGCATCTGTGCTGTGAAATACAGCCTGGTTAGGTCTTTTTCTCTTCATAAGTCAGTGAAGGATTTGAGGGATTCTGTAAATGGGTCCCTAGAAGTGAATAACAAGGGCATCCACATGCTGGCCAAGTTATATCCCTTAGTTCCTTAGGGAAGAGATAATATTCCCCAAGGTGGATGCCTCAGTCTTTTTAGTCACTAGAAAATTGACAATCCTGGTAGCAGAAGGTGCTGTGCTTCCACGTTCTCAGGATTGTAAGATAGACTCTGTCCCTAAACAAGTTTTTGAGGCTGTTAGCACAGTGCTGCTTATAGCAGTTGCAGCTGTATAGTGGCTAGATTTGGTTTGTGCCAGATGCAGAATGTCCAGAGGAACATAAGAAATTGCCATGCTGGGTCAGACCCAAGGGTCCATCAAGCCCAGCATCCTGTTTCCAACAGAGGCCAAACCAGGCCACAAGAACCTGGCAAGTACCCAAACACCAAGAAGATCCCATGCTACTGATGCCAGTAATAGCAGTGGCTATTCCCTGATTAATAGCCGTTAATGGACTTCTCCTCCAAGAACTTATCCAAACCTTTTTTGAACCCAGCTAAACTAACTGCACTAACCACATCCTCTGGCAACAAATTCCAGAGTACCTCAATGTTAGAATATATCGTTTTTGCTTTAAATTTTTAAGTGAGCTTTAGTACTCTTGTTTGTGCAGCATTTTGTATTCTATATTTTTTTGTGATAATATATGACAATATCCCAGAACAATATTCCTTCTAGGATGTTAGAAGGTATTTTATCCACAAATAATGTTTATGGGCTAAGATATCACTTTAGCTCATAGATAAGAGACTAATTTTTTTTTTCCCCAAAGTATGGGGAAAGGGGAAAGCAGTCAGTCGCATGGTTCGGAGAGAGGTATCTTCAAAGAATACTAATGATGCATTAGAATTAGGGCATCTCGACAGTGAGGTTCCAATTATAAGAAAAGTAGTCCAAGTGCTGTAACTAAAAACTCAGCTAAGCTAAACAATTCTAACTTATCCCTATCAATTAAAAAGCAGAATGAAAATACAAACAAAAAACAAACTTTTAAATGTTTGTATGCTAATGCCAGAAGTCTAAGAAGTAAGATGGGAGAATTAGAATGTATAGCAGTGAATGATGACATAGACTTAATTGGCATCTCAGAGACATGGTGGAAGGAGGACAACCAATGGGACAGTGCTGTACCGGGGTACAAATTATATCGCAATGACAGAGAGAAGCACCCGGGAGGTGGTGTGGTGCTTTATGTCCAGGATGGCATAGAGTCCAACAGGATAAACATCCTGCATGAGACTAAATGCACAATTGAATCTTTATGGGTAAAAATCCCTTGTGTGTCGGGGAAGACTATAGTGATAGGAGTATACTACCGTCCACCTGGTCAAGATGGTGAGACTGATAGTGAAATGCTAAGAGAAATTAGGGAAGCTAACCAAATTGGTAGTGTGACAATAATGGGAGACTTCAATTACCAGCAAAACACAATGAGCAATTACTGCACCTAATGCAATATCGTAGAATAATGATGGTGCAGATGAATATACAGTCCTGACAAGGAACCTTGACAAACATATAAAATGTGAAAGTGTTTTATTTCTTCAATCTGGCAACTCCACAAAGTTATGCAAGCAGCAGTTTAATGGCGTCCCCCGACACGGACCCGTGTTTCGCCGTGGGCTGCATCGGGGGGGATCACCACTTCAGGCATTCAAACTAAGAGCTGTAACATGAAAATAAACAAATGTCAGGAAATAGAGGGACTTACAACCGACCATAATTCGTTAAACAGAGATTAACATACCTGTTTGCAGCGTATAAAGATAACCGGGAGAGCAATGCCCTTACAAAGTGCCAGGTATTTAAAGATCGCAATTGGCGCCAAAACAGCAGGAGAGGTAGCCACGTGAGTCAGGAGACTCCATTCATTGGCTACCGTTCCTGCGAGGCACCCAAACAGCACCAAGACCAACCAATCCTGCTAGACAGTGTTCTTCAAGTAAATAAAAACCATTCAATCTCGCGGTTTAAACCTTTCGGAGATACTGTATCTAGGGTAAAAATCCAGCGTTGTTCAATCCTACCAAGTATCTCAGAATAATTACCTCCCCGAGGAGGGCGTGGAACAACTTCGATGACACAGAAAGAGAGATCTGAAAGTGAGTGTGATTTTGTAAGCCAATGATCAACTAGGGGTTCTTTTACGCGTTGCAAGCGGATATTAGAGCAATGCTCTATAATCCGGGTTTTAACCATCCGTGCAGTCTTGCCAACATACACTAAGGGGCAAGGGCAGGTAAGCATGTAAACAACCCCAGATGTAGTGCAGTCAGAGTGGAAACGGAACTGGAACTGTTTGCCTGTAGTCGGATGCCTCACACTGGTAGTAATACTGGTATACATACACACAGTACAATGGCCGCAAGGGTAATGGCCAGGTTCACTGATAATAGCCGGAGGCACTGGAAGGTCTGCGTGAATCAATTTATCACGAAGGTTTTTTCCCCGCCGGAAAGTAAACCTCAGAGGATCAGAGAACAACATATTCAGAGATAAAGCTTCCCAGTGTCTCCGGATCAAATGAGTGATGGGCCGGCTCAGGGTAGAAAAGGGTAAAATGAAATTAGTTACTGATGAATCACCATGTTGTGAAGGGGTGAATAACAGATCCCTGTTGGTATATAAAGCGCGTTTCATCGCTTTTTTGATCACAGTTCTAGGATATCCTCTAGACACAAAGCGCGCAGACATGTCATAGGCTTTAACTAGAAACTCCTGATGGGTGGTACATAGTCTGCGCAGCCTAAAGAACTGGCCTGTCGGAATGTTTTTACGCAATGCACTCGGATGGCAGCTTTGAAAAGACAATAAAGTATTGCGGTCCGTTGCTTTGCGGTAAATGGTGGTCAAAAAACGGAGGTCCTCAACTGATACCAGCACATCTAGGAACGCAATCTGAGAGCGGTGTAAACAAAAATTAAACTGCAAATTGGGGTTACACGCATTGAGATAGTCAATGAACATGAAAAGTTGAACCTCTGTACCAACCCATAGTAAAAAAATGTCGTCAATATAGCGAAGCCATAATGTGACATTTTGAAAGCTCTCAGCATCGTACACGAAAGAATTTTCAAATTCTGCCACATAAAGGCAGGCCAGACTAGGGGCCATGGTGGCCCCCATGGCAGTCCCTTTAATTTGCTGGTAAAATGAGTCATTGAACCGGAAAAAGTTCTTAGTGAGTGCCAGTGTAGCTAGAGACATCAAAAAAGAGGTTGGAATCCGTTGAGGACCAATCCGGGAATTCAACACCTGTTCAATTACCCGCAAAGCGTCAGGTTGGGGAATGCTGGTGTAGAGGGAGACAATGTCAAGTGTCACCAAAAGAAAGGGCTCTAGGGGAACCGGTGTTTGGTCTAACAAAGTAATAAAGTGCGAGGAATCCCTAACATATGATTTTATGTTTGGTATGAACGGTTTAAGAAACAGGTCTACGAATTGAGACAGGGGCTCTAGGACAGAGCCAATCCCTGCCACAATGGGGCGGCCTGGGGGATTCTGCAAACTTTTATGTACTTTGGGGAGAGTATAAAAAACCGGAGTAATACAATGTGCAGGGGTAAGAAATTTTGCCTCCCTAGTTGTTAAAAAATGGCGAGATTGAATGGTTTTTATTTACTTGAAGAACACTGTCTAGCAGGATTGGTTGGTCTTGGTGCTGTTTGGGTGCCTCGCAGGAACGGTAGCCAATGAATGGAGTCTCCTGACTCACGTGGCTACCTCTCCTGCTGTTTTGGCGCCAATTGCGATCTTTAAATACCTGGCACTTTGTAAGGGCATTGCTCTCCCGGTTATCTTTATACGCTGCAAACAGGTATGTTAATCTCTGTTTAACGAATTATGGTCGGTTGTAAGTCCCTCTATTTCCTGACATTTGTTTATTTTCATGTTACAGCTCTTAGTTTGAATGCCTGAAGTGGTGATCCCCCCCGATGCAGCCCACGGCGAAACACGGGTCCGTGTCGGGGGACGCCATTAAACTGCTGCTTGCATAACTTTGTGGAGTTGCCAGATTGAAGAAATAAAACACTTTCACATTTTATATGTTTGTCAAGGTTCCTTGTCAGGACTGTATATTCATCTGCACCATCATTATTCTACGAGACTTCAATTACCCCAATATTGACTGGGTAAATTTATCATCGGTACATGCTAGAGCTATAAAGTTCCTGGATGGAATAAATGACATTTTTATGGAGCAATTGGTCCAGGAACTGACAAGAGAGGGAGCAATTTTAGATCTAATTCTCAGTGGAGGATAGGATGTGGTGAGAGAGGTAATGGTGGTGAGGCCGCTTGGCAATAGTGATCATAATATGATCAAATTTGAATTAATGACTGGAAGGGGGACAGTAAGCAAATCTATGGCTCTCATGCTAAACGTTCAAAAGGGAAACTTTGATAAAATGAGAAAAATTGTAAGACAAAAACTGAAAGGAGCAGCTACAAAGGTAAAAAGTGTGCAATAGGCATGGTCATTGTTTAAAAATACCATCCTAGAAGCACAGTCCAGATGTATTCCACACATTAAAAAAGGTGGAAAGAAGGCAAAACGATTACCAGCATGGTTAAAAAGGGAAGTTGAAAAAAGCTATTTTAGCCAAAAGATCTTCATTCAAAAATTGGAAGAAGGATCCAACAGAAGAAAATAGGATAATGCATAAGCGTTGGCAAGTTAAATGTAAGACATTGATAAGACAGGCTAAGAGAGAATTTGAAAAGAAGTTGGCCGTAGAGGCAAAAACTCATAATAAAAACTTTTTAAAATATATCCGAAGCAGAAAGCCTGTGAGGGAGTCAGTTGCACCGTTAGATGATCGAGGGGTTAAAGGGGCACTTAGAGAAGATAAGGCCATCGCGGAAAGATGAAATGATTTCTTTGCTTTGGTGTTTACTAAAGAGTATGTTGAGGAGATACCCGTTCTGGAGAAGGTTTTCATGGGTAATGATTCAGATGGATTGAACCAAATCACGGCGAACCTAGAAGATGTGATAGGCCTGATTGATAAACTGAAGTGTAGTAAATCACCTGGACCAGATGGTATACACCCCAGGGTTCTAAAGGAACTCAAAAATTAAATTTCAGACCTATTAGTAAAAATTTGTAACCTATCATTAAAATCATCCATTGTACCTGAATACTGGAGGATAGCTAACGTAATCCCAATATTTAAAAAAGGGCTCCAGGGGCGATCCGGGAAACTACAGACCGGTTAGCCTGACTTCAGTGCCAGAAAAAAGAGTGGAAAGTGTTCTAAGCATCAAAATCACAGAACATATAGAAAGACATGGTTTAATGGAACAAAGTCAGCATGGCTTTACCCGAGGCAAGTCTTGCCTCACAAATCTGCTTCACTTTTTTGAAGGAGTTAATAAACATATGGATAAAGGTGAACCGGTAGATGTAGTGTACTTGGATTTTCAGAAGGCGTTTGATAAAAGTTCCTCATGACAGGCTTCTAGGAAAAGTAAAAAGTCATGGGATAGGTGGCGATGTCCTTTCGTGGATTACAAACTGGCTAAAAGACAGGAAACAGAAAGTAGGATTAAATGGACAATTTTCTCAGTGGAAGGGAGTGGGCAGTGGAGTGCGTCAGGGATCTGTATTGGGACCCTTACTTTTCATTATATTTATAAATGATCTGGAAAGAAATACGACGAGTGAGGTAATCAAATTTGCAGATGATACAAAATTGTTCAGAGTAGTTAAATCACAAGCAGATTGTGATAAATTGCAGGAAGACCTTGTGAGACTGGAAAATTGGGCATCCAAATGGCAGATGAAATTTAATGTGGCTAAATGCAAGATTTATTTATTTATTTATAATTTTTATATACCGACATTCTTGTATCAGATACAAATCATATCGGTTTACATTAAACACAGAGTATGCAAGAAAATAGATTTCCTAAGTCAAATACATTGAACATATTTAATAAACAAGAGATTACTAAACACTATGAAAAAGGTTAATTAACAAAGGAAAAACTTAAGGGAATTAAAATAAGCGTAGCACAAAAGATTGCACGAAGGGGTGCACAAAGGGGAGTGCCCCTTTGGCGCACGACGCTTGGTGGAATGTGGCCGTTTACCGGCTCGCCGCTGAGTGTGATGATGTCAGTGGGGGCAGGTCTCTTCATCCCTGAGTTCACAGCATTCTCAGTTTCAGCGCGAAGTTTTCACAAATTTTTTTTGTCTTTTTGGTCTCTTTTTCTCTCAGCGATTGCCCCTAAAGGTGCCCGGTACTGGTGGGCTGCCCCTCCGCATCACTGCCTGGTGGAATGTGGCCGTTTACCGGCTTGCCGCTGAGTGTGATGATGTCAGTGGGGGCGGGTCTCTTCATCCCTGAGTTCACAGCATTCTCAGTTTCAGTGCGATGATGCATATAAGGAAAAATAACCCTTGCTATATTACACAATGTTAGGTTCCATATTAGGTGCTACCACCCAAGAAAGAGATCTAGGTGTCATAGTGGATAAAACATTGAAATCATTGGTTCAGTGTGCTGCGGCAATCAAAAAAGCAAACAGAATGTTGGGAATTATTAGGAAGGGAATGATGAATAAAACGGAAAATGTCATAATGCCTCTGAATCAATCCATGGTGAGACCCCACCTTGAATACTGTGTACAATGCTGGTCGCCGCATCTAAAAAAAGATATAATTGCGATGGAGAAGGTACAGAGAAGGGTGACCAAAATGATAAGGGGAATGGAACAGCTCCCCTATGAGGAAAGACTAAAGAGGTTTGGACTTTTCAGCTTGGAGAAGAGATGGTTGAGGGGGGATATGATAGAGGTGTTTAAAATCATGAGAGGTCTAGAACGGGTAGATGTGAATCGGTTATTTAGTCTTTCAGGTAATAGAAAGACTAGGGGGCACTCCATGAAGTTAGCATGTGGCACATTTAAAACTAATCGAAGAAAGTTCTTCTTCACTCAATGCACAATTAAACTCTGGAATTTGTTGCCAGAGGACGTGGTTAGTTCAGTTAGTATAGCTGTGTTTAAAAAAGGATTGGATAAGTTCTTAGAGGAGAAGTCCATTACCTGCTATTAATTAAGTTGACTTAGAAAATAGCCACTGCTTTACTAGCAACGGTAACATGGAATACACTTAGTTTTTGGGTACTTGCCAGGTTCTTATGGCCTGGATTGGCCACTGTTGGAAACAGGATGCTGGGCTTGATGGACCATTGGTCTGACCCAGTATGGCATGTTCTTAAATTCAATAAAGATATAATTATAAAAAAAAGAATAAGATTCTCCGGTTGGAAGAGAGGCCATCTCTCCTCCATTATTGATGCTTTGGTCCAGAACTAGCCATCAGAAACAGTCCTATATGATGGGGAGGAGTCAAGAGAGTGGGTGATTGTGTGTTGTGGGTCTGAGCTCCAGGTGATCTTTTGTGGCCGCTGCATTGTTCCAGGAAGGAATGTTAAGCTGTGATGATGCAATGTAATAGATTGTAGAGGAGACAGCTATTGTGGGGTCTGGAAGTAAAGCTTCAGTAGACTCACTCACCCTGGAAATGGGTGAAATTTTGGCAGAATCAGCTTTACAGGAGGTAAGCTCCACCAATTTTGATCATCAAGAATAAAAGGAGGATTTTCCTGACTATGGTTGTGATATCTTTACCTTTTGTTCTTACTCCAGTGCAATTATGTGACTTTTCTAAGGCAGCATCTGAGAAATTGTCTTTTCAAGATTAGACTTTGATAAAGCATAGAGAAGTCCATCTATGATGGCTTCCAAATCTTCTCTTATTCAGCATAATCAGATTTTGAATAGACTGAATATGATGGAAAATAAAATTATAAGGAAAAATTGAGGTTTTATTTTCCTCAGTCTTCTAGAGTTGCCCCAATTGATATGTTAAGGAAATATTTTTTGGAAGTTTTGAAATATCTTGCTAAGGTTTCCCCTCCAATAGCTCAGGCTTATTATATTCCTATGGGGAAGAGGAAGACCCATAGGAAGATAATAATCTGATAATAATCTGAAGGAAATAAAGTTAATATTGATCAGGTTAAACTAACTGTAATTTTAGAATCTTCTTTGGTGTCTCCGGTTTCAAGAGCAACATTGTTGGTGACTTTTGTTCTAGATTCTGACCAGGATTAGACCTTGAATGCTTTTTTTCAAAATAGGGAGGTTGAGTTCTATAATGCCAAGATCAGGGTTTATCCTGATTTTTGCAGGTGGATTCAGGATAAACAGAAAACATTTTTGGAATTCAAGTGAGCTGTTCTTGGGTTGGGAGATGATTTATTTTTTAAATTTCCTGTAAAGAGTTTGGTTAAATTTCAAGGAACTTCATGTGTGTTTTATGATCTTGCCCAACTTTGGAGATTTGTAGAATCTAGGGTAGCTTTTGGAGTTAGCGATGCACTGGTAGAGTGTAATGGTTAGTAGCTTCCTCGTCTGTTTACTTATATGATGTAGTTTTCCTATTTTTATTTCTTCTCCTAATCTGGTGGACATGTCTTTCTTTTTCTTTATATCCTAATGTTGAATTATATTTGATTTTTGCTTTTCTTGAAAGAGGGCATTTCTGAGGAAGAATATTTTTCTGTTAAATGTTTATTATTAACCTTATAATTAAACAAGTAAAAAAAAAAAAAAAAAAGCAGTCCTAAATGTCTTCCTCCATGGTCTATAATAGGGACAGGGCTTCAGAGGATCTTGAAACTTTTAATAATTCCAGTTTGGCTACGGCATCCTTAGCATGCAGAGCTCATGTTGCAATGCAAAGCCTTGGGGGCGTTCATCACACTGGGATTGTTTTCTCACGTTTTGGTTTGTCTCAAATATCTGGAAAAAATGTCTTTTCACTTGGCCCTTGAAGGGGCGTGAGTAATGGAGAGACGATATTCTCCAGCCATATTAGCTATTCTTGACAGGCTAGACACTTTCCCTCTTCATTAGCATCTGGGTGAATTGGAGAGTTTGTGGTTTGGTGCACTGAAGAGTACTGTTCACTTGATAAGCTTTGGTGCCACTGTTTCTGGAATTTTTGCATTAGGTTTTTTCCAAGGGGTTAGCTCTCAAGTTCATGCCAAGCAAACAGCAGCTCATGCATGCTATTGGGGGGGGGGGGGGGGCATGGGGCATATGTTGGCTAGACTTTAGTATTCTCCTTTAGAAATATCGAGCATATTTAGACTCCTCTACAGTCTTCTGTTCCATCTTGGGACCTGCATTTTGAATTGGTTCTCCTTTAGGAGAGGTCACAATTGATCCTTTGAGACATTCTTTAAAGCTGACTACATGGACATCTATTTTTGTGCTAGTGTTTTTTTAATTTCAGAGGATTTCAGAGGTTCAGGCTCCTTCTTGTAGGGAGTTCTTCTATTGGTTACGAGTGTTACAGATTCTTCCTTCTTCCACTGGTGGTTTGACTTCCACTTGTGTCAGATGATTTATTTAGCTTTGTTTAGTAATGATATGATTAGTACAGACTCATTCATGCCTTACATGTGAGCGGTGATTCTTGAGAGATCTTGAAGCTCAATGATCTTAGGAAATACAGTGGAGTGCTGGAAGGTGAGTCAGCGATTGTAGCTTCTATAGCTCACTAATTGAATGAGTTGATTTTACAGGAATTGATGTACATTCTAGAGCTCCCTTCCCTAGTTGAGGAAGAACTCATTTCTCAAGAGCTCAAGCTCCTCCTTGGACAGAACTGAGGTTGGTATCTCTTTGGGAGATTTGTAAGGCAGCAGCATAGTCTTCGTTACATTCTTTCTAAGCATTATCGTTTAGTGGCGAGAGTCAGGAGAGAGGTTTCTTTCACCTCAGCAGTATTGAGAGTGGCTTCGGCCGCAGCCCACCCTATTTTGGAGTAGCTTGGGTGCATCCTGTTCATCTGGACTGGTCTGACTGGATGAAGAGAGAGGTGAAATTAGTTCTTACCTGATAATTTTCTTTTCTTGAGTCCTGTCAGAACAGTCTAGGACCATCCCTCTGCTGTTAAACTTGTGTATCTCTTCAATTGCAGATTGAAATGATTATAAAGAACTGTGATATTTGCTTCTATGCAGGCGAGTGATTTCACTTTGGGTTCAGAAACGGACTCTTTGTTCTCTGCTTCACCTAGTAGTTTAATTTAAAAAAAGAATACAATTTTGCTTATTGGTTCAATTGATGTGTCTACAGTTAGCTTGTTACAGATAATATTGCAGGCTGAGATCAGCATGGATGTATAGAAGGGGTACATGAGCAAACCTATTAGTCTCTGTCTCTATCTGCTGGTCGGTGAGCATAACCCATTAGTCTGGCTGGCCTGATTGGACTTAAGGAAAGAAAATTATCAGGTAAGAACTAATTTCATATTTCTGTAAAGAACACCTAAAAATTGTGTTTAAAAAAAAAAGGACAGCTAAAGAAAAGAAATTCTGAAGAATAGTGTAGACCAACATTTTTTTTTTTAAAGTATTTGTTATAAAAGGAAAATCATTACGTGGAAGGTTAATTTCTTTGCATGGCCCGTATCCATACTCACTAGTCTGACTCACGAGGTTAGAAAGCAAGTATAGTAACCATAAGCAAACTGACAAGACAATAAAACATTATTCTTAGAACGTTACACCTAGTTTTTTTACACAGCGCTCCTTTGAGTAGTGAGCTTTCATAGCCAGGGCAATCCAGTGGGAGAGTAGTTTGGAGTCCTGTCTGAACATATGAAATTTAAGTGAAATGATCGACATTTTAAAGGTAGAGGCCTGGCTTTACAGTTGATGAATCCAAAACACAGAACAGAGGCAGCTGCTTTTGTTTTTTAATCAAAACAATTTATGGTTTTAAATGAAAAATACCTGCATATGTTACATGATTGGTATACGATTATATTTCACTTCTGAAGATCTTGCAAGAGAACACACAAGTACTAGGAAAATACCCTAAATCTTTTCTGCCCTACAATCAAGCTCTAAAAGAGTAATAATAAAGACCATCAGATTAGGAATGCATGATATATTTTAATCATATATTTTGGCGACCTTTGAAACTAAAGGACTACAACTTATATATATGGCACTGCATTTAAGTGCTAACCAAACATAGATTTTTACTGTGTTTCTTCATAGTGTTCATTTTTTTTAATAAGTACATTTGGCTAAAATGCTGCACTACCTTAACAAGCCTAAACAAGAACATATTAAGCAAAGCTGAAACGTAAGGATCACTGATAATGCTAGCAGGCATGATCAAAGTATTAGCAATACCTTTTTAAACAGTCTGACAAGTATTGTACCAGTTTTTGATTAAGCACTGTAAAAGAAATAAAATTGCTGAATTTTGTTAATTTGTTTAAGCCACTAAAGTCACAGTTGGCACTGAAAGAACAGCAGCATCAGCTGAGACTTCAATCCTTGCAGGACGCAAACAGTATTGAGATGCACTGGCAGCATTGCTGCTGGGAGACGTGGAGTCTGCAGTCTCCACTTTTGGAAGCTCGCTTTGTAATGCCTTAGTGATCATCATTGATGAGGGTTGCTCTTGATTTTTCACAGCTCCTTTGTTTCTCGTCTTGAAATTGCTCTGCTGTGGCCTGTGCCCAGTGTTCTTAACAACTTGATCTACCTCAGGATTAATGAGAGGAGGCTCCGTAGGTCCGTTGGACCGGATGCTTTGCGAGCGAGGGTTAAATCTTCGTCTCTGACTTAAAGGTCCATTCTACAAGAGTTAAAGAAAAAGAAAAGGATAGATTTCATACTTTACAAATTCTAAAAATGATATGCTAATATGAAAAAAAAAAATCATGTGTAGGCATCAAATTCAGATTTTGAAGAAAGGTAGATACACAGTAATAAATGTTACTTTATTACCCTACAGCTACTTAGATAAATTTAAGCTGCTTATCAGGTGAATAAAGCAGCTTGTACAGTGCCTGAAGCCTTTCTCTATCTTTAATATGCAAATGGATAAAGTGTTTTGAATTTGATCTTTATAATATTTTATAAATTCAAAAAGATACGCCTGTTAAAAGTCAAGCCTGGTGTTTTTAAAATGTATCCTCCCAGAAGAAACACTTTCATTTTAATGATACAATATGGTGATATATTCCAAATATAAAATGTTTTGGTTTTAGATGTAATGTATCATGAAAGTAAAGGTTTACATGAAATGATTTTTTACCCATCCTATCCTGTTAGAGGGCTACAAAATACTACTACAAACTTCTTTTGCAAAGAAAATTAGCTTTCAAGCATAGAAGAGAATGAGTGGAGGTGTGGCCTACAGAGTAGAGTAGGAGATCGCAAGCCAGGGTTCAAATCCCACTACTGCTCCTTGTGACCTTTGGGCAGTTATTGCCTCAGATACAAACTTAAAGGTAGATTTTAAAACGAGAGCGCACGCGTCCATGTGCGTGCAGTTCCCGGCGCGCGTTCATGGCCACGATCATTTTATAACGTGCACAGCGGCACGTGCATGTTATAAAATATGCTGTCCGTGTGCACATGTGTGCAGGATTTTAACATTCTCACACGCATGTGCGTGTGGCCCCAACTCACGCCTGCAGAAGGGGGAATTTTTGAAAGTACGCGCGGCGACATGATCAGGCCTTTGACCACTTCCCTCCCCATCCACTCCAATTAAAGAGCGGACTGGAAGGGAACGTTCCTTTAGCCCTACCTACCCTTCCTCTCTTTCCCTCCTCTTCCTCCTCCCCGACCCCTAAACCCTCCCTATCTCCTTTTTTAAATTTTCATAATTACTGCTCCTTGGGCGCAGAAGTGAACTCTGAGCACCAGCAGTTAGCCGGCGCCCACCCTGCCGCTCAGACCAGGGCCCAGTACTTCTGTGTGCATCACCTCCATTAGGCACAGAAGTACTGGGCCCTGGTTTGGGTGGGGAGGGGCAGCGGGGTGGGCTGGGACAACGCCCATAGACACAGAATGGAAGAAAAGCCTTAGCAAATGAGGACCTTAGAATGTAAACCCTCTGGGGACAGGAAAATACCAACAGTACCTGACTGTAATCCGTTAGGAAGTGCCTAAAAGGTGGCATATAAATCAAATAAATAAAAATGTGTCTGCTGCATTGTAAACAAAGCTGGCAGCTACCCAACTGAATAGCAGCTGAGGAAGGTAAAGTGAATGAATGTTCATGATACCTGTGAACCAAGCGGGAGATAATGTTCGGTTCATCAAACCATTTTCCCCTTACATATCACAAAAATGTCAATTAGATAACTATAGAAAAGCTGTAGAGACTGTGGGGTACATTTTAAGAAACAGCGCGCGCGTGTACTTTTGTTCGCACGCCGAGCCCTGCGCGTGCTGCCCATTCCCTCCGAGGCCGCTCCGAAATCGGAGCGGCCTCAGAGGGAACTTTCCTTCCACCCCCCCGGCCCTATCTAAACACCCCCCCCCCATTCTAAAAGTTACGCCTGCCTCTGGTGAGTGTAACTCGCGCGCGCCAGCGGGCTGCTGGCGCCCCATCTCCCGACCCGGGGGCTGTTCCGGAGGCCTCAGCCGCGCCCCGGGACTTACGCGCATCCCGGGGCTTGTGCGCGCCGCCGAGCCTATGCAAAATAGGCTCGGCGCGCGCAGGGGGGTCTTAAAAGGGTTACGCGTGTACCTTACGCGCGTAACCATTTTAAAATCCGGCCCTGTGTGTGTGTGTGGTGGGGGGGACGGGGACATTAGCTGGCAGTTAATACTGTTTGAACTATTTTCAAAAAGTGTTCAATACATAAAATCAACTAGCTGTAAGTATAAAAATGTGTACTTAGCTGGATAAATCGTACTTATCCAGATAAGTTTGAACTTGCACAGCTCGTGGTTTTTATTTATGCAAGAATGCGTGTTCAATGGCACCCACCTGTTTACTTGGCAAAATTTCCTGGAGAGAGGGTTCTGTGAGATTTTGAGTGATCCTATTTAAAGCTTTTGTGCTAGAAGTTTTCCTCTCAGAGATCTTGCTATAACCAGGTGATTTTCGTAGATGTGTGCTTTGCTTCCCAGTTTCTAAATGGAGATTCACTGCAGGTGGTGTTGAGCTGCTTGATGGTCGTAAAGAGTAGTAGTTCTTTGGATGAGAAACTGAAGGAAAAAAGAAGCCATATCATGTTGTCAGATATAGAAAGACTTGTGAGTAAAGGCCAGAAGCATGACAGACTTACTTAGTGTTTGAAATCTGAGTGAGAAATACATCCTCTTTACGCTTCAGTCAATGTATATTCAGATATTTTTCAAATTGTGGACATATCATGAAATATAAGATCCTACTGGCTAAGCATCAAGAATGAAGTGAGAATGCATAGAGATGTTGGCAATTTGAATCCCAGTAGGGCTGACCAATTCTTCTGTTTTAAAAAAAAAGGAGGTTTAATCTCCTGTTTTGGTAAATACTTTCTATAAAATTTAAAAGAAAAAAATTCAAAAGGCAAAAAATGTTGAAAGCCCCTCCTATGAATGAAAAAATAAAATTTTTAGGACTATGGGGAGTATTGTTGCTTTATATTTTCTTAGTGAAATCCATAGACTGTAACGTAGGAAAATTGGTTCATTCCTCTAGTACCACAGTTCAGTTCAGACTCCTTGGTTTTGTACCTCTACCATCAGATGGAGACAGATAAAGTTTTATTGAAATTTCTATATAACATAGCGTGCCACCTGTAGTCCCTCAATATGTAACTATCAAAAGCCAAGATGCCAAAATCAAAACAATTAATTTTAACAGTCCACCCAAATCCCCCACGAACGAAAGGGTGGCAATGCCTTAACATACCATGAAAGAACTCAAGTAAAATAAAATAAAACGGCATAGTGACCTGCTAACAACTCTGCAGCAACTCTGACATAACTACGAAAATGAGCAGATGAGTCTCCCCCCTTATACCATAGGCAGGTATCTGGACTGATCTCTGGTACTAGAAGAATGAAAATTAACAGCTAACAACCCATTTTCCTTTCTCTGTACATACCCAGATCAGTCTAGACTCCTGGGATGTACCTAAGCCCACTAAACTCTGTGGGACCTGGAGAGTCCCACTCGCAGAACACTCTTCCCAAAACTGGCCACAGTTGGAGCCCCGACATCAAACTCCTATGAAGAAAGGCTAAAGAGGTTATGGCTCTTCAGCGTAGAGAAGAGACGGCTGAGGGGAGATATGATAGAGGTTTATAAAATAATGAATGGAATGGAACGAGTAAATGTTTATCAGTGGTTTACTCTTTCAAAAAGTACAAAGACCAGGGGAGAAAATATTTTTTTTACTCAACACATAGTTAAGCTCTGAAATTTGTTGGCAGAGGATGTGGTGAAAGCTATTAGCATAGTTGTGACTAAAAAAGGTTTGGACAAGTTCCTGAAGGAAAAGTCCATTAACCATTATTAAGGTAGAGTTGTAGAAATCCACTGCTTATTCTTGGAGTCTATCTATCCCTTGGGATCCTGCCAGGTACTTGTGACCTGGCTTGGCCAACTCTTGGAAACAGGATACTGATCTGACCCAGTATGGCAAGCCTTGTGTTTTTATGTTCTTATGTTCTCTTTAGCTGTTCATTCAGTATTCTTACGTCTGGTCTCGATGTTTCAAGAAGACCCCTGCTTTACAAGTATTAAAGTAATGCCTGTTTGAACAGCAAACAGTGGAAGTAGTTAAGTAGGATGAATGTTCAAAAACTGCTTATTTCTCCTGTGGAAAAAAGTATGTTGCTAAGGGAGGGAAGGTTTAGAGCCAACTGTTACATAAAGAAGTATTTCTACATAGAAAGGATGGTAGATGCATGGAACAGTCCTCCAGTGCAGTTCATGAGATCAAATAAAAGATTTAAATACAAAAAAAAAACCTGTATTGGACTTTAATAAAAAACAAAACAAAAACAATGAGATATTCACCGCCCCAGGCATTTATACCACAACAATGCCTAGTAGGCAGGTTTTGGGCCATACATATTGTGTTCCAGAGGAAGCCCAGTCCCTGGCCAAAGGCTCTTGCTGTAATGACTGGGATATATGAGAGAAAGAAAGGGTTAAAAATGGGGAAAAACTTCAGATAATTATGAATAAAATTTCATAGAGGTAAGTTCTATTATTACTAAACTAGAAAACCAAAGGAACAAGAGGAAGATGCTGGGCAAAAAAAACAAAAACCTCATGGGGTGAGCGAAAAGGATCCCTAGTGGTGGAATCCAGACTATAGAGAGAGCAGAAGGGTTTGTAGTATGCAGTAGGTAGGAAAGTTAAGCAGACTAGATGCGCATGTCTGTTTGTAGTATGCAGTAGGTAGGAAAGTTAAGCAGACTAGATGAGCATGTCTGTTTTATGTGCTGCTGGTTTCCAAAAATGAACACCTCATATAAATATGCACAACTTGAAAAAGCAATTTTGGAAAAAAATAATTTTGTTAGTAGATTTTAAGCATTTGTTTCCTCATGGCAGACCCATAATGCAAAGAAGAATCTGTGGAGCACCACAGATTTAGTGGGGAAATCTAATGTTCTCATGTTAGTGCTTCTGTGTTGGTTCCTCCTTCTGTAAGTGAAGTTTTACAATACAATGAGCAAAGCAACTATGATTTAGAACCCTATGGGGAAATCCACACTCCCCCCCTCCCCCCACACACACACAAACACTATTATGAGCAAGAGCTGGTATAGTGGACTAGCCAAAGAAGTTTTTATTTTTTTGCTGGGGGGAATGAGGGAAGGAGAGAGAGGGAGAGGTAATTTCCTTTCTTGGTGCCTCCTGCCATTTTCTCCTTGGTGCTTTCCTTTTGAAAAGAAAGGGAATGACCTGTTTAACAAAAAATGCTTTAAAATCAATATTTTGCTGTAAATGTACAGAGATGTAGAAATGGGACCATACAGTTTAAGAAATTACAGTAAAATACATTACAGCTTTACTCAGCTATATTGGCGCTTCAAAACATTTACAAGTTGCATTTCTCTTAGACTGATCATTTCTATAGATCTATATTTAAAATTGAATATTTGTTGCTGTCCATCTGCTTTCCTGTTCATTTTTAACCTGCGGCAGTGCAGGGAAGTAGATGTTTATTAGGTGTTAGAACAAGTATTCTCATTTTACTGGTCAGATTGAAAGGAACCCACTTCCCCATGAAGTGAAATGTTCTTGTGTTTCAAAATATAAAATGCTTAAGTTCAATGCCTTTGTCTAATGGGCGCAGAGGGAGTGGGGAATTGGAATCAGGCTGCAGGCAAGGGAAGAATAACCCTGGCTTGGTTTATTTGTTGCTTGCAGTCTGCACGGTCAACAAACTGCTGTTTGGCTGCAAGCCTCCTACATTAGGCTAGCTAACAAAACTCTAGAGCAAACATTTTAGCTAAACCATGTGAGGAATTGATGAGGACTTTTATAGGTTGTCACCAGTGGAGTTGTGGTTATCTGCTTGCTGTTAAAGCACAAGCATTGACATGCCCATATTAATGCAAAAAAAAAGTAACTGTACTCTGAAGGATTAGTTATCTTTTGGGCATTAATCAGACTGCTTTACACCCTCAGGAATTTAATGTATGTAATCAAATTCTGTCTTCAAGAGTAACAGGTAGATTAGCATACATTTGCATATTATTAGCATGGGGGATGACATTACTCAAAGCAGGCCTGCATTCAAGAGGCACGATGCTGATAGGATGCATCTTAAGGCTCTGAGAACTTGCAAGTTAGCGCACATTAGCTCATAGATCCTTGTGGGCCTGATTCATTAAGACGTTTCTCCCATTCTGTGTCCATTTGAAAAAGACCTTGAATCAAGTCTCAGGTTTGGTACATAGTTTTGAGAGAACAACCTCTACATAGAACCTTAATATCAGTATACACTGTCGCTATTTTAGTTTGCTTTGTTTGATTTGCTGACTGTAAGCTGGTTTGTTCTGATGAAAATAAGCTGTTTTGTATTTCTTACTAGATGGTTTAATAAAGTTGCCTGTAAATTGGATCCTAAGTTATGGGTGTTCCCAATACAATACATCCAATGCTGGTTTAGAAGCACACATCTAAACTTACGTTCTCCACACAGCAGAATTTGTTTCTTTAGCTGTTCTGTGTCACAGGAAAACCGTGCAGATCTACCCAGCTCTTCATCGTACTTCCGTTCACTGACAAAATGCTGGAAAATGCAAAGGAAATCTATATTTCAAGCTTACAAACCACTAACGTTTTCTTATTCTTCTTACTTTATTTCTTGCTTTCTGTGAAAACCTTAGTTCTAATTTGAGGCTAGGGTTGGTTTTTTTTGGAAATTAAATTGTATTGACCAATCAGAGCAACATCCAACTGAAATGCAGATATATAAGTCAGGTTAAAAGTCAACAATTACAGTTTTCCAACAAAGAGTTCCCAAATCCTTCCTTCCCTGCCCTCACTACATTACAATAATAGTAATAATAATAAAGCATAATCAATATCAGCAGATTAACCACGACTCCTATCTGTGACCCAGGATCAAAGTCATATGATCAAATCCAGTTTGCTTAGGTCCCGAGAATGTTTGCCAAATTTTATTAAATTTCTCCAATTTGTCCTGTCTCATAGCTGTAAGTTTCTGCAAATAAAAAACTATATGTAACTTCTTTTCAAACATTACTAATGTAGGACAATCAGGTTGTTTTCAACTAACAGCAATAGACAATCTGGCTGCCATAGCGTACTGTAAAAGAAGAATCTGCATCGGTTTAGAGAGATCTGAAACTTAAATTCAATAAAAAGTATCTGGAATCTTTAGGTATCTCACACTTCAATACCACTTTTAACTTTTGTATGGTCGTATCCCTAATCTTTATCCACCCCCACCATATATGGAGCATTGAGCCATTAGCACACATTCTCTCCAACAATCTGCTGAGGTATCTGCATATATCTTAGGTAATTTGTCCGGAGTTAAATACCACCTTATATGAGAAGAAATCGAGCTATGACCTATAGTCATAAATCAAATATCTCAAGTACCATCCTCAAAAGGTACCCCTACATCCTTTCCCCAAGCCTCCAAATGTTTGTGTTTAGTAGGCAAGTCTCCCAAATGTTGTTGATATAATTTGGAAATTATCTTCTTGCTTCTCCTAGGGTTGTCAAAAAGGGCCTTCAACTAGCATTTTGCCATAAGATAAAGCCATTCATATGTGCGCAGATTGAAAGCAATGAGGCAATTTTACATATGTGAATCGCTCTTTAGACACAAAATAATATTTCTTGCATAATTCAACAAAATCTACCACTTTATTAAAGGACCACAACTGACCTATTTTAGGGCCTGATTCACTAAGGCTTTTCTCACATTCTGTGTCTATGGGAAAGATGCTTAGTGAACCAGGCTCTTGGTTATATCTATCCCCTCCCATCTCTGGAATTTGATCCGGGGTGGAAGTTTTCATTTTAACATATAGGAGAATTAGCAAAAGATACCATCTAGCTAATAACAGATTTCCTCCATGTGTCTTACAGCTTAAAAGTTAGTTTGGTATATAGGATATACTCACAGGAAGTAATAGTTTTTTATTAACCAAAATTGTGTCTGTAATGGAATATTGTCAGCCATGACCTGTTATATAAGTGCCCATTGTTTGTAGTTCACTAGGTAAATGCCAATGTATCACTGCTTACAATTGGACAGCCACAAAATATGTTTTCAAATTGAGTACCCCTAGTCCTTCAGCACATTTATGCTGATATGACAGTACGAGTCACTTTAGAGGGTCTCTGCCTCCAAATAAAACAAAAAAAATTGCAAACCCATTTTTTTTAAAGTAAGCGTCCAGAGCAAATCTAGGTAGGGCCTAAAAAAGATTCAATAATCTAGGAAAAACATTCATATTCACTGTGGCTATTCTCCCAAGCCAAGAAATAATATATCAATCCCATATGTCCAGATCCTTGAACATTTTGGAGAGATAGGATATTCTGTGTATTTGAATGGATTCTGGTTCCGATTCACATCTCTACTCTATACCAATAGGATGGGAGAAACAGATTAAAGGCTGTTTCTCCCATCCTATTGGGATGAGGAATAGTCTAGTGGTTAGAGCAGTGGGCTACAGACCAGGGTTTGAATCCTGCTGTCGCTCCTTGTGACCTTGGGCAAGTCACTTTACCCTCCATTGCCTCAGGTACAAACTTAGATTGTAAGCCCTCTGGGGATAGGGAAATACCTACAGTACCTGAATGTAAACCGATGTGATATCTCAGATCAAATGTCTGTATATAAAAAAAATAATAAATATAAATAAATAATTGGCTTTACCATTTTAAACTTTAAACAAGACTTTGAGAAGTCACAAATTTATTTAGCAGCACTTATAACATTGATAAGCTGTGAAGACTATTTTTATCATTTCACAATATCACAGTAAAAGTTATGCTGGGAGCCAAAATCAGTTTCCAGTGAGCTTTTTACTGTCTAATGACTTTAATACTCATTAGTACTGTTATCATCGCTGCTGTGTACAAGAGATTTGAACTGGGATTTAAGTGTTTTCAGGGCACTTTGCATTGTAATTCCCCCCCCAGGGAATCTTGGAAATGTAAGTAATTTACTATCAAGGGAAGTGTACCACCCAAACTGTACACAAAACCACAGTTTTATTCTGGGTCCACTATGCAGGATAAACCAGCCCAGAGGTTGCATAAGGACCTCAAGGAAGGCGGTAAGTGGGGACCAGGGCAGAAGGCCCCCCCCCAGCACATGGTTCTGTGGAGGGGAAGGCCCAGCTGGGTAGACCAGGGCATCAGGCTTCATTTTTACTTGGTGAAGGGAGGTCAGAGGAGTCCAGAGAGGTCTTGACTAAGCCTGGCTCAGTCCAACTGTAAAGGCCCAGCGTCCGGAGCTTTCTCAGGGGTGGGAAGTGGGTCGGAAGACCTTCTGGAGGCCCGTTTTGGTTTCTATTTTGTTTTGAGGGAGGAATTTTAGGGGTTTCTTAATGGGAGGTTTTTTAGGTTCTGGAAATGATCCAAACCAAAAAAATATTACACAAACTGAAAAAACAAAACACTCCCCTACCCTCGCCACAAAATGAAAAAATGAACTGAAACAAATTTTTGTTATTGCTGACGTTCCTAATCTGGAGTATTTTGTCCAGTACTCTACTGAAGGCCATGCCTCTAAAATGATATAAACAAGGTAGAGGCAGTTTTGAGAAGAGTTGCCAAAATAGTGCAGAGTAAGCATCAAAAACCCTCTGAAATGAGATTTAAGGACCTAAATAGAATAAAAGCTACATTATCTGTCATGTTACCACCTAGAATGCTCTGTTAACTGGCATCTCACCTAGGCAGCACCTTCCGTGAAGGTGGGAATTACAGGAGGAGGGTTTGGATTAAGGAGCAGAGTTGCTCTTCTCTGCTCTGTCCACTCCAGCCTTTCGCTCTTCCTTCCTATTCTGCAAGGTTAACCAAACATGCCAGTTATTCAAGAGCCGTATGCTTCCTGCTCCCACCCTTCCCCTCCCAGGCAGCAGCATTCAGGGAACAGGAGGGGAGAGGGTGTGGCCAGAGCAGACAAAGCACTGAAGCACTCTCCTCCATAATCCAGTCTCTTTCTTCTGGTCATTTCCTGTCCTGCTCCCCTCCCTCTTTAGCAGACTTTTCAGTTGAATATAGTCTGTTTGGTTTTCAGCAGAAAATCTGATTGGCTAGATTTAGGGAAGCTGGTTTCTCCTGGCTAAACTTTAGCCAATTAGTGCTCAAAATCAGCGCTAAACAGCTGGGTTCTCTAAAACCCGCCACAGAAGCAGCAGAATGCCTTTTGGTTTGGGGGGGGGGGGGTGCGACCCAACCAAGCTCTGCCTCCTCTATTTCTGCCCTACCTCTCTCTTCTCCTGTCTCGCTGCCTCTCTCTATCTCTTCCTGTCTTCCCCATAAGATCCCATTTTCCCCCCACACTGACCCTTGGACTACATCCTCCACCTCTTCTGTAATTCAAAGCAGTAGTCAGGCCCAGAGCTGCAAAGATGTAAGATGTACATGCTGCACTGCTGCTCTCCTCCTGCTGAACAGTTGTTAACTGCCCATCCCAGCCCTGGATCTCCTAAAGTGATTCTGCAGGAAGGGTCAGATTTTGGTCAACCATGCCCACTGTGGCCCAACCCATTCCAATGCCTATGTCCCACCACCACTAAACCAGTGATTCCCTGCTCCCTACCTCCAGACTAATTTTGGAAAACAAAGGCCCTGTAACTGCACCTTGAATAGGGTGCACAGTTCTGGTCACCCCATCTCAAACAAAGACATTGCAGAAATAGAAAAAGTGCAGAGAAGAGCGACGAAATTACTGAAGGGGATGGAATATCTCTCATGATGAAAGGCTATGCAGATTAGGGCTCTTCGGTTTGGAAAAGAGACAGTTAAAAGAGGACATTAAAAGAAGTTTATATAATCATGAGTGAGGTGGAATGGGTAAATAAAGGATTGCTATTTGCCTTTTTAAAAAAATACTAAAATAAGGGAACACTCCATAAAACTTAACAACCAAAAGATTTAAAACAGATCATAGAAAGTACTTTTTCTCTCAACATGCAATCAAAACTATGGAATCTGTTGCTAGAGGACATTGTCAACATAACATAATCAAAAGGAAAAGTTAACATAAGAAGTTGCCTTACTGAGTCAAACCAAGGGTCCATTAAGCCCAACATTCTGTTTCCAACAGTGGCCAAGACAGGTTAGAAGTAACTGATGCCGGTAATAAGCAGTGGCTATTCCCTAAATCAGCATGATTAATAGCAGTTTATGGGTTTCTATAAAATCATGAGAGTACTAGAACGGGTAAATGTGAATTGGTTATTTACTCTTTCGGATAATAGGGGGATTAGGAAGCACTCCATGAAGTTAGCAAGTAGCACATTTAAAACAAATTGGAGAAAATTCTTTTCACTCAACTCACAATTAAGCTCTGGAATTCATTGCCTGAGAATGTGATCAGGGCAGTTAGTATAACTGTGTTCAAAAAAGGTTTGGATAAGTTCTTGGAGGAGAAGTCCATAAACTGCTATTAATCAAGTTGACTTAGGGAATAGCCACTGATATTACTGGCATTTATAGCATTGGGTCTATTTAATGTTTGGGTACTTGTCAGGTACTTGTAACCTGGATTGGACAGTGTTGGAAACAGGATGCTGGGCTTGATGGACCCTCAATCTGACCCAGTATGGCAGCTTCTTATGTTCTCCTCCAGGAACTTATCAAACCTTTTTTAAATCCAGCTACACTAACTGCTTTAACCCATTTTCTCTGGCAATGAATTCCAGAGCTTAATTGTGCATTGAGTGAAAAAGAATTTTCATAGTTCTTAACCTATTATTAGCTAGGTAGACAAAAAAAGCTATTGCTATCTCTGGGAGTTGATAACAGAGCATGGGTTTATTTTATGGGATCTGCCAAGTATTTGCAACCTGGATTGGTCACCGTCAAAGACAGGATGCTGGGCTCGATGGATCTTGGTCTGACCAGGTATGGCATTTCTTATGTTCTTATGCTGCCATCTCTTCCTTCTCTCCCTCCCATCCACTGTAATTTATTTAAAAAGAGAGAAGGCAACAAACCTAACTTCAATAAGGAGCGATATCCTGCAGGTGTGCTATATTCTTACAAAAACAACAAAAGGACTCTGTGTAATAAAGTATAAATAGCGGATTGCCAATGCCATAATCAAATGTTATTTTCAAAAAAAGTTATTTTTAAGGAGAGAACCGCATCAGCAAGCCTGACAACGGCAATGCATGCAGCAGAGCCGTCCGGTCTAATCCTCATATGCGGTGATATTTATAGAAGCAGAAACGATGCTTTGAAAAAAATTTTGAATATAGTATTTTTGTAGTGTAATCCCTCCATACCCGTATCTGAAAATGTTATATGAGACCCTATATTCTTAGCCAGAGCAGTGTAAAAGGGAACAACCGGGCAAAATAAGTAAACCAATTGATCCTTATCTGCTGTCATTTATGTTACTGTTACTAGGCTATGGATTGCATTTAAGAGGAAATCAGAAACATATCCTTATCACCAATGAATTATACAGTTCAAAGGGTAACCCATTTTACCAAAGCTGATAATTGACTATGCTGAGTTTGACACATAGCATGCAATGAAAATACATTATCATACACTGTTTGGAAATAGCAATTATATTTTTAAACAGTGCATACTATTTCCAGTCTGATAAGCCAGGTGCAATGTGTGGGAAATAATGAACTGCATCACCTGAAACTACAATGGGGCAGTGTGGCTTGCAAAAATACTTTGCAAACTTCTCTACTCTGTGAAAGTTAACTATACATTAAAAAGTGTAGTTAACATTCAGCAGAGAGGATCACCATGCTAAGATGCCTGGCAATGCTTCTGAGGCTGTGATTTTTCAAAGAGCGCCAAATCCTGAGTGAAGAGCCCACCCCCACCCCATCTCCTAGCATATAAACACATAAGCCCCACTCCTGACCTCCAAACCACATTCCCACCCAATTAAAAAAAACAAACCAAAACAAAACCACCCTATGCTGGCTCCTCGGGAAAAGCAAACCATGAGTCAGCCGGTGCCATTTTGGATTACACTGCTGGCTGGGCAGGAGCAACATGGGATCTCCCCTGTTCCCTGGAGATCCACAGAGGTAATCAGGTTAGGGGGAGTCCTGGAGGGGGGGGGGGGCTACTTTTTTAAAAAATTGGCTGCGGGCAGTCTTTGGAAGCCAGGGGTGGTGTTTTGAGGCCGGGGTGTGGCTTCCTGGGGAGGGCTTTACTTGTGGATGTGCCAGAGGGGGAGGTAGGGGGCATGAGGGATTTCACTTTATATGGTGTGTGTGTGTGTGTAGGGCAGGAGGGGACGCTTGGTTGAGGGGAATGCTTAACTTGGGCACTGAAGTCCTATTAAGATGCTTGCCTGATGCACCAGAATTTGGCTTTCCCTTGGCCAGCTCCAGCACATGCAATCCCTGTATATGGGATTTACTAAACTGCAGTACTCAGATACCATTTAACCACTGTTTTGTAAATAAGGCTCTGAATAATTTCAAAAGGAAATTGCATATTTTTGAAGGAAAGGAAGATCAGTGAGTACAACAATAAAAGTAACACTCTAAGGAAATGTGTTGATCCTAAGACTTAAGATGCTTGGGTTTGAGAATGAAGTTGGGTTTTTTTTTCCAGAATGTTGCTGAATTAGCTACAGATGGCAGTGAATTATTTTCTTCCCCTGGGCCATCTGAGAGAGCTGTTTGACAGGAGAAAATTAGACATTATCAATTTGTCTACTTTCAGCTTAACCAAGCATGTAACTACATAACAAAGTCACTCCTTTTTAATGTAAGATTAAACAATGATACATAAAGGCCGACACAGAATGGTGTGCTCGGCCAAGGGCACCGTTTAGCACCCGACTGGCCGTGCGTTTTCGATGCGCGTCTATTACACCTTATACTATAAGGGGTTTAGCGCGTCAAAAACACATGTCCAACCCCCCCGAAAACTAATAGCGCTCATCACATGCAAATGAATGTTGAAGAGTCTATTAGTTAGTTGCCCAGGATATTGAAAGTAAAATGTGTGTCCAAGCTGCACATTTTATTCTCAGAAATTAACGTCTGCCCAAGGGCAGACGTTAAATTCTGAGCAACCTGGAAAAGTGTACAAAAAAGCAGAAAAAATGCTTTTCTGTACACCCTCTGACTTCATATCCTAGTGATATTAATATTTGGGTGATATTAAGTTGGAGGAACGAAAAATTAAAAAAAAATGTTTTTTAAAATCTGCCCGCTGGTCAGTGGGTTAGAAAAACGCACGCTCAATTTTACTGATGTCCGTTTTCCTAACCCATGGCTGTCAGCGGGTTCGGAAACCGACACCAGTAAAATAGAGCGTCGGTTGTCGGGACAGGCTGGCAGCCACCCCTTTGCTAATAAGGAGGCGCTAGGGATGCGCTATTGTCCCTAGTGTCTCCTTATTAGCACAATCCCTCAAGAATCATGCGCCCAGGAGACGTGGCAGGAGAGCGGACGCTCAGCATGGAGCACCCGCTCTTTCGCGATTCTTATTGTATTGGCCTGATAGTGCAGTGCATTAATACTTGTAGGTGTGCTAGTTCAAAAATAAGATGCTCAGGTGTGAGAAACATTTTTAGCCATTTAGGGGCTTATGCAATAAAACATGCACAAAAATATTCAGCATGCAACATTGTAATGTGCATGATAAAATAGAATTTAATATGCTAAATAAAAAATAGTACAGAGGTACACTAAAACTTTCCTTCACTAAAACGGAGTTTTTACATTAACATAAAGTATAACATCCATGCTAATTGCCAGGAAACCTCAGTGCTAACTAGCCCAAAATAAAAGGGACAATTAGCTCAAGGAATTTTTTCCCACATCCTCCCATCTCTAGAGTACAATGTAAAGGACCCTTGGATCCTCTCCCTGCTCTTCCAAAGTACAGCTGCAGGGACCCTTGGATCCTCTCCCACTCTAGGGATGTGCAGACAAAATGTTTATGTTCATAAGTCCATAAGTCGAAGGTGAGGGTCAATTTCGGTCAATATGGACATATGTAGAATTCCATAAGTTGAGGCTATGTCCATACGTGCACCGGTTCCCTAAATAAAAATTTAAACCTCTCACCCTCCTTAATCCCCCCCCCAAGACTTACCAAAACTCCCTGGTGGTCCAGCGGGGAGTCAGGAAGCCTCGGAGGGAATTCGCTTTCGCCCTCCCCTCACCTTCCCCTCCTTTCCTCTACCTAACCCACCCCCCCGGCCCTGTCTAAACCCCCCCCCCTATCTTTGTCGGGGGATTTACACCTCCCGGAGGGAGAAGTAAATCCCCGCGCGCCAGCAGTCCGCTAGAGCGCCAAGATGCGACCCGGGGGCGGTTCTGGAGGGCGCGGCCACGCCCCCGGACCTCCCCGGGCCGAAACCACGCCCCCGGGCTCGCCCCCGAAACGGCGCATCCCGCCCCGAAAACGCCGCGCCGATCGGCCCCGCCCCGACACGCCCCCCTCGAAAAACCCCGGGACTTACGCGAGTCCCGGGGCTCTGCGCGCGCCGGCAGACCTATGTAAAATAGGCGCACCGGCACGCAAGGCCCTGCTCGCGTAAATCCGGGCGGATTTACGCGAGCAGGGCTCTTAAAATCCGTCCCATAGTGGATAACACATGGAAATCGTCGGTTCAGTGTGCTGCGGCATTCAAAAAAGCAAACAGAATGTTGGGAATTATTAGAAAGGGAATGGTGAATAAAATGGAAAATGTCATAATGCCTCTGTATCGCTCCATGGTGAGATCGCACCTTGAATATTGCTACAATTCTGGTTGCCGCATCTCAAAAAAGATATAATTGCGATGGAGAAGGTACAGAGAAGGGCTACCAAAATGATAAGGGGAATGGAACAGCTCCCCTATGAGGAAAGACTAAAGAGGATAGGACTTTTCAGCTTGGAGAAGAGATGGCTAAGGGGGGATATGATAGAGGTGTTTAAAATCATGAGAGGTCGAGAACGGGTAGATGTGAATCGGTTATTTACTCTTTCGAATAATAGAAAGACTAGGGGGCACTCCATGAAGTTAGCATGTGGCACATTTAAAACTAATAGGAGAAAGTTCTTTTTTACTCAACGCACAATTAAACTCTGGAATTTGTTGCCAGAAGATGTAGTTAGTGCAGTTAGTATAGCTGTGTTTAAAAAAGGATTGGATAGGTTCTTGGAGGAGAAGTCCATTACCTGCTATTAAGTTCACTTAGAGAATAGCCACTGCCATTAGCAATGGTAACATGGAATAGACTTAGTTTTTGGGTACGTGCCAGGTTCTTATGGTCTGGATTGGCCACTGTTGGAAACAGGATGCTGGGCTTGATGGACCTTTGGTCTGACCCAGTATAGCATGTTCTTATGTTCTTAGTATTCAAAACCCCAGTTAACACAATCAGCAAAAGCAAAGAATCAAAATAAAGATGCGTCATTGGCATAGGGTGGCCAACTTTTCCATGAATCATAACCTGAATCTCACCAAACTTGAGGACTGGGGTGGGGGAGGAAGAGAGAGTGATACTTTCTGAGTATGAGAGGGAGCTGCTGTCAGTTGTAAATCCACAGTCCTTATCACTTAGATTCCAAGCACCCACTTTATTTTATAAAATGTTATTTTAACTATCCTTATAAACAACAGATCAATCACAGCCTCTCTTGCAGACCATTTTCTTCTCTTATCACATGTAAAGCCTCTATAATATATATACACTCCCACCAACACACAGCCCCCACCTCACATACCCTGTGCTGCCCTCCTGTCTCTAGCCCCCTCCCTGTTCCCTCCTGTCTTCCTCTCCCTTCTTCCTCCCTTGTGCCTCTTTTGTCTCTCTCTCCCCTTCCCTGTTCCTTCCATACCACCATCGCTATCTCTCCTTTTATCCTCATAGGTATTTCTTCCTTCCCTCAGCCCCCTCCTTCCATCCATACCCCTCATATTATCTATCTCTCCCTTCCCTCCCCTGTATCCTCTGTCTCTCCACTCCCATATCTCCCATGGGAGTCTCTCCCTTTTCTTCCCTCCTCCCATTCTCCTTTACTCCATGCCCCCCCCCCCATTCCCTCCCATATGTGTATTGCTACCCTTTCCTCCCCTTTTGTCTTAGTCCCTTCTCTCTCTACCTTCCCTCACCCTGAAACCTCTCTCTCCCTGTCTCTCCACCCTCCTCTCCTCTATGCCTGTATCTCTCTTTCCTGGCTCACTTTAGCAGTTCTCTCAGGTCTTGGCCCAGCACACAGTGAGGAAGGGGTCAGAAACCATAAGGCCACTCCTGCAGGGATCTGCAGAGATATTTGGAGCTGAGGACTGTGCTGTGCTCCACCTCCTCTCCCCATGCTATCCAATCAAAATACAGGAAAGCAGATGAGGGCAGGAAACAGTGTTGCCAACCTCGCTTATTTCCCACAAGTTTGGTTTGTTTTTATAGCAATTAGCTTTTTTTTTTTTTTTTTTTTTGCATTCATGGGTTGGTTATAATTGGGCTTTTTTTCTCGAAATCACATTTTTTGGGGCTTGGTGGGCGGGACTTGAGTCCTGCTCTCCCTGTGATTGGCTGCTGCTGCTGAGTTCTATCCATAGGAGTGGCATAGCTACGGTGCGCTGGATGGGCCATGGCTCACCCACTTTTCATTCAGGCCTAAAGCAGTCTTGGGGCACTGGGGCAGCCAATCGGCAGTCCAGGCTCTCGGGCAGGATTCCCAGCAGCTTCAGATGACCAAGTCAGGCACAGCATGGCGCCGTACTCTGGCTGCCTTGCATTACAATTTTCTGAACCTCAAGAGGCGAGGAAACTTTTATGCAGCATAGCAGGGCTGAACGCTGAAGGGAGTGAAGTACTCAGCTGGAGACAATCAATGAGAATAGGTTCCTGGACAGGGAGAAATGAATGTGAAGGGAGCTGGGGATCTGCTGGGTGGGTGGAATGAGTGTGAAGGGGCCAGAGATGTGCTTGGAGGGGATGGGGAGGGGAATGAGTGTGATTGGATCGGAAATGTGCTTGGAGGGGGTAGGGAGGGGAATGAGTGTGATTGGACCGGAAACGTGCTTGGAGGGAATGGGGAGGGGAATGAGTGTGATTGGACCGGAAATGTGCTTGGAGGGGGTAGGGAGGGGAATGAGTGTGATTGGACCGGAAAAGTGCTTGGAGGGGGTGGGGAGGGGGGAATGAGTGTGATTGGGCCGTAGACTTGCTTGGAGGTGGTGGGGGGGGGGGGGCGGGAATGAGTGTGAGGGGGCCAGAGACTTGCTTGGAGGGTGTGTGGAGGGGGGGAAATGATATTATAGGTGTTGAATACTATTGCAAGCCACTGTATTTCTTCCATTACACTCACAAAAGTATTTTAAAAAGTTTTATCTGTGTATAAATACATTCTAATTAAAGTTGTTTTGATCTCACGTGTTTTTGGCTTGTTTTTTCAGCAAATAGCGCTCGTTCTTTTATGACTACCTGGCAACCCTGCTGTGAGTGTTGCCCAGCCTGCCTCTCTCCCTGCAACCAGGAGGCCTGTGAGGCAGTGGAGAAACTGCCTGCACTAATTGGATTTTCAGTGTCTAGTCAATGCTTCTGATCAGTAGGGTTGCCAACTTTCAATTGTCAAATTTCTGAACACTTTCAAATGCCGTTTAATATCTTCACAGATGGGGTTTATGCACACATGTCTTTTTTATTGCCACTCTTCACCATTAGAAAAACAGGGAAACAGAGAATATAATAGCAGATACCCATCTAGTCTGCCCAGTATACTTCCTCCTGCAGTACCACAGACCCCAGTTGATCTCTGATATTTTTGTCACTTCATTGTAATAATTAATGATCCTCTGCATTTGTTCTATGCTTTCTTGAACTGAAATTGTTTTTGCCTCTATCATCTCCGCTGAGAGGTTATTCCATGCAACCATCATCCTTTCTGTGAAGAAATATATTTTGATGTTACTCCTGAATCCACCCTTCTGGAGTCTTATGTCATAATCACCTCTTTACTCTGCAAAAGGTTTGCTTTATTATCCCAGGGGTCAAACTCCTGTTTTGTAAAATTTTTAGGCCCTGATTAAATCATGGACTGAAGTCTATGTAAGTGACACAAAATAAATGTAGCCAACACGTAGTGAATATAGAATAGCTACCAACGTGCACACTGTAGTGTATTATTGCAGGGAAGGATCAGATGCTAAGCTGTAGCTGAAGGGCTAAAATCAGGATATTTCCAAACATTTTAGCCCTCCCTCTTTTTTCCGTACAGTATCCCAAACATCTGTACAGTCCAGAAAAAAATCAGGACAGTTGGCACCCCTAGTGACAGGACACTGAATGGCATGTTTGAAAATTGGTCTGTCCAGTCCAAAACTAGGCAGTTGGCAACCCTATATTGGTAGTATGTAGAGTTAACCAGAAGTCTGCATTTTACTAGCTGTTAAACTATAATCTAATTTTTCATTGATTAGACTGAGGGAAGGTATTTTTCAAAGAGCTCGTATAGGCTAAAGTCTTGGGTACTTTTTAGGCAGGTGCATAAATCCGCTTTGAAAATGTGAAGGTGTGTGCGGAATCCCTCATGGCTTATATACACACAGTTACTCCTGCTCGGGTACAGCGGTAACTTAGTGTATGTGAAAAATCGAAAGTATGTACATAAATCCCACTTCCAACCCACTCTACTCCCCTCATCGCCTAGTTAGTGCAAAAACATGTTCTGTGCATCCATTTATGTGCATCCCTGCCAGGGCTATTTCCAAAAAGCCACTTAAACACATAACACAGATTTTATACGCATAAGTGCTTTTCAAAATTATCCCTATATCACATATCAGCAGCACTTAAAAATGCAGTTCATAAATGTTTTGTATTAAATAAACTTCCAAAAAAATATGGCTATAACCCTCAATTTAATGTACCCAAAAACAAAATTATCTTTCTGCAGTTTTCCCTCAATAGATAATTTTGTTTTTGGTTGTATTAAATAAAAACATGATGCCAGAATAGCATGGAATAGGAACATAGGTAGGAGAGGATAAGGTTGTCATCTGTTTACAGCTGTGAAACATTTACATAGAAGTATCCAAGACTAACTTTAATTTCAGCCCTGAGTTCAGACAGTTGGTTTTCAGCCATTTGACTTGCCAGATCTGTCATTCTCTTCAATTCTTCAGCTTTCTTCTGGCGAGCAGTCAGTATATGCACTAGAATGAAAGAAAAAAATAACTATTGCCATGTGCAAAAAAATGCAATTGTTTAATATTTACATAATTTTATTTATACATTACTAGCAACAGTAACATGGAATAGACTTAGTTTTTGGGTACTTGCCAGGTTCTTATGGCCTGGATTTGCCACTGTTGGAAACAGGATGCTGGGCTTGATGGACCCTTAGTCTGACCCAGTATGGCATGTTCTTATATTCTTAACATAGTCATATTTTTTGCTTTTGCTAGTAATTTTGCATATTTCCATAGTAACAAAACAAACTGTTTTCACAGACTAATCTAATCATTTAGTGTAGACTTGTTTTTATTAATGCTTTCAAAGATTTGTTAGTTCCTGTCAAGGAATCACATTATCTTTTCTCAAACTTCTATTCATTGTTGCATCTACAAATGTTTAGGAAATCAGGTGTTGCACATAAGATCCTTTCAAACTCATTTTTGCAAAGCCAGTGTGGGTTCCGGTTGCCTGAAGAAATATAAGAACATAAGAAATTGCCATGCTGGGTCAGACCAAGGGTCCATCAAGCCCAGCATCCTGTTTCCAACAGAGGCCAAACCAGGCCACAAGAACCTGGCAATTACCCAAACACCAAGAGGATCCCACGCTACTGATGCAATTAAAAGCAGTGGCTATTCCCTAAGTAAACTTGATTAATAGCAGTTAATGGACTTCTCCTCCAAGAACTTATCCAAACCTTTTTTGAACCCAGCTACACTAACTGCACTAACCACATCCTCTGGCAACAAATTCCAGAGCTTAAATGTACATTGAGTGAAAAAGAATTTTCTCCGATTAGTCTTAAATGTGCTACTTGTTAACTTCATGGAATGCTCCCCTAGTTCTTCTATTATCCGAAAGTGTAAATAACTGATTCACATCTACTTGTTCAAGACCTCTCATGATCTTAAAGACCTCTATCATATCCCCCCTCAGCTGTCTTTTCTCCAAGCTGAACAGCCCTAATCTTTTCAGCCTTTCCTCATATGAGAGCTGTTCCATCCCCTTTATCATTTTGGTTGCCCTTCTCTGTACCTTCTCCATCGCAACTATATCTTTTTTGAGATGCGGCGACCAGAATTGTACACGATATTCAAGGTGCGGTCTCACCATGGAGCGATACAGAGGCATTATGACATTTTCCGTTTTATTAACCATTCCCTTCCTAATAATTCCTAACATTCTGTTTGCTTTTTTGACTGCCGCAGCACACTGAGCCAACGATTTTAAAGTATTATCCACTAGGATGCCTAGATCTTTTTCCTGGGTGGTAGTTCCTAATATGGAATCTAACATCATGTAACTACAGCAAGGGTTATTTTTCCCTATATGCAACACCTTGCACTTGTCCACAAATTTCATCTGCCATTTGAATGCCCAATCTTCCAGCCTTGCAAGGTACTCCTGTAATGTATCACAATCTGCTTGCGATTTAACTACTCTGAATAATTTTGTATCATCCGCAAATTTATAACCTCACTCGTCATATTCCTTTCCAGATCATTTATATATATATATATATTGAAAAGCACCGGTCCAAGTACAGATCCCTGAGGCACTCCACTATTTACCCTTTTCCACTGAGAAAATTGACCATTTAATCCTACTCTCTGTTTCCTGTCTTTTAACCAGTTTGTAATCCACGAAAGGACATCGCTTCCTATCCCATGACTTTTTAGTTTTCTTAGCAGTCTCTCATGAGGGAGTTTGTCAAACGCCTTCTGAAAATCCAAATACACTATATCTACCGGTTTATCTTTATCCACATGTTTATTAACCCCTTCAAAAAAATGAAGCAGATTTGTTAGGCAAGACTTCCCTTGGGTAAATCCAGTTTGACTGTGTTCCTGTTATCTTTGGTGTGGACAGACTGCTTGGGAGACAGCAGTCTGAAGGTATTTGTAGGTGGATCCTTGGACCAGTGGCAGATGACCACGCCCTCGAGGAACCACCCTCGAGGAACCACCAGTCAGGCTTAGAGTATGGAGGCAGACACACTAGTTCTTTTATTAGACAGTATACTGAACCACCAGAGGTGGCAGTAGTGAACTGGAATGCCCGGCTGGGCTGCAGTCCCTCAGATACTAGAACAGCGATCCCTGGAGGCTGAGCTGTAGAGAAACTGAAATATAGTGAGTAGGCAGGGTATGCAAAGTTCATGTACCGAACCCGATGGTAACACTCACACACTGTCTCACAGAAGCCCAGGAGCTGGAAGGTATAGGATCTCGAAGAGCGAGTACCTGTTCCAGGGAAAGCTCTGAGAGAGCGATGGTAACTCACTGAAGTAGTTTGGCAGTAAAGACTTCCAGGTAGAAGGGAATTCAGCAACAAGTCCGGGAACATAGGCCCTCGAGGAGCGAGTACCGGTTCCAGACTGACCTGAAAAACAAGAAGAGAGCGAGGCCCCCGAGGAGGCAGAGTAGCTCAGATAGAACAAATCCTTATCCTATTCTTGTCCTTGCTAACTCAATGTGTTAGCAAATACTGAGACCTTAAATATCCGTCGCGGGTGACGTCATCTGCGGGGGATGCCCCTGAGGTTCGTGCCATTGCCGGTACTTCTGTGGGGGCCGCACCGTGTGCGCGCCCCTAGGCCTCTCATGAACATGGCAGTTTGTAGCGTAGAGCCGATCTGGGGATGCTGGAGGACTTCGGCAAGAAGATGCCGCAGCAGCCAAGCTTCCCGTGGACGAAGAGGGAGGCACCAAAGAGGTGAGGAGAGTGTCACACCGGCAACCTGTCGGCACGCGATCCTCCGACACAGTGGCAAATGGCCGCTGTGCCTGGGGCCTCTAGCCCCACCCCTCCTCCCCAGACTGCCCTGCCCCTCCCCTTTCTCAAAGCCCCAGGAATTTACGCTTGTAGCTGGGCCTTTGAAAATCGGCCCAGTGCACGTAAGCGTTTTAAAATCTGTCCCTCAGTGGAAGGGTTTCAAGGTGTTGTTCACAGGAAGGCTAAGCAATTATCAAACAGCTTATTTGTGCATGTAAATAGCGATCTACCTGGTTTTTGAAAATTGCCTTCCATGTGTCTCACTCCTTATCATATACTAATTCCTTAGATTTCTCTGCCCAAAATGCATCACTCTGTATTTTTTATATTGAAACCTTAGCTGCCAAACAGTTGACAACTCTTCAAGCTTTCTTAAGTCACTTCTCATTCTCTCTGTTCCCTCAAGCATGAACATTATATTGTAGATCTTTGCATCATCTGACAAAAAGACGTTTTGTCTCCTAATTCCTCCTCAATATTGCTCACAAAGATATTGGGCTGACCCCAGGACTAATCTGTAAGGCACACTTCTAATCACCTTTCTTTCTTCAGACTGAACTCTATTTATCACTAACTTTTTTCATTTATCACTCAACCAGTTTCTAATTCAGTCCACTACCTTAGGACCTCCTATGCGAGACAGTATCTAAAACTTTAATGAAATCCAAGTAAACCACATCCAATTCTCTACTCACTCAAAGAATCGTTATAGTTAGGCTACTGATTTTGATGCAGTTTATATGATTAAGTTTGAGATGCTAAGGGTAGGGTGATTTTACTGATTACAGTGGTATATAAACATTTTAATTAATTTGATAGATTTTTCTGACAGTCTCCTCTTTGCTGCCTTCAGAAAGGATAGTGAAGCATCTTGAAACCACTGAAGTCAGGGTAAAAGGCCAGTAATCTAAAGGGACATCATCTGTCCTCCCATCCCTAGGAACCGCACCTGTCTCCAAAGATCTATTGAACAGGTCCTTTAATGGACATGCTAGAACCCCCCTGAGCACCCTTAAAATCCTAGCTGTTTTGCCCTATGGTTTTCTCCACTTTCAGTGTTTCTAATTGTAAACAACCACAGTTTTCTGAAAATGGTGTGGCTTCTACCCCACTACTATACATAACCTTTCCAACAATTTACAGTTTTCCTCCAAACCCTTATTCAGTGATTATTGAATAGTATTAATGTGTTTATTTAGCATGTCTGCTTTTTTCTTGTCCCCCTCTTGGTCTCCTCTTAATCTTACAATTCCACCTCTGCTCATTCTCCTCTCAGTGATGTACCTAAAAAAAAAGGTTTGTCACCTCATAAAACATGATAGGTCAGACCAAGGTCCATTGAGCACAGCATCCAGTCTTCAACAATAGCCAGTTTGGATCACAAATATACAACAGTTCCCCCCCCCCCCGAAAAAAACCAGATCTATTTCTTGTTGCTCTAACCCAGGTATAAACTTGGCTTTCCCAAGCACCTGACTAATAATTGTTTATGGACATTTCTTCCAAAACTTGTCCATGCATCTTTTAGACCCCTCTATCCTAGTCGCCATAACCATGTCCACTGGTAGCAGATTCCACAGCATGATCATGCACTGTGTGAAAAATTACTTTCTACAACGTGTTCTAAATCTGTTAGTTTCATGAAGCATCCCCTTGCTTTAGTATTATTTGAAAGATAAATAATTGTTCCCTATTTACCTATTCTACTCCACTCATGATTTTATAAACTTTATTATATTCCCTTTCCAAGATGAAGATTCCTAACATGTTAGACTTCATAAGTGAACCGTTCCATCCCTTTTAGTTCTTTATCATGGTCGTTTCACTTCTCCGTACCCTTTCTAGTTCTGCTATGTCTTTTTTGAGATGCGGTAATCCCAGAATTGCATACAGTATTCAATGTGCTGTGGTACCATGGATCAATACAGAGGCATTTATTATGATATCCCCATTTTATTCTCCATTCCTTTCCAAATAATTCCTAACATTCTATTTGCTTTTTTTTTATCTCTGCTGCACATTGAGCTGTTGATGTCAAAGATTCTGAGATTCTTTTCTGGATGGCAACTCCTAATACAGAACCCAGTTTTGTCTACCTTAGTTGCAATTATTTTTCCCTACGTGCATCTCTTTGCACTTGTCCGTTTAGATGCCCAGTCTCCTAGTCTTGCAAGGTCCTTCTTTAATTACCTACCCTGAAATTAGAAACACTTTCTCCATCTGGTCCTGGTGATTTACCTTTACCTCTTTAGCTATCTTTTTTAAACTTGTATCTTTTGTCTTCCTACTTTTAGCTTTACTTTATATTCTTTCCCGTGTCTCTCTTTCTGAAATCCCTTGTATGTGTTACGGGAGTGCTGGGGAGCGGACCCAATTCCGGGTAGGTTAGTGTGCCCTTGGACCGCGGTGCGACTGCAGAGGAGCTCCGAGGAAGCGCCGAGGCAGGCAAGCGTGTCCAAGCACGGGCGGACAAGCTACAGACCAGGAGCCCTGGCCTCTGTCAAACCTGAATGCAAAGAGACCCAACAATGCAATGTTGGTCTCTGGGATAGCCCTCTGGGACCTGCCGCTTGGTACGGCAGATGCAACAGAATGGACAGAGGCTGAGGGCAGGAACAAGAAGACTCAGATGAAGACTCAGGATATTCAGACAACTCGGACGTAGACACAGGATGCTTGGAGGTTTCAGCCACAGTACAGAATATGAAAAAGTACTGAGTGAGTGCTGCCTCGCCGTGTGCCCTACACAGCTGCTCGTGGCTGGTTGCGGACCACGCTGAAAGTGAAGCAGACTCTGGCAAAGTCTTTAGGCATGGATAAGCAGGCATCAGGGACTTCAAAGACTAAGACAGGATTCAAGGTACATGATACAAGACTCAGGATTCAAGGCTCAGGATCCTCAGAAGAAGGCATTAAAAACAGAGTCTTCTGGAGGCTAGCGCTGCTGACTGAAAAAGGCAATGCACCACCTCAGGACACAGAACATCTGGATCTCGGACCTCCAGGGCACTCAGTAAGAGCAACAAGGAGGTGCCAAGAGATGGAACATCTGGACATCGAAACATCTGGAATATCAGGGACATCATGGCAACGTCATCAGGAACCTACGAGAGACCAGGAACACAGAAGAAGACGAGGGAATTCCCAGTAGAGAACGGAATGCCTTGAAGAAGCTGGCAATGTAGAGGAGTCCAGGAGTGGACTGGCTCCTTGCAAGGGCAATGAAAAACTGATGAAAGGTCCTTCTTATAGGACTGAAGAGGAACACCCAGGATGATGTCATCAGGAGGGACCGCGGGACTACTCCCACCGCAGACCCTTTAAGATGGCAGGAGAGGCGCGGCCGCGTGCCTAAGGAGGCAGGACCAGCGACAGCGGCGATCCGCACCGCAAAGAGGAGCAGGAAAGGCACTAGGCAGCAAAGCCAGGACCCAGCGATGACGACGGCTGCCAGCTGCGGAAGGAAGCTGGGGGCAGAACCGTACAGCCTCAAGGGAAGCTGGTGTCGGTGGCCTCCAAGCCGCAGGACGGAACAACATCAGCAGCCTCCTGGCTGCAGAGGTGGAACGGCAGCGGCACCAGGCCGCATGGAGATGGTGTCTGTGGCCTCCTGGCCGCAAGGCTGGATGACGGTGGCTCCAAGCCACGTAGAGATGGCATCGGAGACTGGCAGTGGAGATGAGAGGATGCTTGCTAGCCGCGAGCAGAATCCTAACAGTATGTTATGAATGCGAAGCTTTTTTACCTTACTTTCACAAAATTCACAGCCACTTCTTTTGAAAACAAAATTGGTCTTTATATCCTCTTGCCTTTATATACTTTCTTTAAAATGATTTGTTGTTTTTTTCTATAGCATTATAATTATTTGATACTTTCACGTTCTTATTTTTTGTGGTAGTTTATTTGCCGCTGTATCCCCATTAGCTTTTTCTATAGCTCCTTTTAGTTTAGCATATTGTTCCACTACTTGACTTTCATCCTCTTATCCTGCCAGTGCCTCTCTAAAGTACTTTCCCATTGAATTAAAATAGATGTTTTTGAAATCCAGACCTTCGATATTTGAGTGATTTCTGATAGGGATGTGAATCGTTTTTTGACGATTTAAAATATCGTCCGATATATTTTAAATCGTCAAAAATCGTTACAGGCGATATTTAATAGGAATTCCCCCGATTTATCGTCAAAATCGTAAATCGGGGAAAGGGGGAGGGGAAGGGGGGAGGGCGGGAAAACCGGCACACTAAAACATCCCTAAACCCACCCCGACCCTTTAAAATAAATCCCCCACCCTCCCAAAACCCCCCAAAATGTCTTAAATTACCTGGGGTCCAGTGGGGGGGTCCCGTTGTGATCTTCCACTCTCGGGCGTCGGGCCACGGGTGCGTTCCTGTTCCCCGACGTCACGAGCATAGGAGATCGCTCCTGGACCCCCAGGGACTTTTTGCCAGCTTGGGGGGGCCTCCTGACCCCCACAAGACTTGCCAAAAGTCCAGCGGGGGTCCGGGAACGACCTCCTGCACTCGAATCGTGTTGCCGTACGGCCGGCGCCATTTTGCTGTACGGCAATATGGCCATATGGCCGGCGCCATTTTGCTTTTGCCGTACAGCAAAATGGCGCCGGCCGTACAGCAACACGATTCGAGTGCAGGAGGTCGTTCCCGGACCCCCGCTGGACTTTTGGCAACTCTTGTGGGGGTCAGGAGGCCCCCCCAAGCTGACCAAATGTCCCTGGGGGTCCAGCGGGGGTCCGGCAGCGATCTCCTACGCTCGTGACGTCGGGGAACAGGAACCAAAATGGCGCCGGCGCGACCTTTGCCCTGTCATATAACAGGGCAAAGGTCGCGCCGGCGCCATTTTCTATCAACGCACCCGTGGCCCGACGCCCGAGAGTGGAAGATCACAACGGGACCCCCCCACTGGACCCCAGGTAATTTAAGACACTTTGGGGGGGTTCGGGAGGGTGGGGGATTTATTTTAAAGGGTCGGGGTGGGTTTTAGGGATGTTTTAGTGTGCCGGTTTTCCCGCCCTCTCCCGATTTACACGATATTTAAGAAAACAAAACCGCGACAATCCAATTCCCTCCCCCCCCCCCAGCCGAAATCGATCGTTAAGACGATCGATCACACGATACACATCTCTAATTTCTGATCACTGGTACTCAGGTGGGCACCCGTCTGGACATTAGAAAAGCTTTTTCCATTTACAAGAATCAGGTCCAGTTTCCCTCTTCCTTTGTGAGTTCTATTACCATTTGTAATACATATCAAATTCAAAATATGTTAACACATGTTACAAAGTTTGTTACAGATTGTTTCCAGAAAAAGAGATTAACACATTTTAATGAATTTGGATATTATGAACATTGTCTACAAGCTATTTCAGTTACTTTTCACATTATCCAATTCCTTAATTATTTGTAACATAAGTATCAGAATATATATATATATATATATATATTTATATTTTTAGGAAAATTGTTTTTAATGAAATAGCATGCTTACTGGCTTCCTCTTTAACTTTGTCCACTTCTGACAATAACATCACTTCTCTGTCTATGATGCTGAAAACAGAGAAGACAATGATTAGGTAACGCCGGGATGCAGAATATCTAATTAACTGTGACAGTAATCTGACTCTCTCAATGGAAAGTCTTCATTTTTTGAATTAAATGATTTGATGAAAAATGAATACACTTATTTGCCAAATACATTACATAGAAAGGATAACTAAAATACTAATACATATGAACAACCTTTAACCACAAGCAAAAACAAATCATAGTAATAAAGTGACATTTACATAATATCACATTCATTTAAATGACAATCATAAATATGTAATCATGTAATATATGCAATTTTAAGGTTAAACAAACTCTGCAGTCATGTAAGTAGCCATATATGAAAATGTTTGACCTGTTGTATTTTTGTTTCTCATGCTGAAACAAAATAATTTGGCCAGATCAGGTGCAAAATGTGACATCTGTGTAAGTGTATAATTTTTTTGCACACTTCTGAATTTCATAGAATATATACAATTATTTAAAGAAATAGCACTGAATACTAACAAGAATAATTCCTTTCTATGTAAATAAAAATGGATATCCATCCGGTTGTCCACAGCGGTATGTTTTGCGCATGCACCAGACAGATCCAGTGGGCACTAGTTGGAATTCATGCTTACATAAAGTTACCATTCCGAATCAGACCAAAGGTCCATCAAGCCCAGTAGCCTGTTTCTAACAGTGGCCTGTCCAGATCACAAGTACCTGGCAGGATGCAAAAGGTAGATAAATTCCATGCTGCTTACCCCAGGGATAAGCAGTAGATAAGTAGTAGATTTCTGCAACTCCACCTTAATAATGGTTTACAGACCTTTACTCCAGGAACTTATCCAATCCTTTTTTAAATACGGTTAGACTAACAGCTTTCACCACATCCTCTGGAATCCAGAGCTTAATTACGTACTGAGAACAAAAATATTTTTAGTTTTAAATGTACAACCTAGTAAATTCAATGCGTTCCCTAGTCTTTGTACTTTTAGAAAGAGTAAACAACTGATTGAGGTTTACTCGTTCTACTCCACTTACTTTATAGATTTCTATATATCTCCTACAGCCGTCTCTTCTCCAAGCCGAAGAGTCCTAACCTTTAGCCTTTCCTCATAGGGGAATCATTTCATCCCCTTTATCATTTTGGTCATCCTTCTCTGTACCTTTTCTAATTCTGCTATATCTTTTTTGAGATGTGGTAAACAGAACTGCACATAATTCTCAAGATCCGGGTCGCACCATGGAACAATACAGAGGCATTATGATATTCTCTGTTTTATTCTCCATTCTTTTTTTACTAATGCCTAGCATTCTTTTTCCTTTCTTGGCTGCTGCTGCACACTGCACAGATGATTTCCACATGTTATCAATGATGATATCTATATCATTTTCCTGAATGGTGATTCTTAATGGGGAACTTTGCATTGTATAGCTATATTTTGAGTTACTCTTCCCTAAGTTTATCACTTTGTCCACATTTCTTCTATGTTGAGCTGCCTTCCTCTCCTGCCATTCTGGATCTAAAAAATTTCCTCCTTTATTTTAAGTGCTAGACTGCCATTTTTATTGCTGCACCTACCAAAACCCTGCCAAGGTCTCCTCCTCTTTCAATTCCTGACATGCTAGGTTAGGACTTTTCAGCTTGGAGAAGAGACGGCTGAGGGGGGATATGATAGAGATGTTTAAAATTATGAGAGGTCTAGAACGGGTAGATGTGAATCGGTTATTTACTCTTTCAGATAATAGAAAGACTAGGGGGCACTCCATGAAGTTAGCATGGGGCACATTTAAAACTAATCGGAGAAAGTTCTTTTTTACTCAACGCACAATTAAACTCTGGAATTTGTTGCCAGAGGATGTGGTTAGTGCAGTTACTATAGCTGTGTTTAAAAAAGGATTGGATAAGTTCTTGGAGGAGAAGTCCATTACCTGCTATTAAGTTCATTTAGAAAATAGCCACTGCCATTAGCAATGGTAACATGGAATAGACTTAGTTTTTGGGTACTTGCCAGGTTCTTATGGCTTGGATTGGCCACTGTTGGAAACAGGATGCTGGGCTTGATGGACCCTTGGTCTGACCCAGTATGGCATTTTCTTATGTTCTTATGTTCTTATGCCTACTGGGGGTTTGGTTATTACAAATGAATTTGACACTGTAACTGTACCCTCACTCATAGTTTCTCTGACTCTATGGAGAGCTCTGGCACACAGACACACATGCACATATCCCGCAACAGGATTTTGTAGCAGTAGCCTTAGAGAGACATTTCATCCTTTACAGGGAGCTGCCACATGAAGACTACTACAATATCTGATAGACATAATCCTCAAAGAACCAGCTAACCAGGCATTTATCCTCAGAATATCATTTTCATGTTTTTAACCATATTTTTTATGATTTCCATGTCTACTTCACATTTCTATGAAGTTGTGGAGCTTGTTTTCAACCATATTTAAAAGATGTTGTGTGGATTTAATTACTTACCTTTTCAAACCCAAGCTGAGTTACATTTCAGGTACAATAGACATTTCCCTACCCCAGAGGCTTGCAAATTATATTTGCACCTGCAGCATTAGGGGGTGAAGTGACTTGCACAATTAACAAGGATCATCAGTGAGAAAAGGAGGATTTGAATTCTGGTTTCCCTGATTCTTAGCCCACTTTTCTAACCATTAAACTAACCCTCCACACCATAGGCAAGCTTTTTGGCTTCTTGCCCTTATTTCAATCCGACATAAAGTTGCCATCTCACTCCAGGTCAACTAAACAGGTTGATTTTGCTCTGGATTTTGCCCCATTGCTTGCATGAATTTGTAATTCTGATTTTATCATTGATATCCCTAAGAAAATCTGAATTACAAATCTATGAAAGAAATGGGGCAAAAGCAGAACAAGATCAACTTGTTCAGCTGACCTGGGCTGAGGTGGCAATCCTAAGCCGACAATGTTCAGAGCATGTTCATAATGCTTCTTCTGCTTAACTCCAAATGTTGGTCGTGTCAGGCGAGAGACTTGTGTCTGTAAATAAAAAAATGCATTGTAAACTCTAATAGTAAAAAGAAAAAATCTATATAGCCAAAGTTTCCCTATCCATTAATACATATTCATGTAGCCCTTTTCTATCCATTAATACATATTCATGCAGCCTTTTTAGAGCTCAACATACTAAAATACTCACCAGCTGTGTAATTCTGCAAAAGTGGCTTTAATTTTCTTCACTGAGCTATCCACATCCTCTTTGATGATCATGCGATACCTGGTTAGGGAAACAGTGCAGCGTTGCAAGTCTTTCACCGATTTCTCAATAGTGGGGCCTAAAAGACAAACCATGCTCATTTGTTCCCCAATATTGTAATATCACCCTTTATGTCATCAGGCAAATTTGTTTTTGGCAAACTCCTGTCTGAATTGAAGTTGAAAAATGTAGCTGTCTTCAAAGTGAAAGTCAGAGTATATCACTCTCAGATTTTATTTGTTACTGAGGATTTTATAAGGTTTGCAACAACTGATTGGCCAGGAATGACAGAATAGAAAAACTAAATTAAATTGTGTGCATATAATTCTTACTAATATTATGGGCCACTGTACTAAGTAGCATTTTTGTTAGTGTGTGTATTAATCCTCTTCAGTGTGTGCACTCATGAACATGCTAAACACTATGGGGGTAATTTTCTAAAGGATTTAAACGTCTAAATGTAACTACTATTGTAGCAATTTTCAAAAGCCATTTACCAATGTAAAGTGCACTTATGTGGGTAAATCCTATGGACAATTCAATGGCATATATTGTAGCAATTTTCAAAAGCCCACTTACTCGGGCAAAGTGCATTTACATGTGTAAACCCCATTTTTAAATGTGTAAATGCTTTTGAAAATCAGGCTTTAACGATATAGCATAGGAGAAATCCTGAGCTAAATCAAGTGATTGTGACCATGCTAAAACTAAGTATGGCTGCGTATGTAAATTATTCAAATAGGGGGATAATAAATTTGTTAGCTCATTTTCCCCTATTTTCTACAGCAGGGGTCCCTACATCCAGACTTGAAGACCACAAACCAGTCTGGTTTTCTGGATAACCACAAGGAATACATGCATGAGATAAATCTGCATGAAATGAAGGCAGTGTATCCAAGTGTATCTCGTGTATATTATTTGTGGGTATCCTGAAAAACAGATTTGTCTGTGGCCCTCAGGGACTGGATTTGAGGACTCCTGTTCTAAACTGTACTAAGTGGAGCACAATTTTACATAGTCTGCTTTCACAACTGCTGTGGCTTACATGTGAGTGCCACTAGTCTGGATATAACTACTGATCTGGCAGGAGGAAAGTGTGTATAATGTTGCCAGCAGGGGTTAGGTTTGTGAGAGGTTTAAAGGGAGGAGAGACATCATCAGGAGGGTGGAGGGCTTGTGGTAGAATGCTTGAGAAGTAATTGATAGCAGGGGAGGAGGTGTTAAGAGGATTGTGATAATGTACTGTGGGGTGGAGCTGCCAAGCAGACCCACATCTCAGCACATTACTTTGCTGGCTGTGGGGTGATTTTTTCTTCCTGTCCTAACCAACGAACGGGCCGATAAAGTAAAGTCCGCGGGAGAGCGGGCAAATGCCCGCTCTCCCGGCACGCGCACAGGCCACTCTCCTGTGCGCGCGATTCAGAATTCAAATTAGGGTCGGCGGTAAAAAGAGGTGCTAGGGACACTAGCGCGTCCCTAGCACCTCTTTTTGGACAGGAGCAGCGGCTGTCAGTGGATTTGACAGCCGACGCTCAATTTTGCCGGCGTCGGTTCTCAAACCCGCTGACAGCCACAGGTTCGGAAACCGGACGCTGGCAAAATTGAGCATCTGGTTTTCAACCCGCGAGCTGCGGGCCGACTTCAAATTTTTTTTTTTTTAACTGTTTGTAACTTTCGGGACCTCTGACTTAATAGCGCCATGATATTAAGTTGGAGGGTGCACAGAAAAGCAGGAGTTACTTTCTGAGAGTAAAATGTGTGGCAGGGTAAATGTCACTTGCCTGCTGGCATCTGTTGGAGCCATATCACTGTAATTGCTTTAGGAGTTCATGTATCTTCTGCCAAAGTTAATGGTGTTCAAGCTCCATCAGATTAGCTGCCAGACAAGTGACTAGAACTGAAACTGGAATGGGTCCGGGTGTACAGGGATGATGTCCGAACACTATGTAGAAGAGCGATGACTCTGTGGAACTGATCACGTACTTATTATGGTTGAATTTGGTCCAAAGGAGGAGAGAGGCCCAGCTATCCTGCTGTTGATTTACATAGGCTTGTAGAAAGACCTTAAGATTCTGATTTACTCACTCATTTTGTCCATTGCTCTATGGATGGTAAGCTGAAGTGAAATCCAACGTAATTCCAAACTTCCTGCACAAGTCTTTCTAGTAGCAGGCTGTAAACTAAACTCCCTGGTCTGAGAGGATGTGAAGAGGGAGCCCATGCTAAACTCTTTGTCCAACAAAAGATATGTTGGACAAAGAGTTTAGCTGGGAATCAAGTCTATGGCACAGTTGTAGGAGCGATGAGGCGGCAGGACCTCTGCTTGTTGTTTGCTGAACACATCAGCAAACTGAGTATTGTGGTGACAGACCCAAGAGCTCTGAGGTAAATGTCCAAGCCATGGGCACCCAAAGACAAAACTTTGTTAAGGTATCGTTCATAACAGCTAGGGCTACACTTGGCGATTTGTAGTGTGGCCCAATCAAAGTGGAGCTGATGAAATACAAACCATGGGAGGCCCAGGATGACTGAATTGACTGCCTTTGGCAAGATGTAAAGGCTGATTTGTCCTTTATGCATTCTGCAAGCCCTTGCCTGAAAATTGCAATCAGACTGTCACTATCCCACTGAAGCTCAAAGACCAGAGTGCAGAAGTGCACAGCATACTCCTCCACAGACTGATAACCTTGTCGGATCTGCAGGAGTTTGGACACCTTGGAAACCATGCGGCCAGGCTCGTCAAAGATCTGCCGGAATTATTGCAAGAAGTGATTCAAGTCTCCCAGGAGCAGATCATCCCTTTCCCAAAGGGGCAAGGCCCTGGCCAAGGCAGATCCGCTCAGCAAGGATATAATATAAGTGATATTGACATGATCAGTGGAAACAAAGATGCCTGTAGCTCAAACTGCATCTGATACTGATTTAGGAAGGCCTATGTTGCTCTGGATTCCCATTGTACCTCAGTGGCAGAGGCAGGTGAAGGAAGGGAGTAGTGGGTTGCATCATTGGTGTTGGAGCAGAAGCTGGAGCATGCCGGGCAACCATACCTTGGAGGTATTTGGCCACGGTATTCAGCTGCTGGTGCTGCTGCTGAAGTTGGTGTGCTTGCCTGGCAAGAGCGGAGGTCTGAGGCAAGTTTGCCAAGTTCATGGCTTCAGCAAACTGTGAAGGGTAGGGTGCATATGAGCACTTTGAGCTATGGCATAGTTGACGCAGCCTCATAGGCAAACCTTTGAGGCTTATGCCAGCAGCTGGTGAACGTGCCCTGTAGCGGGACACTCTGGAACTTCACATATACTAGCCAGCTTCCCCCAGGTTGAGACCATGGGTTCTGGCAGCCAGCAGGACATAGATGGGTCCCTACGGCAATGAAGAGAATAAGATTCCAATGGCACTTCGGAGTCAGGACAGGCAGCTGCCTAATTCTTATAGTCTTATATATTCAGTAAGCTAATAATTTCTGTTTTTGGAGGACAGGATACCATTAAACATTTCATCCTTTGAGACTGATATACTAACAATACGTAGTACAATAGCACTATCTAGTGTCTTACTTGTGCTTGAATTAGTGTGTCTTAGTTGTGCTTTCAGTGCATGTAAACTGATTTTGTTTTTACTCTGTGATCTGCTTAGAATAACCAGTGTTGCATTAAAAGGAATACACATTTTCTAAATAAGTAAACAGGTTCACAAACAAGATAAAGAGTGCAGAAATGCCAAATTCCACGTATTATTGCATTTGTGAATTTTAGCATGTGGTACAGTATTAGGTGTTTTTACATGTACTATTTTTTGCTTTCTAGCCCATCGGAAAATATATGCAAAATTGATAATTAGCTAAGAAACCATGCAGATCAGCTCGTTAGTAATTTATAAGTTACCTTTTCTTATGGAAAATTGTGCAAGTGGATGATATGCCACAAAGCTTAGTTACACTTCAGGGAGATATAGTTTACATTTTTTTCACAAAAAAAGCTAGCAATTTCTCATTAATCTTTTCAAATGGAGTTTGCTGTGGGAGCTACAAGAAAGCATCTAATAGTATCAAGCCACTCCCGAGAAGACTTCTGTAGGTTAGTACATTGGCCCCATTGTCAGCCTATTTTACAATACCATAAAAATGACTGTTCCTACTTTTGTAATACTGAATATTAAACACCAATGGTAGCAATTACAAGTGAGCTAGTCTTCACCCCACCTATGGAGAGGGCAAATTCCAAAGCCATTTAACCCAATAAATAGATATTTATCCAGGTGAACTGGCCTGTCCAAAACTGCTCTACTATGCCTGGCCAAAAGTACTTGTGGAAGTGCACGGCTTACTCCTCCACAGACTTATTACCTTGTCGGACACCCTGGAAACCTTGCAGCCAGGCTTGTCAAAGATCTGCCAGAAATGTACTTTCAGTTGGCTGAAAGAGATGCATTACGGGTTGGGGATGGGTTGGGGAAGAGCTGTATTTAGGCTGAGAGAGGAAAACAGCAGGCATACATTGGATTTTCAAATGCACATGCACTATTTTATTACCACTTGGCCACCGGCACAAACTGCAGGTTCAAAGTACATGTGCCTTTTGTATGCATGTACTTTCTGCTAGCTCATTTTCAACAAGGAACTACCCAGGCAGTCTCTTAACTCATGTACTTTAGGGTAATTTTCAAAGTGAATGCACACTTTGCACATAGCTAGCTTATTGAAAATTGCTCATTTAACATCATACCAGAGACACTTGTAGCTATTTAAAATGTTAAATATGTAAAGCAGTCTTTCCTTTTCAGTTTACAATCACTGAAAATTCTGCATAGCAGGAAGAAAAAAATTCTGGGGTTTAAAAATCTGCCATTTGTCTGACATCAGAAATGCCTGTATCTAGTGCAGTCCATCACAGTGTTACTTCCTACGCCTTAAGAAATTAAACCACCTCAGGAAGTTGATTCTTCTTTTGAGAGAGAACTTATAAAGGCCCTTTTTGAACAAATGATTTTTTTTATTTGTATACAGTCATTCGGTAACTTCTCTTTATCATCTTCCCCCTCAGATCCATTGTCAAAATCTGACAAGACTACATCTTCTACAGTATTTTAGATGCAGTCTTTGTTTTAGATGCTACAAAACCTGGTCACGTTCTGATCTGAAGGAACGCATAGCACTTTACCTCTTTTCTTGATGGAATCCTCCAGCTTTTGTTCAAGGTTGGCTGCAGGGACATGCGATTTAATGGACGGTGGTCTTGACCTTGGTTTGCCATTGTTGCATTTTTGATGAGCTGATGACTTGAGGATCTGAGGCATCTGCATTCCATTACAAGGATGAGGGTGTAAATGTACTAACAGTCCATTCTCTTCTGCAGCCTCCTTTTCTGTAGGGGAACATTACACGATGAGTGGGGATGAGAGTCAGAACCTCAGACATAGTAGTATCTGTTACTGGAAATGGAGACATTCTCGTACAATGCCAATCAGTTATCCAGGTCTTCTACCAGCTATATCAGAATATATTTCTACCTTAAACGTGTACTGGAACATAACAGATGCGTGATGAAAATTAAACTGTTAACCGATTACATATTAAAACTGCAGGAAGAAAGAGTAAGATTCTTTCAAATTGATTTTTGAAGAGGAATCAAAATTGAACTTACAATGTTGGCAAATAAATTTTAGCTATCCAGAGATCTTGAGGTGGGGAGGGGGAAGTGAAAATTTCCCTGCAGTAAAGCTAGTCATCCATGATCAAAATACGCAATGGGAAGCAAAATAATTGCCATTTGGCACATTGTGAGGAATGTTTTATTAAGTGCTGTCAAAATCACAAATCAAATAATACATGAATCTTATCTTTATATTAGAATTTCTAGAATTATTTTAGATTCAACATTTTTTTTAAACTTCTAAGAATCTGAATGAAAGAAAAAAAATGCTCTGTTCAGTGCCACTTGACAGAAGATCCAATGAATAATTTTGTTAGAATGTTTTATGTTCCCAAGCTTTTCAATAATCACTTTTTTAGTTGGTGATAAATTGCTATCTTAATTAAAATGCAATAGAATAAGCATAAAAGATAATGGGGAATAGTGTAGGGACTGGGAGAAACATACTGTAAGTGACACAGAGACAATTATGGGATAAAGTGAGACATTTTGAGAAAGCCTGCTTACTTGCAAAGTCTGTAGGTACCATCCTGGCTGTTTATCCTGGCAGATTTTGGTAACATTGGCAAAAACACATCTTTCCCAACAATATTTCTGCTATGTCACTCATGAAAATATTGAAAGGAACCAGTCCAAAGACAGACTCCTGAGGCACACCACTAGTAACACTCCTCTCCTCAGAGTACACTCCATTTACCACTACCCTTTTTCACTTCCCACTTAGTCAGTTTCCAGCCAAGTCAGTCACTCTAGGTCCCATTCTAAGGGCGCTTAATTTATTTATAAGTCACTTAGGGCCTCATTTTCTAAGCGGCTCGCACGCGATAAGGGACCTTTCGCACGTGAAAAGTCCCTTATCACGTGCGATACCAGGATGGGGGCGGAGTCGACCCTGGAAGAGGAGGAGTCGGGGCGTCACCGGGGCCGACTCTGTGCTGACGCCGCGGACAGCGAAAAGGTAAGGCCCTTTTCGCATCCTATTTTGCTCCCAATAGCTACACCTCCTATGGTGGCGCTATTGGGTGCGAAACCGGCAGCGATGGCACCACGACGGTGCCATCGCTGCTGGCTAGCGCAGGCCCGCCCCCCGTTTCGGCCCCCGTTTCGGCCTTTCACATGGTACCGCCCTTAATGCGGTACCATGTGAAAGGCCTTACTGAAATCCAATTACACTACATCTCACACTCTCCCTTGATCCAAATCTCTGGTTATCCAAACAAATAAATTGATCAGCTAGGTCTGACAAGATCTACATCTGGTAAAAACCATGCTGCCTCAGATCTTGCAATCCTTTGGATTCCCGAAACTGTACTAACCTCTATTTTAGTAGTGATTCCATTAATTTGCTCATCACAGAAGTTAGACTAATGGACTTGTAGTTTCCAGCCTCCACTTTACTTTCACTTTTATAAGCAGGAACCCTCCAGTCCTACTCCATTCCATCTCTGGAACGACTCCTGACTTTAAAGAAGCATTGAAAAGATCAGCTAGTGAAGCTGCCAAAACTTATCTAAGTTCCATTAATAGCCGTGGATATATCCCATCTAGCTCCATTGCCTTATCTAGTGGCCTTTTTCCCCTCTTTTCTTTATTTGCTTGCTATAAAAAAGGTTAGTTGCCCATATAATATCTTCTTTTAATTTCCCCACTGCTCTACTACTTCCCCTAGATTTTACCATCTAGCTAACAACTCCTTGAGGTACTTCTCCGTTGTAATAAATTTAGTTTTCTGAAAGTCTAGGACACCCACCTTTGAATTAACCTTCATTTCCTGAACTCTAATATTGTACCACACTATCCAGTGATCATTGGATCCCAGATGATCATCCACTACAGCATCAGAGATACTGTCCCTGCTGGTAAGCGTCAGGTCCAGCATCACTCCCTCCCATATGGGTTCTCTTACCAGTTGACAGAACAGTTCTCCTTGCAGAGAATCCAGGATCTCCTTGCTTCTAGAAGATACCACAATTGAGATGGCCCAATCAGCATCCAACAGTCTGAAATATCCTAGTAATAGCACCTCCCCTTTCAAAGAAATTTTGTGAATATCCTCCATTAAAACTCTATCCATTTCTTCCATCTGTAATGGAGAGCTGTATATTACACCATTATAAACAGATGTTCCATTCCCTCTTTCCAGATTAACCTACAGTGCCTCCTCATCTCATAAGCCCTGAAATTCTGTTGCTTTAATATATTATTTATGTATAGTCCCTGCCTCCTCCTTTCCTTCCTACCCTGTCATTCCTGAATTGATTGTAGCCAGGTATAACTAAGTCCTAGATTTACATACAATATACCCGTATTCACATGTTAAATACATTACATATTTTATTCCATATATTTGTTTAAAAACATACATAAAACACCCTACATTTCCATACACTCACTCATTCATTCAACTAAGCAACATGTTATAAACACACTTTTTCTTAAAACATCACTTTAACATCAAACACATAAATGTTACAATAGACATTAATACAATGTAAACATATCCCTTCAATTACAATGTATCACCTTATTTTTTCACACCTATGGAGTTTTTATACCCTGTTGCCCTCAATTCATTTGTTATCCCCTAAACACACAATTACCAATATACTTTATTGCACTATGTGAAAAACCTTTTCACTCCAAGTCCTTTTTCTTCTTAGCCTCAATTCAACTGTTGTCAATTGAGGCTAAGAAGAAAAAGGATACGAAAGAGTATGAGGGAGATCAGGGCACAGGGTAAGGGTTACTGGAAAGGATTTAGTTGGCCTGCATTGATTTTCAGCAGTAGCCGCTTAAGTTCAGGTTGCCATGCTTGAGTGCTCTCAATCTAGCAAGCTGTTTTAGCAATTTAGGGAAATTTTCAGTTAAAAACCTATCTGATTAGTTCCAGATAAAATTCACTTAAAAATGACTGGCTAAAATGAGTTGTTTATCTTGTCTTCTCAGTGCCTTTAGGAATATTGACCTTATAGCCTCCAAGCCTCATTTTAAATGTTTTAATGTGTTAACCAGTAACTTTGTAGGATTTTCCTGGCAATTATAAGGTGCACTTTGGTCCACCTATTTTTTATGAAATGGGGGGAAAAAGTGCACTTTATAATTGCCAGAAAAATCCATAAATAATTACAAACAAATCTTACTTACATTGCTTATGACTTCATGGCTAGTGGATCAGACAAGACTCATTAAATTAATTGTGCCTACATACAACATGGTAGAGCAGCAAGAAACAGATGCAGAGATGCCCTGTCTCACAAATAGCTCTGCTACTGATGAATTTGATTTTTGTGAGGTACAACAGAGTAGAGTAATTTTCTTATTTACAAAGCTGTTGCTATTGAACTTTATACAGCTGAATAATGTGATTAGGATGGTGACTCTCTGCATGGGTGTCATCCTTGCAGTAACAGTGTGGTCAAAAGGGTATGGAGATGTGGTGAATTAGTAAAGCTTTCTGTGAGCTTTTTCAGTTTATCAGAAACAGGGCGAAGTTAATCGCGCAAAGAAGAAAACCAGACATTAGTAGAATATATATATATTATAGCACAGCCTTAAGCAAACATTTCTGTTATAGTTGCAAGATACATTCCATTAGACATGTGGATTGGCAGATAGAGTAAAATGAGGAACTGGGCTAAAGGTTAAAGGATATTTTAACTTTACTTTTCTGTGCAGATGGTAATATAGGCCAAAGTTGAAAGACAATGATTATGCTTGAAATAGAAATATTCTGATATACAAGATATATTGCTTAAATAAAAAAAAAGCAGAAATGAAACTGCTACTTATCATTTTGAACTAAAAATGCTGAGATAAGTGAATCATGCTAGCTTGGTAAGATATAATAAACAGGATCAGGTGTATCCTTGTTAGAATTAGAACTCTAATAAGATCTGTCTTTGTCACTGTTTCTCTTGATGTGCGCACGTCGATAAAGGTAATTACTTACTGCAGTGTGACATTTATTCCGTCTAAGTAAGGAAAAGGGGCCAAAGGCCTATTTTATATTTTGGAGATTTCCACTTGGACTCATGAACAATTAGGGGGTGATTTTTAAAATGACTTACATGCATAAAACCATGTTTTATGTTTGTAAGTGGCATTTTGAAAATCATTTTGCATGCACTTTTACCCATTCTAGGAAGAATTGTACCTGACAGTGGAGTCAGGGGAAAGTACTTACAAGTATGCTTTCAATTTTCAGGAGCAGGTGTAAATGCGTACTGGGACAATTTGTGCATTTTCAAAAGTTTAATTTTCAGGAGAAGCCTGCTTTGAAAATTTGGGCTGTTATAAAATTACTCTCTAAATAGTCAACAGAATTTCAAATAAATATATTCCCATGCAGAGCGTAATTCCCTCCCTCTATACTCCCAACATACAAATCATGAGAAATGTACAGATTTTAACCACTGTCACAGTCAGAGCTTACATAAAAAGAACTAGATAGATAACATGTTTTTGCTGCATGGGATAAAGATAACAATGATCAGAAAGGAGTAATTTTCAAGCAGCCAACCTGCCAAAATTAGACAGTAAAAACACATGTAAATTGCACCAATTTTCAAAGCAGACTTACACATATAAGTTTGCTTTGGACATTAACCCACCAAATGTATTCACACACAATTACACCTGCTGTTATGTGCATAGGAAATTTCATGTGCATACTTTTAAAAATGGAAAAAGTATAGGATGAATTTTAAAAGCTGTGCGTGTGCCAAAATTGGAAGATGGGCACACATGTATCACAAGCGCATGTCCATCCGATTTTATAAGCCGCCCACATGAGTGCACAAGTCCTGATGCATGACTATCATGCATCAGGGAAAAAAAGGAACGTAATATGGGGAGGGCATGGGCGTTCCAGGCTGGGGCCAAGAGATGTATATGCAAGTACCTACGCGCCTGGACGCATGCACCCAGAGGAGCGCAAAGTAACTTCTGCTATGGAAGAGGTGTAAGTCTCAATAAAACTATTTCCAGGCATCTCTGAGGTCTGGGTTAACTGGGGGGGAATGCAGGCTAAAGAACCAGGGGGATCTGGAGGACCTAGCTGTAGACTGGGGAAACTGGTGGATGAACTGGAGAAACTGGACATGGTGTGGATGCACGAGCCTATTATAAAATTCCCTCACTTACATTATGCAGCTGTGCATGCACACTTGTAAAATTAGGAGCACACATACACGCGCCAGGGCTATATTATAACATGTGAACGCATGTGCGTGCAAGATATAAAATTGCCGTGTATCTGGCCAGGCGCCCATATACACATAGATATGTGCATGCATATATACGTTACCATCTCTGTGTGTAAGTGCAAACCTCTCCCCATACCTGCTCTGCTCAGTCCGGGTGAACTTACACGTGAATAGGACCTCTTAGAAAAATGTAATAAAACAGATATGTACTTATACAGGAGACGCTAGTTTACTATATGGACTTGTGACAGACTCAGAAAACTTGGTTAATACAGTCATGGCCAGGTGTTATGAGTGTGTGTTGAGAAGAAGAAGGGTGATGTCTGCTTTTAGTCTTGTTATCTAACTTTCTTTTTTTTTTACTAGTATCTTACTTTATGAAATACCCCAAGTCTCTTGTCCTATATGTTTGTCTTATTAGATTGTAAGCTCTATTGAGCAGGGACTGTCTTTTTGAATGTTTGTACAGCGCTGCGTATGTGGTGTAGCACTATAGAAATGTTAAGAATACGTAGTAGTAGTGATGCATTTATGGGCGCATTAATTTGTGTAATTGAGAAATGAATATATGTAATAATGCTTGCTAATGCAATAAGTAATTATGAAAAGAGTCTTGATTGCTAATATAAAAGTTCAGTTTACAAAAACTGTAGGTCTTTAGTAACCTTACAGTCTTGGGGATTTATAATTCTATGAATGTGTGTTGTATGATTAAACAGATGATAAATAAGTGCATGTGTGTTAAAGAATATGCATGCAAGCATTCAGAGTGCAAGTATGTGTGAAGTGTAAATAAATGAATGAGAGAAATACTAAAGGGAATGCAAGTAAAACTAGGCTCAGAATATGATAAAAGGGATAATATATATGTTATATAGGTTAATGTTGGTGTTAGGGTAGGCCAAAATAGTTTTTAAAAATGAGTGCCACAATCCCCTGTGGTACTGATACTTTAAAAGCCTCTTTTACACAGGAAAGTTTAGTTAGTGGCTAAAAATAGAAGAAGGTTGTTAAAATGTCTTTGGTTGTTATCTGACAGAGTAAAAGCGGGTTTGTTCAAGCTAGCTTTCCTACGTTTGTACAAGTATAATCAATTTTTAATTGCTCCCATAGGAAGCATGAAGGCTGCAGCAACACATCAGCCCAGACTTACATCAGCCTCAAGCAAAGGGCTGCTAGGGGTGAATAAAGGCGCATATGTATTTGGGTGAATAGATGTTTGTGGCCATGTCTGTGGGCAGAGTGAAGGCCTTTAATAATGCATCTATGGTGGCTCTTTCTTGTACATACTGGAGTATATCTTTAGCAAGTGATAAATGTATTTATTTATTTATTTATTTTTTGCTGAGTATCTCATGAATATCTCCTTTTTACGAAGGTTGGTATTCAACAAATCTCGAATATTTATACATGGGAGGCCAAAAACATTTTGGATGAATCAAGTCTATCATGTTAAAGTAAAATAAAAAAAATCAGCTTTTAAAATGTACCACTGAGGAGAAAGAGAGGAAATAAAAATTATAAAATCCCCATGAGAACAATTAGCGAGACTACTGGAACAAATTGTGCAGACGTTGATGGATAAGCACAATGACAAATAAAAAGTGATTGAAAAAGACATAGCAAGACAAAGGAAAGACGTGAACAGGAAAGCCTATTGAGTGCGGCAAATATGAATCCCACACTACGGTTTTCATAGCGTTTACCCACGTTAACCGGAAGTCTGAAAATTGTTTCCTTAATACGGCTAAAAGTCTACGCGTTCTTCCATAGCCTGCATACTTTCAGCTGCATCGAGAGGCAGTGTTCTTGAGGATGGGGGTTTAGGTCAGAGAAGGAAAAGTTATGCATGCAGATGGCATGTAAAATCTTTGCCTGGGCTCTTCCAGCAAAAATCTACTCACAAAAAAAAAAAAGCAGGTGCAAGTGATCACGTGTATTTTGCACCCGCCGCAAGCTTCAAATCAAAGGTACGGGCCTACTTTCACTTTGAGAATTGGTGCAAAGCCCCATGCTTAAGGTATACTTGTGGTCTTTGTTCCAATGCAGACAGTTTGAAAATTGTCTCCTGTGGGGTTAATTTAAGACATCTATAGCAGTGCAAAGCCTGCAGATGGATTCGTCTTACAGACTTTGCAGTAATTTTCAAAGCAAAAGTATGCACACACCTTCACTTGGAATATTACTCCAGGAAAAGTATTTGCACACATTTGCTTCTGCTAATTTGCGTAGGTATTTTTAACATGGAAAAACTATGGGGTAGATTTTCAAACCCCGGAGCACGTAAAAGCCCGGGCCTTACACGCGTGGTCAGGCCTTACGTGCGCCGGGCCAATTTTCAAACGGCCAGGCCATGCGTGTACGTAAGTTCCGGGGCTTGAAAAAGGGGCGGTCCAGAGGGCGGGGCAGTCTGGGGGTGGGGCGGGATGGTCAGGGGCAGGGTGAGGCTAGAGGTGCCCAGCACAGGATAGGGGAAGGGGAAGGGAGGCGCCCGGCACAGGATAGGGGAAGGGGAAAGGAGGTTAGTCTAGGGGGTGGTGAAGTTCCCTCCCAGTCCGCTCCTTAATTGAAGCGGACTGGGAGGGAACTGGGGAAGGCCCCGATGCTTCACAGCGCGTATTTGCTAAAGTTGACCCACCCCCCTTGCGTGCGCCGACCAGGCATTTTATAACATGCTCGCGCCAGCACGCACATGTTAAAAAATCGCGCGTCCATGTGTGTGTGCCGGGTAGCGCGTGCATATGGGCGCACGTGCATAAGTTTTGAAAATGTACTCATAGGTGCATACTTTTAAAAATTCAAAAGTCTGTGCATAGTTCTAAACCCTGCCCTAACCCCACTCCCTGGAAAGTCTCCCCCTACTGCGGGTAAAAGTGCATGCACTTACTTTTACTCACATATAGCCCAGGTGATTTATGGTAAATCTGTTTTTATTGTTTTATATAAAACATGAGCATCAACAAAGCATAACATATGGTATATAATGGGATCTGTTATATACCAGACACTCGTAAGCTTCTATGATCAGCCTTTCCACCCCCTGTGCCCCTGTGGGCTTATCCCCCCCCCCCCCCCCCCCCCCAGTGCACCAATGTGTACCTATGCAAACAATCAGTACAATAACAATAACAATGTAAGAGTGATACTATGTAAGAGTGATACTAAGACACCGTAAGATCCAAATGTCAGACATCTATGTGATTAAGGAAAAGGCTTTTCGAGTCTTGTGGCAGAGTTTGGATGAACGGAAGCCAAACTGCATTGATAGCTCTCCAAGTCCGAATTGGCAGGTGGCTGTTAGCCAGGGTTTCCATGGTTAGTAGATGCACTATCGACGAACGCCAGTATGCAAAGGAGGGTCCTTCCGGTGACCGCCAGACTGCCAAGATAGCCTTACAAGCTAATAAGTAGACTTTTGTAATCCGAAGGATCGAACCCTTTTTTCCCTTGATAGAACGGGGAAAGGTCCCGAAAAGGGCCACTAGTGGAGAGAATGGGATTCGAAAACCAACAACGCTAGCAGCAGAGCAATAAACCTCTCTCCAGAAAGTTTGGATTACTGGACATCCCCAGAAAGAGTGGCCCAGATGTGCTCCCTCTGCATTACACTTGATACATGTATCGGAGGTGGAGAGTCCCGATCTGTAAGCTTGATGTTGGGAGATATACATTTGATAAATGAGTTTATAACGGGTTTCTCTGAGAAGCGTATTGCACGTTGTCTTTCTGGTCATAATGAAGGCCGACCTCAACACAGCGACGGGCAATGGACGCCCAAGCTCCGCCTGCCATTTCACCTGTGCCTTCTCCAGGGTCTAGCGCTTATAGGTAACCTCCATCTGTTTGTAGAAGTAAGAAATGGAATGTTTCCTTGGGCTGTTAAGATCAAACCAGGTTTTCAAGAGTTGCCACTTTGGGTCTGAGAAGAGTGGCAGACCCAATGATTTCACATAATGTCGGACTTGCAAATAGTGGAAATGATCAGTGAGAGCGAAGCCATAAAAAGAACAGAGCTCTGGGAATTGCAATAGAGACCCATCCGCATACATCATCTGCCCAACATATATAAGCCGAGAGCTTTCCCGGGAGCGAAATTTGGAAGGGTCCGACCCCACTGGAAACGCTGGGTTGCCACAAAACGGGAGAAAGGGTGATACCCTGTCCGGTAGTGAGGCTTTCCGCAGGAGCCATTTCCAGGTCTGTCGCAGCGGCACTGGCAGCCAATGAAGGCTTTTTAGGACAGGGGAGATGTGATCTCTTCTTCTGGTGTTTGTTAATATTCGTGCTGCCGCATTTTGTACCATCTGAAGCGGTTTGGTATAGGAGGAAGGGAGACCTAGTAGGATAGAATTGCAATAGTCTAACTTTGAGAAAACTAATGCCTGAAGGATTGTTCTAAAGTCCTGCAAGTGAAAGAGAGGTCTTATCCTTTTCAAGACTTGGAGTTTAATTGACTTCAGTCAAATCTCTTCTCAGCCATCTCTTCTCCAAACTGAAGCACCCTAACCTCTTTGGCCTTTCCTCAAAGGGGATGGAATGGCTCCCCTATATCATTTTGGTCTTCCTTCTCTCTACCTTTTTTACTTCCACTATAGCTTTTTTGAGATGTGGTGACTAGAAGTGCACACAGTACTCTAGGTCCAGTCACACCATGGAGCACTACAAAGTTATTGATATTCTACATTTTATTCACCATTCCTTTCCTAATAATCAATAACATTCTGTTTGCTTTTACGATTGTCATCACACAATGAGCCAAGAATTTTAACATATTATCGGCAATGATATCTAGATCCTTTTCTTGGGTGGTGACTTCTAAGATGGAACCTAACATCCTGTAACTGTAGTGTGGATTATTTTCCCTATGTGCATCTGTTGCGACTGTCACTGCCCTACATCTCCACTCCACCCACCTTACCTCTTTTGTGACTCCCTCTTTCGTTGATGGACGTTTGGCTGCCGCGGCGTCTGTTGCCATCTTTCTCCGGTGTCCCCGGACCGGCTGGACGCTGCCTTCCGTCATGTTGTTCAGATGCCTAGGGGCGCACGCGTGGCGCGGCCCCAACTCAAGAACCAGCTGTGGCGTGAAACTCTGGGGCGTCCCCCTGTGATGATGTCATCAAACCCGGATATTTAAGGTCTTTGTTTTTGCTAGCTATTCGAGTTAGCAATGGTTTACCTAGCTTCCTCCATCAGGTATCACTGCGGATGGGATTCGCTCTCTGCAACCTTGCTACTCTGCCTCCTCGGACTTTACTATTGGGGTACCTGCTCCTCGGGGGCCTCGCTCTCTCTTTTGCTTTTCAGGTCACAGTCTGGAACCGGTACTCGCTCCTCAAGGGCCCATGTTCCTGGACCTGCTACTGAATACTACTTCTGCCAGGAAGACACTGCTGCCTACAACACCAGTGAGTTACCATCTCTCTCTCAGAACTAAACCCTGGATCCAGGTACTCGCTCCTCAAGGGCCTGCCTTCATTCCAGCTCCTGGGGTTCTTCTAAGAGACTATTGTGTGAGTGCTTTAGCAACAAGGTTCTATTTCTTGAACTCTGCATATCCTGCCTACTCATTTTATTCAGTTCTCTTTACAGCAAGCCATTGTGGGATCGCTGTTCCAGAGCCTGAGGGACTACAGCCCAGCCAGGCTATTTCCAGCTCACTACTGCCACCTCTGGTGGTCCACAATTCAGTTTAATAAAAGAACTAAGTGCATGTGTGTCTCCAAATCTGAGCCTGACAGGTGGCCCCTCTCGGGACCTTCCCCTGTGGGCGTGATCATCCACCACCGGCCCAAGGATCCACCCACAACCTTTACAAATAATTACAGCATCATTTTGCACAACCACATTCAACTTCATCTACCATTTGGATATCCAGTCTCCCAAGGAACTCCTGCAATTCTTCACAATCCGCTTCTGATTTAATAACTTGGAAAATATTATCTGTAAATTTGATCACTTCACTCATTATACCCTTTTCCTTATTTATAAACAGATTAAAAAGAACAAGTCCCAGAAAAGATCCCTGGGTCATTCTACTATTTACCTTCCTCCATTGAGAAAAATGACCATTTAGTCCTACTCTGTTTCCTATCTTTTAACCATCTTACAGTCCACAATAGGACATTGCCTCCTATCGCATTACATTTTTTTTCCTGAGGCGTCTCTCATGAAAGACTTTGTAAAATGCTTTCTGAAAATCCAGATATACTATATCCATTGGCTTACCATTTTCCACATATTTTCCACATATTTCCACATATTTCCACATTTTCCACATATTTTGACGGGAAGCCTACACTGGCTTCCCGTCAAATTCAGTATACTATTCAAAGTGCTCTCAGTAACCCACAGTGCTCTCAGTAACCCACAAGGCAATACACAACCTGGCACCACTCGAGCTCACATTCCCTCTCCAACTCCACACATCTTCCAGACCAGTGAGACAAGCCTACAAAAACAACCGTCAAATTCCACCGATGAAATCAGCATTAAGTAAAAGAGCTTTCTCCACAGCTGGGCCTAAACTCTGGAACTCTCTCCCATCAGAGCTCAGATCACTGCAATGCTCCACTACATTTAAAAAAAGACTCAAGACTTGGTTATTCAACCAAGCTTTCCCATAACATCAACCTGCGAAATATCCCTGCCAATATCCCCTCAGTGGTAACACGCTAGAGAACTATATAGATCTTCTCTAGAAATCACATGATCTTTGGCAGTCTATTATCTTCGGCAGTCTATCATTAAAACCCAGCCTCTAGCCTATATTAGGCACCGCTCATGTTAATTATGTTATTACCCCCTTATATCTTAATCCAAGTTAATTCGACCTGTTCATTGTAAGACATTTACTTGTCATTGTTGTTATTGTTTAAAATGTAAACCGAATTGATCAATAATTTTGTTATTGGAAAGTCGGTATAGAAAAATGCTAAATAAATAAATAAATATTTATTAAACCCTTTTTAAAAATGTAGCAGATGACTGAGGTAAGATTTCCTTTGAATAAATCCATGTTGATTGTGTTCCATTAAACCACGTCTATGTGTTGAGTAATTTTATTCTTAGAATAGTTTCTATAATTTTTTCTGACACGGACATCAAACTATCCAGTCTATAATTTCCAGGATCACCAGTGGTGCCCCTTTTAAAAGACTGGCTTTACATTACTCACTCTCCAGTCCTCAGGTATAATAGATGATTTTAATGATAGGATATACATTACTAGTAATAAGTCTGCTATTTCATTTTTTAATTCTTTCAGAACTCTGAGGTGCAATTTATTCATTTGGTCCAGGTGATTTGCCACTTTCTAGTTTGTCAATTTGTCCTATTTACATTTTCCAGGTTCATCATGATTTATTTCAGTTTCTTTAAATTGACATCATTAAATTCCATTTCCGACACAGGTATCTTCCCAACATCCTCCTCAGTAAATACTGAAGCAAAGAATTAATTTAGCCTTTCCACTAGGACTTTGTCTTCCTTTTACCCACTGATCATATAATGGTACAACCAACTCCCTCATAGGTTTTCTACTTCAGATGTATTTGAAAAAGTTTTATTATATATTTTTGCCTCTACTGCAAGTTTCTTTTCAAATTCTATTTTTGCCTGCTTTATCAATATTTTGCATTTAACTTGCCAGCACATTTTTTAAAAGAAGTTCTTTTGACTATAATTGCCTTTTTCGCCTCATCTTTTTTATCAATACTTGCTTTTCTTTCACCGTTTTTAATGTGTGGAATGCATCTGGTCTGGACTTTCAAAATGGTATTTTTAAACAATGTCCATGCCTGATATAAACCCTTAACCTTTGCAGCTGCACCATTTAGCTTTTTAAAAATATTTTCCTAATTTTATCAGTTTCCCTTTTGAAAATTAAATGTTTTTCTTAATGTCCTCCTTCTAGTTATATCAGATTTGATTGTGATATCACTACTGCCAAGTAACCCCACTATTGTTACCTCTTACACCAAATCCTGCATTCCACTATAGATTAGATCTAAAACAGCACCCCTCTCATTGGTTCCTGGAACGACTGTTACATGAAGCAGTCATTTATTTAATCTACAAACTTTACCTTCCTAGTATGTCTTTGTAACAGACACCTAGTTCTGTTACCATTAAGGCCTGGGTAAACCCTTAGTTTAGCTAGTTAAGATCAGGTTAGTGAATGGGGGAGGTTGCCATTCAAATGCAGCCCCTCCCTTTGAGGGGTCTGGAATGACCATCTTCCCGAGAGGTTTTTTAAGCAGCCCTCTCCAGAGGCTTGGGAGGTGGGCCATTATGGTTTGCTTAGAGTTAGGAGGTAGAGAGGAGTTTTTTCCTGGGTTGTTTTTCAGACCCAATCTTATGTTTCTTATGTTCTTATGTTGCATATAGGGAAAAATAACCCATGCAGTAGTTAAACAATGTTAGGTTCCATATTAGAAGTTACCACCCAGGAAAAAAATCTAGGCATCATTGTGGATAATACATTGAAATCGTTGGCTCAGTGTGCTGCGGCAGTCAAAAAAAACAAACAGAATGTTAGAAATTATTAGGAAGGGAATGGTGAATAAAACGGAAAATATCATGATGCCTCTGTATCACTCCATGGTGAGACCGCACCTTGAGTATTGTGTACAGTTCTGGTCACTGCATCTTAAAAAAGATATAGTTGCACTGGAGAAGGTACAGAGAAGGGCAACCAAAATGACAAAGGGGTTGGAACTGCTCCCCTATGAGGAAAAGCTAAGGAGGTTAGGGCTGTTCAACTTAGAGAAGAGACTGCTGAGGGGAGACATGATAGAGGTCTTTAAAATCATGAGAAGTCCAGAACAATTAGATGTGAATCGATTATTTACACTTTTGGATAATAGAAGGATGAGGGGGCACTCCATGAAGTTAGCATGTAGCACATTTAAGACTAATCTGAGAAAATTCTTTTTCACTCAATGTACAATTAAGCTCTGGAATTTGTTGCCAGAGAATGTGGTTAGTGCAGTTAGTGTAGTTGGGTTTAAAAAAGGTTTGGATACGTTCTTAGAGGAGAAGTCCATTAACTGCTATTAATCAAGTTAATTTAGGAAATGGCCTCTGCTATTACTGGCATCAGTAGCATGGGATCTTCTTAGTGTTTGGGTACTTGCCAGGTTCTTGTAGCCTGGTTTGGCCTCTTAGAAACAGGATGCTGGGCTTGATGGACCCTTGGTCTGACCCAGCATGGCACTTTATGTTCTTATGTTATTACCATTCTCTCTCACACACACACCCAGACAGGCTACCATTCAAACACATACATACTCAAAGAAAGGCAGGCTCCCCATCGGGTCCGGAAGGCCGCCAGCAGCTGAGAAGAAGAGCAGACGTGGGAGGCCACTGGCTCCAAGAAGAGGAAGGAACCCATTCTCCTGCTGCTCCTTGTGTGCCTGTCCTACACTATTCAAAACTCACGGGGCTAGAACTTCTTCTATGCTGATCTCACGATGCACGAGATCAGCATAGAGAACATACTGGCCGCACGTGGTTTGAAGACTGGCACACAGAGAAGCGGGAGAACGGGCTTCTTCTTCTTTTCGGCCACCAGCAGCTTCCCAGGCCTGCTACTCTTCTCAGCCACCAGTGGCCTCCTGGACCTGTTACTCTTCTTTCTTTGGCTGCTGGCAAAATGGGGTTCACTGGCAGCTTCCAGGGCCTCTTCCTGTTCTCGGCCACTAGTGAGATGGGGTCCACCGGTGGTCTCCTGGGCCTCTTCCTCTTCGTGGCGCCACTCTTCTGGATGTGCATGCAGTTGGTGGTACACAGCATATCCCATTTCAAAGTTGGTGGTGCCTGTCCACCACTGTGCACTATGGACACTACGCCCATGTGTACACATACCACCTCTCACCAACTATTAGAAAATCATACATGTGACACACACAGTGCAAATGACCGGAAGGTTTATGTTTATACTGCTGGACTGCTGTCTGCATCTTAATATTGTTCAGTTTTTAGTTAGTTAAAGTTGCTAAGAGAGTAGGGGTGTCTAATCTAATGTCCTTTAAATTTAATTGGAGCATTTTATGTTAGCTTGCAATAACCTGCAAGGGGACATCAGTTAATCTGTTGATATGGACTGGGTAACTCCCTTGTTTTATCTAAATCTTTGATTGATACTTGTGAAAAATGTCCCTCTTGTCCTTTTAATTGGGTGAGTGGGAAGGAAAAAAAAAGTGACATTGAAAATTAACTTAGCTTTCTTTTTTAAATCAAACACTGAAAATTAACCTAGTTTATTCTTTTAAATCAAACACACACAGAATAGCAGTTTACCCCACAATCTCTCTTTTCCCCCCCAAGCTTCAAGTCACAAAATTTTCCAGCAAAGCAATTATTTATACATCCTCTTCAATCATCAGCGAAATCACTTCCTGCTCTCAGTGCTTCCTCAGGATTCCCCAGCCCTACCCGAAGACCTTTCTCCTCTCCCCTCTCCCCTCTTCCCTCTCAACTCCCACCACCTCTGTCCTGAATATGTGTAACCCTCAAGCCTTAACCCAGCACTCTCAGCCCTTCTCTTCCTGTCAAACCCAATCAAGGCAATCTTCCTCTTTTCCCCATCCTACCCATCTGTCTACTTCCCTCTAATCCTGCAGCCTGCTTCTCTAGGCTGCCAATCACTCTAGCTCTGCTGACAGAACCCATGTCTGTTGAAGTCTTGCAATAGAGCATACACCTGCATAGTCTGGCATTTATGTGCACAAGTTCTGAACTACGCACATAGGGGTAGATCTTAAATAATTACGCGCGCGTGTACTTTTGTTCGCGCAAACAAAAGTACGCCGGATTTTATAAGATACGAGCGTAGCCGTGCGTATCTTATAAAATCTGGGGTCAGTGCGCGCAAGGCTACGCAAAATCGGCAGCCTGCGCGCGCCGAGCCGCACAGCCTGCCTCCGTTCCCTCCGAGGCTGCTCCAAAATCTGAGCAGCCTTGGAGGGAACTTTCCTTCCGCGTCCCCCCACCTTCCCCTCCCTTCCCCTACCTACCCCACCCCTCAGCCCTACCTAAATCCCCCCCTACCTTTGTTGTGCAAGTTACGCCTGCTTCAAGCAGGCGTAACTTGCGCGCGCCGCCTTGGCATCCCCCGGCACAGGCCGCAATGCCGGGGGACTCAGGACCGCCCTCCTAGCCCACCCTGAACCATCGCCACGCCCCTGGACCCGCCCCAGACCACCTCCTGACCCCGGACACGCCCCCTCCCGCCCCCTTTTATGAAGCCCCAGGACTTACGCGCGTCCCGGGGCTTTGCGCGCGCCGACGGCCTATGCAAAATCTAGCCCATAGTTTGGTGTGTATAAAATCTGAGCTATGCATGTTTGCTTCTTAGTGGCCAGCAGGGTATGCATACATACGGACATCACTTCTGGAAGCTATACAAAGAGATAAATCAATTAATTCTGCCTTGCCCTAAAACTAGTTTATCTAATGTTTTGTTATTTGCCAGGTATTTCTATCCTGCATTGGCCACTTTTGGACCCTCGGTCTGACCCAGTATGGCAACTTCTTATGCTCTTATCACTGATCTACCGAACATAACATGGAATTTTCAAAATAGCTCAGGTTCCAAATGGTTAATTTGAAGGGATATATTTTATTTCCCAGAACCTCTAACAAGAAATAAAAATTCACCATCTCAACCCATTCCCCAGTCACCCACCATTGCATAACTTGTGTTTTCAGTATGAAAATTCCTACTAGGGGCTGGAGACATAAACATGTTTGCTGAGGATTAAAGGAGTGTGACACTCCAGTAAGCATTCTCTCCCACTACCCTCATTGAGGTGCTCATGGAAGAGATGAGGGAGGGGAAGTGGAGACAGAGTTGTGTCACAGCTGGGGGAGGTGGGGGGGGGGGGGGTAAGGTACACAAGCTAAAGATGTGAAAAGGGATGAATACCAGTGACAAGCAAAGAGCTTCTGTGTGGCTGTTGCCTCCTCTTGGTCAGACAGGACAGCAGCTGAAGAATGGCTGGAGTTGTCCTATCATTAACCAGTTGGTCAGTGACACAGCACTAGGTGAACCTTGGAGGCTGTATGGCTTAAGCCAGGTTTGTCCATATTAGAAATGGCAGCCTAGTTAATAACATGGCAGGGGCCCAGTCAGCAGGGTGGAAGGCAATGGCCTGACTGGTCCTATGATGGATAAAGCAATGAGAACAGAAATGGCAGAGTTGGTCCCAGGATGGGAAAACAATAACAAAAGGGTTAAGGGTCCAAATGGTTTATAACTGTGAACCACTCAATTCTCGTGGATCAGCTAGCTAACATCGGCATCAAAGGTACCGCACTTAGTTGGTTCAAGTCTTTCCTCAAAAACAGATTCTACAAGGTCAAAATCAACAACAAAGAATCACAACCCGTCAGTTCAACCCTGGGAGTTCCGCAAGGCTCCTCCCTATCCCCTACCCTTTTCAACATTTACCTTCTCCCGCTCTGCCAGCTCCTTTCCACCCTAAAGCTAACTCACTACATATACGCCGATGATGTTCAAATACTCATCCCGATTACTGACTCTCTACATAAAACACTCCGCTTTTGGAACAATTGGCTTCAATCTATCAACTAGGGATGTGAATCGTTTTAGGACGATTAAAATTATCGTCCGATAATTTTAATATCGTCTTAAACCGTTATGGAACACAATACAATAGAGATTCTAACGATTTATCGTTATAAATCGTTAGAATCGTGAGCCGGCACACTAAAACCCCCTAAAACCCACCCCCGACCCTTTAAATTAAATCCCCCACCCTCCCGAACCCCCCCCCCCAAATGACTTAAATAACCTGCGGGTCCAGCGGCGGTCCGGAACGGCAGCGGTCCGGAACGGGCTCCTGCTACTGAATCTTGTTGTCTTCAGCCGGCGCCATTTTCCAAAATGGCGCCGAAAAATGGCGGCGGCCATAGACGAACACGATTGGACGGCAGGAGGTCCTTCCGGACCCCCGCTGGACTTTTGGCAAGTCTTGTGGGGATCAGGAGGCCCCCCCAAGCTGACCAAAAGTTCCTGGAGGTCCAGTGGGGGTCAGGGAGCGATTTCCCGCCGCGAATCGTTTTCGTACGGAAAATGGCGCCGGCCATACGCGTATGGCCGGCGCCATTTTCCGTATGGAAAATGGCGCCGGCAGGAGATCGACTGCAGGAGGTCGTTCAGCGAGGCGCCGGAACCCTCGCTGAACGACCTCCTGCAGTCGATCTCCTGCCGGCGCCATTTTCCGTACGAAAACGATTCGCGGCGGGAAATCGCTCCCTGACCCCCGCTGGACCTCCAGGAACTTTTGGCCAGCTTGGGGGGGGGCTCCTGACCCCCACAAGACTTGCCAAAAGTCCAGCGGGGGTCCGGAAGGACCTCCTGCCGTCCAATCGTGTTCGTCTATGGCCGCCGCCATTTTTCGGCGCCATTTTGGAAAATGGCGCCGGCTGAAGACAACAAGATTCAGTAGCAGGAGCCCGTTCCGGACCGCTGCCGTTCCGGACCGCCACTGGACCCGAAGGTTATTTAAGTCATTTGGGGGGGGGGATTTAATTTAAAGGGTCGGGGGTGGGTTTTAGGGGGGTTTAATGTGCCGGTTTTGCGATTTTATGTTTTTTCGATTTTTCACGATTTTTCACGATTTTTCACGATATTTTACCCCCCCAAACGGCAACAATACGATTCCCTCCCCCTCCCAGCCGAAATCGATCGTTAAGACGATCGAGGACACGATTCACATCTCTACTATCAACCACCTTCTCACAAGCCTCAACTTAATCCTTAATACCAACAAGACTGAACTCCTCCTCATCTCCCAGGATGTCAATTATGTAGTTTCCAACAATCATCCCACCATTCAACCATCCCTCTCCTCCCAAGTAAGAAACCTCGGAGTCATCATGGACAATCAACTGAACCTAAAAAAATTTATCAATAATACCACAAAGGATTGCTTTTTTAAATTACAAGTCCTAAAACGACTGAGACCACTCCTCCACTTCCAAGACTACCGTACAGTTCTCCAATCACTCATTTTTTCAAAAATTGACTACTGCAACTCGCTTCTGCTCGGTCTCCCAGCAAACACCATCAAACCCTTACAGATGTTGCAGAACGCCACAGCCAGGATTTTGACTAAGACCAATAAAAGAGAACATATTACACCCATCCTGCGGAACCTGCATTGGCTCCCAATCAAATTTAGAATTATGTACAAAGTCCTAATGGTCTTACACAAAGCCATTCACAATCTCACTCCTCTTGTTCTTAATATCCCACTTCGTCTACACATACCCTCCAGACTGGTGAGATCTGCCTATAGAGACACTTTCTATGCCCCCCCCCCCCCCCCAAAAAAAAAACCACATTAAGGAAACGAGCTCTTTCCACAGCTGGCCCTCCGCAATGGAATGCTCTCCCACCACAGCTCTGGCTAGAACGATGCCCGATTACTTTCAAAAAAAGACTAAAAACTTGGCTGTTCGATCAAGCCTTTCCTTAATTTCAGATGATCCTTCCAGCATTCTACCTCTTCTAGTAATGGACTAGCTCTCAGTTTAACCTTCCTATTTTAGAGGATCAATCCAAGTTATGTACCCTAGCAACATGACACTGGGTTAATCTCTTAGTAACATGACTCTTTGTCCCTTTTAATCTCCTGCTCTCTGGAAGAGCTTATTATTATTTGTTCTGTTGATCCCAGTTCTTGTATCCCTTGTTTGATGTAATGCATTCTTACATGCTTGTTCTCGTTTTGCTGTAAACCGAAGTGATATGTAATTTTTTACATGAATATCGGTATATAAAAGCGCTAAACAAACAAACAAATAAATAAATAACTGAGGGTCATGCAATTGGTTATTGTGTGTTGTTTACATGAAGCTGCAACCCTTGTTTTTCAATATGAATGCTTGCGGGGATGTTATTATGGTATATGTAAATACAGTCTTGTGGATTTTGGGGACAGGCCAGAAGGGAATGCCAGGAAGATCATGGCTGCCAATGTTAGATATAACAGACTTCTGAAAATTATTGTTTTGACTTCCAACAGCATGAAAGTGTTTTCAAATTTAGAGAAATTAAATGTTTGATTTTCAGAAATGAAAGCTTCTCTGAACTCCCTTATTGTGTCTTTCTCATACAGAACCAACCTGTGATTTCTGAATGTGTCTGAGATGATTCCTCAAGGATGGAGGTTTTCTCCTTATGACAAATTATTGCTGTCTTATCATTGGTAAAATCATTGGAACAGTCCTCCTTATCACGGTCATTGAGATGGTAGCCATAAATTCCCTGAGGTCCTTCTGATGTGCTATCAGCTTTGTCACCATTATCTTTAATATATTGGTGGTGTTTAGGTTTGCTTTTCTTTTTCTTGTTGATCTAAAATGAAAACAATCACAAAGAAACTCTATTTCATACAATAGATAAAAGAATAAAAGGGAAATATGTATTGTTTACTTTTTATTTTCATACATATCTATTTACAAATGGCACAACAAAAGAAAACTATTTGCTAAAAACTTTTCCATATAAACATTATAAAGCAGCCTGGGATGTAAGCGTCACAAATGATGTTGGCTGTGTTGGAGCCGCCCAGGAAATATAAAGACAGTAACATCATTAAGGACTTAAGGAGGCTCTTGCAGAGTTCTACAAGAGACACAAACTCAGTATGAATAGAAGGGGTCAATTTCAAAGAGCCGCTGAGTGATGAAGATAACTGGCTAACGTTAGGTAGTTATCATTAGCCAAATTTTCAGAAAAACCTAACTGGCAAGGTTTTCAGCTGACAGATTTCTTAAATCGAGCTGGTCAAAATTTGAATGGCTAGATTTAAGACCACTATTTGTGTGTGCAGCTGGGGTTGCTCCATGAAACCTAACCAGTTAGTAGGGATGTCAATTCATTTTCATTTGTTTCGGGAATTTAGGTTTGTCAATTTTTTATGCACAAGAAAGAAAGCTTTCAAATATTTCCACGTGGGCCCATATATGCATGCATATGGGTCTACCCAGATTTGTTATAGCATTTTAGAATATGTATAGACCCATCTGTGAATGTTATAAAATTTGATAACCACTCCCTCTAAAGCATGTGTGTACCTTTTAACATGTGCACTTCTGGTTTTGCTGGGGTGGGCTTATTCCAAAATGGTACCCCTGATAAGTGAGTCAAATTTCACTACTAAGGACGTGGCCTGGCTGGCCTCCCTGGTGGTAAGAATAAAGCCCTCCCTTTCCCCATGTGGGGGGAGGGGTCCATCAGAATAAAAGAATTTTCTGGAAACTGATGACTTTAAGCTGGTGGTGCAGGCATCCATGTTACCTATGTTAGACTATTGCAATGCTGTTTATGTAGGATTGCCAGCTTTATCACTGAGAGCGCTACAGCTGCTTTTGAACTCTACAACTCATCTAATCAGTGGAAAAAAACCTTACTGACCCACATTACCTGTTGCTATTCCAGCTTCATTGGCTGCCTGTCCAGTTTTAGCTACAGTTCAAAGTACTACTTATAACACCAAACTGCTCAATGCTAGGTCTTTCCCATGGATACATTTTTTTGCTATGAATTTACCAACAAACACAAACCCTTCAATCTCAGCATAGAGGATTTCTTGAAGCACTCTCAGTGAAAGCAGCATGATTGTCTGTGTTCAAGAGACTGTGCCTTCTCTGTGGTTGCATCTTCCATCTGGAATATAATACCTGAAAGTTTAAGACTTATGGAATGCACAAAAATCTTTAAAGCATTCCTGAAATCTTTTTTGCTGGGACTAGCTTTTACTTGATTTTGCGTGTTTAGAACACTTTTGAGCTTGCAGATCATTTGATTACGATCTTGACCATAGTTATTTTCACCTTAAATTGTAACTTGTCTTACTTTTGTTTAAGTCTGCCTTAAGTTTGAATCTTTTGTACTAATTATGTATGTTGTTATGTATATCGCTTAGGGCCCAGGCACAAGTGATTAATACATTTTTATAAATACAAATAACTGCACCATGCAGGAGGCCTGGCAAGGCCTCCAAATAGAGTTTAGTTTTGGAGCCTTCTACCCCCATGGGTTAGTACCTCATGAAAAATAGGGGGGTGGACTGAGATAGGGTGAGGGTTGTAGGGTGAGCAAAAGCCAAACAGCATTGATATGTAAAGGGACAATGAAAAGCCACTGTAACAATGGATTGAGGGTTAACTGGAAAAAAACTGAAACATACAATTGAGGAAGTCACACAACCAGCAACACTGAACAAACTGCTTTTTATTCCTACTTCTCTTCTCTATATATTGAGGACCTCAAGAAGGCAGCCTGGGCATTGAGCCATAAGGAAGGGAAGTAGTTAGAGCATCTGCTTGCCAGGAAGGAGGAGGACAGAGTTAAGTTCTGTGAGCGCCCATGGCCGATGGCCCCAGTGCTGGAGATCACTCCCGGACCCCTGCTGGACCACCAGGGACTTTTGGCAAGTCTTCGGGGACCCTCCTGACCCCCACAAGACTTGCCAAAAGTCCAGCGGGGGTCCGGGAGCGACCTCCTGCACTCCGGCCATCGGTTGCCAGTAATCAAAATGGCACTGATAGCCTTTGCCCTTACTATGTCGCAGGAGCTACCAGTGCCATTGGTCAGCCCCTGTCACATGGTAGGAGCACAAGATGGCACCGATGGCCATGTGACAGGGGCTGACCAATGGCACTGGTAGCCCCTGTCACATGGTAGGAGCACAAGATGGCACCGATGGCCATGTGACAGGGGCTGACCAATGGCACTGGTAGCCCCTGTGACATAGTAGGTCAAAGGCTATCGGCGCCATTTTGAATACTGGCAGCCGAGGGTGTGAGTGCAGGGGATGGCTCCCGGACCCCCTGCTGGACCACCAGGGAGTTTTGCTAAGTCTTGGGGGGGGGGGGGGTCAGGAGGGTGGGAGGTTGTAGTTAATTTAATTTTAGCGGGAAAACGAATAGGAATTGACATATAGAACATATCGGGGGGGCCCCTTGCCGAATGCAACTTATCTGCCCCCTGACGAATACGAATCCTGAATGCAACGCATGGCGTCCCTCTGCACATCCCTAGTGTGCAGCAAAAGAGCCTCAGAGCAGGGCCTAGCCTACACAGGCTGCTCAACCTGCCAGGTTGCCCATGTCCCTTAACCTCCCACAGAGCGAGACGAATGTAGGAATGGCGCATCAAGCTCAGTGACCGGAGGAAGGAGGAAGCCCTACAGCAAAAAAAACCTCATTCTCTGTCTCTGTATTTCCTTTTTTTTTTTTTAACTTACCTGAGCTCAGCGTTACCTGGCTGAGTACATAGATGGTCTCCAGCTGCAGGGGGAGAGGGCATTTGCTGTCAACTCTGTACTCAGCTTCCTATACCTGCTGCCTTTCAACCGCTAAACAACTAAGACCCACATCGGCTGAAAAACCAGCAACTGGACCAAGGCACTCATCTAAGTGACCACAGAAATCACCTCAGGAATTCTCAACTGGGGGAGTAACCTTTTGGTATCACTGCAGGAGAGCAGGGTGAATTTATTTTCCTTATTTCTCCTTTTTTAAATCAAAGCAATCCCCAGTAGTGAAATGTACGTCCACCATCTGCTGGAAATGGAGAATACAGGCAGACTGATGTCACTGCAGGGGTATATATACTGTGATGTCAGTTTGCTCCATCTCCAGCTGCTGGTAGAGGTGCATAATCCTCTGGTTCTGGATTCATCTGACTGGACACTAAGAAATGTTCATTTTTACAAATATCTAGGGCATTTGCTTTTAGGGATCATTTTTAACCTTTAAGCTCTATGAAGGCTCATTGCAGCTGGCAGAGCTCTGACTTCTTGCTGGTAGCTGTGGCGGCACATATTTTATTTTGGGACAGGGAGGGATTATATTCTGAAAGCCTAAATTCTCAAGTCCCCAATTGTGTAATCAGCACAGCAGAGCTGGACTGCCATATCCAGGCAGGTATTTTGACTTCTTGCCCTTAGTTCGAGCTTACATCACAGTCAGAGTATGTTCATTTCACTTCCTCTATCTAATTTCTGATGTTGGTGATATAAGAAGAGCAACTTCACATATCATAAAAGAGATTCTGTGAATAGGGATAGGATATGCCTGTGGGGCCCTAACAGATCCCACTCCAAAGTATATAGTCCACATACAAAGTGTTGTGTTCCAAACAAAGAGCTTTTATTGATCCAAATCAAAAGTCTCAATAGTTACAAAAATCAACAACAGTCCAGAGTATAAAAACTCAAAACAGATTATAGCTTCTTAATTTCAAAAATCACTGGAAAAGGTGAATATAGTTCTTATGCTTCTTAACTCATTTTCCAACACTATGAGCCTAGGATTTTTCCAACAAGGCCTTTGCCCCATCAGGAAAACTCAACAGAATCTTCTTTTTGTCACACTGAATTACTCATTAGTGGCAAGCCTGTAAAAGGGAGCAGAGCCTTAGCGTGCCTGATGATGTCATTCAGGCACCAGCAGCCGGGAGGGAGGAAGCAGCCCACACTGCAAGGCTGCGGTCCTTGTATTCTTCAGGAGCAGAGAGGGTGAATGAGGGGATCGCTATAGCACAACACTGGGGTAAACAGCATTCAGGAAGTCATGCATCTGCCACCTGCAGTGAGTGAGGGGATTGTGGGTGAGGTGTGGGAGGGGAGCAAGATTACTGGGGATTGGGGAACAAGATTTCTGGGGAGTAGGGGGGCTGGGAAGGGAAAGGAGGCTGGGGAGCAAGACTGCTGGGAAGTGGAGGTCTGGGAGGACAGGGCCTGTTGATGGGATAGGAGAGGCATCTGGAAAGCAACACTGCTGGGGAGTGGGGGTCTGGGTGGGGAGAGGGGGCTGAGGATTAAGACTCCTGGGGAAGTGGGGTGTTGGAGAGGAGAGTGGACTAAGAGTCCTGGAGGTTGGGAGGATGGGGAGCAAGATTGTGTGGGAGCATGTGTGTGTGGGAGAGTGAGAGGGAGCATGTGTGTATTCATGTGGGAGAGAGAGAGAGCAGGTGTGTATTCATGTGGGAGAGAGACAGAACAAGCATGTGTGTGGGAGATGGACCCCACTTCCTCTCTGCCTGTTAATCATGACAATTTTAGGGTTTCTGGAAATCAAAAGTTCCCAGATATGGATAATGGGTGTTTTTTGAAAACCCTTATTAGTTCTAACTATTGTGTGCTATTTGATGTTTTATTTGAAATATTTTATTGATGTTTGAAAATTTTTAATGTGGGTTTTTAATTATTGAATGCTATTCTATTCATTAGTTTTGAATTATTCTTTTTATTGGTATGGTTTTATAAATTTTGTTTTATGAGAAATGGTAATGCTTCTGTTTTTTGATTGTTGCAGTTCATATAGAATTTGGCTTGTTGTGGTTTCTAGTTCAGTTTTTGCCAATACATTTCTATTTATACTTTATGGTCTCTTTATTCTGTATTTGAAGGTCTATGTGTGTTTTGCACTTGCGGCTGAGTAAGGCATCCCAATAGTGTGCAGTTTGTATGTAGAGATCTATAGCAGCTTTGCTTGTTCTGTTTTCCTAACAGAGGGTGTATTGGTGATTTAGGACTGGTGTAAAATTTGCAGTGTTAATTCTGTTTATTTGTGGCTCTCTAAGGGTCCTGCCCATGCCCAAGATGCATTACAGTAGGCCTAAGATCATATGAGTTCCAACTGTCTCTTGCTTTTTTGCAGGGTTTTCTGGTTTGCACCACAGTAGTGCATGTAAATATATTATACATATTGAAAGTGATATTTTTACCTCAGAAAACTATGCTTAAAACATCCTTTTTCATGTAAAGTCTGTTATTATAAATGCATAATTTTTAATTGTCTATGAGGAGGGTGTGATGGGGTGAGGGGGGCACAAGGCTGTAAGGTTTTCCTATAGCACCTAATACCCTTGCACTGGCCATGGGCATTACTGTAGAAACATTTAACAAAGTTTCCCAGTTCATGGTATTATGTGTTGTGTAATGTGCGAGGGCACCGTTTTTCACTTGGCCATAGGCACCACATTGCCTGGCTATGGCTCTGAAAGGCAGTCCTCTCTCTGATTTTGGAGTCAGATTTCTCTTTCTTTCTACCTTTCATTAGTCTTTCAGCAGATCTCCTTCTCCTGTGGAACCAAAAGCCCCAAAGCAGAGCCCAGCCTCTTGGCTACTCTCTCTCTCCTGTCTTCAAGACATCTCATCACCAGACTGATTTGACTGCTCCCAGAGACTCGTGGTGTCTGCCTGTCTTGTTCTGTGATGTGCTATGTACTGTATATTCCATTAGAGTGAGCTACAGTAGCATTCCATCCTGCAGGGAGAACTCAGTGGAGCTAAAGAACTCTTATGTAAGTGTTAATGACCAAAAGCCGAAAACGTTCGTTGGGGAGGGGATTTGGGGTACAAAGGTATGAGTTCCTACTGCCTTAATTAACCAATTAACAGACTTATGCAATAAAGTGCGCCTAGCCTAGCGCATACATTTACTTGTGGTTGGGTGCGGTTTTCGGGTGTGCAATAATAGCGTCCAATGCAACAAGGAGATTAGCATGTCTGAAACATGTGCCCTAACAAAAGCATACTGGATAGCACCAATCGCATTTAAATTCCAAGTAGATGAAGACATTAGCTATTACTGCCTGATGCAGGAAAGTGCATCCAGAGACTGGGCGCCCAACACACATTTGTTAATGCAGGGAATTTAACTCCAGCTCTGAAGGTGGAGTAAATTTAACTCGCAGTCAAGGGCTCATGAGAAACATATAAACATATGGTTCTCTGCGTTGCGATAAATGTGTCCTCCACCTTAGTACCATCCTGACTCTTGAATGTACTGCTTTCAGTGGAGAAAAATATATGTACATTAATTTGATCAAAAAGAAGCACATTGTTATTATAATTGCACAATTTATACACCTGCAGCAATGGGCGCCTAATATAATAAACCTCAGCATTAAAATCAGCAGTCTATGAACCTCAGCAAAATAACCAATAGGAAACGCACTCAAAATGAAGGCTCATATTGAGCGCCCGTGGCAATGGGCACCCCGATGCAATAAACTCCTTTGAGCACCGGAAATGCACAATTCTCCCTCAGCGCGCCCTTTTTTTACGCCACCCGATTTCACTGCTATTTAAACGCTGCATCAGGTGCACATAGGATGTGGACATGCGGTGCGTTAGGAAAACGGGCGCGCAATACAAGCACCTGTTTTGAGCTCTCATCTTATTACATCGGTCTGTAAGATTGCAATTTCTGGTAAAATATTACCACAGCAATGGATTACCAGTCAGCTGCAGCTAACAGCAGGTAGTATAGCTTGACCCTCCATTTCCCAAAGTAAAAAAAAAAAATAAATCTGTCACTACTTCCTTAACAACCTATACTGAGCAAATGATTCTCAAATGATTCTCAAATGATTCTCAGCAAGTTAAATGCAAGTTAAATGTAAGACATTGATAAGACAGGCTAAGAGAGAATTTGAAAAGAAGTTGGCTGTAGAGGCAAAAACTCACAGTAAAAACTTTTTTAAATATATCCGAAGCAGAAAGCCTGTGAGGGAGTCAGTTGGACCGTTAGATGATCGAGGGGTTAAAGGGGCACTTAGAGAAGATAAGGCCATTGTGGAAAGATTAAATGATTTCTTTGCTTCGGTGTTTACTGAAGAGGATGTTGGGGAGGTACCCGTAATGGAGAAGGTTTTCATGGGTAATGATTCAGATGGACTGAATCAAATCACGGTGAACCTAGAAGATGTGGTAGGCCTGATTGACAAACTGAAGAGTAGTAAATCACCTGGACCGGATGGTATACACCCCAGAGTTCTGAAGGAACTAAAAAATGAAATTTCAGACCTATTAGTAAAAATTTGTAACTTATCATTAAAATCATCCATTGTACCTGAAGACTGGAGGATAGCAAATGTAACCCCAATATTTAAAAAGGGCTCCAGGGGCGATCCGGGAAACTACAGACCGGTTAGCCTGACTTCAGTGCCAGGAAAAATAGTGGAAAGTGTTATAAACATCAAAATCACAGAACATATAGAAAGACATGGTTTAATGGAACAAAGTCAGCATGGCTTTACCCAGAGCAAGTCTTGCCTCACAAATCTGCTTCACTTTTTTGAAGGAGTTAATAAACATGTGGATAAAGGTGAACCGGTAGATATAGTATACTTGGATTTTCAGAAGGCGTTTGACAAAGTTCCTCATGAGAGGCTTCTAGGAAAAGTAAAAAGTCATGGGATAGGTGGCGATGTCCTTTCGTGGATTGCAAACTGGCTAAAAGACAGGAAACAGAGAGTAGGATTAAATGGGCAATTTTCTCAGTGGAAGGGAGTGGACAGTGGAGTACCTCAGGGTTCTGTGTTGGGACCCTTACTGTTCAATATATTTATAAATGATCTGGAAAGAAATACGACGAGTGAGATAATCAAATTTGCAGATGACACAAAATTGTGCAGAGTAGTTAAATCACAAGCAGATTGTGATAAATTGCAGGAAGACCTTGTGAGACTGGAAAATTGGGCATCCAAATGGCAGATGAAATTTAATGTGGATAAGTGCAAGGTGATGCATATAGGGAAAAATAACCCATGCTATAATTACACGATGTTGGGTTCCATATTAGGTGCTACAACCCAAGAAAGAGATCTAGGTGTCATAGTGGATAACACATTGAAATCGTCGGTTCAGTGTGCTGCGGCAGTCAAAAAAGCAAACAGAATGTTGGGAATTATTAGAAAAGGAATGATGAATAAAACGGAAAATGTCATAATGCCTCTGTATCGCTCCATGGTGAGACCGCACCTTGAATACTGTGTACAATTCTGGTCGCCGCATCTCAAAAAAGATATAATTGCGATGGAGAAGGTACAGAGAAGGGCTACCAAAATGATAAGGGGAATGGAACAACTCCCCTATGAGGAAAGACTAAAGAGGTTAGGACTTTTCAGCTTGGAGAAGAGACGACTGAGGGGGGATATGATAGAGGTGTTTAAAATCATGAGAGGTCTAGAACGGGTAGATGTGAATCGGTTATTTACTCTTTCGGATAGTAGAAGGACTAGGGGACACTCCATGAAGTTAGCATGGGGCACATTTAAAACTAATCGGAGAAAGTTCTTTTTTACTCAACGCACAATTAAACTCTGGAATTTGTTGCCAGAGAATGTGGTTCGTGCAGTTAGTATAGCTGTGTTTAAAAAAGGATTGGATAAGTTCTTGGAGGAGAAGTCCATTACCTGCTATTTAGTTCACTTAGAGAATAGCCACTGCCATTAGCAATGGTTACATGGAATAGACTTAGTTTTTGGGTACTTGCCAGGTTCTTATGGCCTGGATTGGCCACTGTTGGAAACGGGATGCTGGGCTTGATGGACCCTTGGTCTGACCCAGTATGGCATTTTCTTATGTTCTTATGTTCTTATGTACAAAACAGTGCTGTTTTGGCTTTCATTGCTACAAATCAAAGGGTGCAGTGTTAAGAAAGGATAACGTTTTAATTGCGGACATTAGTGCCTTACCTTCTTTTTGCCGGTCATATTCCATTCTTTCAAAACCTGGACTGCACTACCTAGAAAAATACAAACAATGTTTAAAACTGCACTGTCTGGTGGAATAAGAAAAATATGATGCAGGACAACCAAAAGAGAAATATAATACTCTGGAATAAAACCCTGAATTTAAGCTATTTACCATCCACGAATGCTTGAACAGTTTTATCCACATTGTTATCAAACTGCTGGAGGACCAGCACAATTTCATTATTACTTCTGTGAGGCACAGCTGATCGGACAGCGGTAATCTGAAAACAAAAGAAATTTAGAAATCAGGACTGTATGAAAACCCCACTGTACTAATGAAATATGTAAAGATTATAACTCCGATGCATTCTAGCTGACACTGCACAAGTTGGCTCACACATAACAGGTAAACACATTGTGTAGCTCCCTCCCATGCTCTAGCTAAGAATACAATCACTCATGTTAACGATATATTTGATGACATCACATTCTTTACATGAAGAGTCTTTAGGACATTCATTATAAGCCATAAAAAATTTTTAATCTGATATATAAAAACTAAAAACTGATTATTAAAGGATGAATTCACCCACAATTATAAGTTTGAAACATTTCTTTCAATTATGAGTAACTGATAGAAATGTGCTACCCCTCTTAGATAAGGGGAAACAGTTTTGATAATTCTTTTGGACCTGTCAAGTGTGTTTGACCTAGTGGACCATTAAATTCTTGTATTACATTGCCAGGCTTTAGAGTTAGAAGGATTTTTTTTGAATTGGGTAAGGAGTATTTTGCAGAGTAGGGTGTAAGTGATACATTTCCAAGGGTTTTGTTCGCGGTTAAGTAAAACAATTTGCAGAGTTCCGCATGGATCTTTGCTCTCCCCCTTACTATTCAATATATATTTGGCACTATTGGGAGGTATCATTCAGACCCTCTATGAAGTATTAATGATTACGCAGCATACTAAGTCATTGAAAGAGATCCATCTGCGTACTCCATACATACATGCAATGCTGAATTTGTGGAGCATTATTCTTGTTACTGCTAAACAGAGACTGAAAACATAGCATCAAAAATGAATATCAAAGCATGTTCCACCAGCGGGTTTGCTTCCCTACGTGGTCTGGTGAGAATGGCAGTGCCAGCTAAGCTTTGTAGTAAGATTTAGAATTGAAGCAATGTTTGTTCGAAGCTGACCTTCTGACCAAAATGTTCAAGCAGTGCTTTAACAAAGCCAACTCCAAAGTCAGTTGGCTATGTTAAAGTAGCCCTCAGGAAAGATTAAAAATTCATAAGATAGGAGGCAATGTCCTATTGTGGATTAATATTGTGTTTAAAAGATAGGAAACAAAGGGAAGGACTAAATGATCAGTTTCCAAATGGAAAAAGGTTGTTAGTGGAGTACCGTAGGGATTGGTACTGAGACCCGTGCTGTTTAACATATTCATAAATGATCTGGAAAGGGAATAATGAGTGAGGTGATCAAATTTGCAGATGACACAAAATTATTCTAAGTTCGTAAAACAGCAGCAGGTTGCAAGGAACTGCAGAAGGGCCTTGTGAGACTAGGAGGCTGGTCAACTGTATGGCAGATGAAATTTAATGTGGAAAAGTGCAAAGTGATGCACATAGGGGAAAAATAATCCCAACTACAGGTACCCTGGAGTCCTGGAGAAAATAGGTTGAAATCCTCAGTTCAGTGTGCAGCAGAATGTTATTTATTTTTTAAAATACATTTATACTCCGCCTTTAGCAAACGCATGTACAAGGCAGATTGCAACGTAATACATGTAACATTGGGATAGAAAGATAATACATCCAGTAAACATACACAGCAATATTAAAAAGACAGCAGACAATGACAGCAGACAAAAATAATTTGAGCTGAAAAAAAACCCAAAACAACAGTTTGTAATTTAGACCTCTGATAAATTATATAGGGACTCATTAAACAGCTAGCATAGGGAAAGCCTCATGCAATAATAATGCTTTTAGTTGTTTCCTAAATATTAAAATATCTGGGATTTATTTTATTGCTATAGGCAGACTATTCCAAATAATAGGTCCTGCTAATGAGAAAGCTCACAACCAAGTTGTCTGCAAACAGAATTCCTTAATAGATGGGATAACTAATTCATACCTATTCATACATCATAATACTCTAGTAGGAACACTACATTTAAGGTACTTTGAACTGTCTTCTTGTATTGCTTTATATATCATTACAATTTAAATTTAATTCGCATTGAGATAAGAAGCCAATACAAATCTATCAGACTAGAGGTTATGTGATTGTTCATTCTTATGCCCATGATTGAATGATCATCGGCATCATGTACTTATTTGAGAGTCTTAAATATAGCGACTTAGAATAATCTAAACTAGTGCCTTCCAGGTCACAGATCTGGAATCATACTGATTTAGATAATATCTTAAGCACCACACTAAATGCAGTTTATAAAATATTTGTTTAATATTGATTTTGCATGTGGTCAAAAATGTATTTTATTATCTATTTTGACCATGAGAACTTATACCTCAGATTAAGGATGTTCAAACCTGTCCTTGGGCCCCTCCCCAACCAGTCACGTTTTCAGGATCTCTCTAATGAATATGCATGAGATTTTTTTTGCATGTACTACTTCCTATGTATGCAAATATTTCTCATGTATATTCATGAAGTGTTGCCGGCGTAGACCCTTGGACCAAGGTGGAGTTGGTGCAACCTGCAGGGAGGAGCCCCGCAGGTCCCCACCATCAGCTGGCAGAATGAGATGAGGTGAAGGTCCAACTGGAGCTTCATCTATACCAGCCCTCATTTCCCCTTAGGTTGAGGCCTCAGGTGCCAGGGCAGCAGATCTTAGATGGGGGCCTCTGCCAAAGGGCTGGAGATCTGTAGCTGAGGTTGTAGAGATGGGAGCAGTCTGAGGCAAGGTTGAGTCAAGGCAAGCAGCTATCAGGAATGTCCAGTAACAGGCAAAGGTCGGTGGAAGGCGGCATTCAAGGAATGTCTGGGAATTAGGTAGTGGTCAGTGGTAGGCAGCAATCAAGAGAAATCCAGGAAGCAGGCTAAGGTCAATACCAGGTATCCATCCAAGGAAAGGTAGGACAGATAGGCAAGGCAGGAACACGAGGAGCACACAGGAGACAAGGCACACAGAAGAACTGAAGACTGCCCACAAAACTAACGAGACAAAGACCACAAGACTGGAGGATGAATGAAAGACCAAATGAAGACCAGGGATAGAAGATCAGGAAATGAAGACATGGAGAAGACCAGGAACTTGGAAACGTAAAGGGAACTCACTTTACAAGGCTATTTTTGAGGCATTGAAGGGGTGTCTGCAGTGGCCTTTTAAAGGCCTGAAGAGTGATTTCATTAAGGTGTACCTCCAGGCTCCTTCCGCTGCTCGCCCTTTAAAATTGAGGGGGTCAGGCGTGCATGTGCCCTCAGAGGAGCGGGTGCAAATGGTGTCAGCGGCATCCTGCCATGGGAATCGGCATTGGCGACCTGCCGCATCACGGCATGGCTTCCTGCTGCTTCAGAGAGAGGAGCATTCTGGTAGCATTGGGGGGCAGCCATGGAGGCCCAACCTGAGGGATAAGTGCAGCAGTTCAAGAGTTTCCCCCGTGGACTGCCAAGTGCAACATTAAGGATATCCTGAAAACCTGACTGGCTAGGAAAGGGGGCCGAGGAACAGTTTGAGCACCACTACTTCAGATAATGGAAAATCAAATCATTAATATGTACATCAAACAAACTGTTAAATCTGGCTTTTCAAATGACCCACAATATTTCAGTTACCATAATCAGAAAGTTAGCATGTCTTAAGAACTATTCCCTGTTTCTATTTAACAGAATTTCATGGCTTTAACATGTTGAAGGCCAAGAAGACATCTATGAAGACTACATGGCCATTATTCAGTATTTTCAACAAATTGCCCAGTCTCTCTTCTTCCTTTGTTATCAAAAGTATTAGAGAAAAACAGCTTCAGGATTATCTGATAGACAATCATCTTTTGGACAACTCTCCATTTGGATTCCGACCAAAACATAGTAATGAAACCTTACTGCTAGATTCTTTTGTCTCCATCTGAATTGGTTTTGATTCAGGAACAGATTATTTGCTAGTCTTACTAGATTTATCTAGTGCTTTTGATACTTTAGACCATGAAATTCTTTTGAGGAGACCAAAAAATTTAGGAATTGGGGCCACAGTATATTCATGGTTTAAATCATTTTTGGAAAATTGGTCATTTTAGGTTGTAATGGGGAATACAGAGTCTGAGTTACATTCACTTTCTACAGGAGAATTCTCCTTTGATGAGAGGCTAAACAGGTTAAGGCTCTTCAGCTTGGAAAAGAAACAGCTGAGACGGGACATGCTAGAAGTTTATAAAATCATGAGTGTAGGTTGTAGGTTCTGGATAGACTTATCTAGCTAACTTTAAAGTTATCTAAGTACTGAATATTCAGTGGCACGGCTGAACCACTGAATATCCCAGCTAAGTTTACTGAATAAATTTATCTTCAGTAAATAAATTATAGTTTTTTATCCTTTCAAAAATACTAAAAACAAGGAGACACTTCATGAAACTAACAACCAGCAGATTCAAAATAAATCATAGTAAGTATTTTTTCACTCAACATACAATCAAGCTATGGAATTTGTTGCCAGAGGACATGGTCAAAGAGACTAGCATAGCCAGGTTAGAAGAGGTTTTAGCAAACTCCTGGAGAAAAAGTCCATAACATACGGTATTATTATTCAGGTAGACTAAAGAAAGCTACTGCTCTTTCTGGGAGTGAGTAACAGGAAATAGATCTACTTTATGGGATCTGCTGTGTAATTGTGACCTGGATTGGCCACTGTTGGAGGCAGGTTGCTAGGTTCGATGGTCTGACCCCACATGGCATTTCTTATGTTCGATTGTAGTACAAATGACTTTCCAAGTATTTCTACTACTATTAGATAGTTATATGCATTTATTATAAAGTTTCCATTTCTAATGACACATTCCTAACTTCTCCCTGATCCTTCACGAACATTTTCTGATACTCCTAACAGAAGATTGCTACACTGCTGGGGAGGGAACAGTTCTTAAGACATCCTAACTTTCTGATTATGGTAAAATTTTGAAGTCTATACTCAAAAGACACCTGGTTAGCTAAATTAGCCAGATAAATTTATTCAGTAAACTTAGCTGGGATATTCAGTGGTTCAGCCGTGCCACTGAATATTCAGTACTTAGATAACTTTAAAGTTAGCTAGATAAGTCTATCCAGCTAACTTCAGACCTGCTCAACAGCAAATCTAACTTATCTGGCTAACTTACAGCCTGATTCACTAAGACTTTTCTTCCATTCTGTGTCAATGGGAAAATATCTTGATGAATCAGGCCCTTAGCTGGATAAGTGTGAATATTACTACTTATCTGGCTAAGTTAACCAGATAAATAGCTCTTCTCTATAACTCCCCCATCTCACCCACCACTTTGCAAGCTAACTAGTAAATGAGTGAGTGGAAAAGTTATCCTGCTGAATATACCAGCTAAAGATTCTCAGTGGAAAAGGGTAAACAGTGGAGTGCCTCAGGGATCTGTACTTGGACCGGTGCTTTTCAATATATATATATAAATGATCTGGAAAGGAATACGAAGAGTGAGGTTATCAAATTTGCGGATGATACAAAATTATTCAGAGTAGTTAAATCACAAGCAGACTGTGATACATTACAGGAGGACCTTGCAAGACTGGAAGATTGGGCACCAAAATGGCAGATGAAATTTAATGTGGACAAGTGTAAGGTGTTGCATATAGGGAAAAAATAACCCTTGCTGTAGTTACACAATGTTAGGTTCCATATTAGGAGCTACCACCCAGGAAAAAGATCTAGGCATCATAGTGAATAATACTTTAAAATCGTCGGCTCAGTGTGCTGCAGCAGTCAAAAAAGCAAACAATGTTAGGAATTATTAGGAAGGGAATGGTTAATAAAACGGAAAATGTCATAATGCCTCTATATCGCTCCTTGGAGAGACCGCACCTTGAATACTGTGTACAATTCTGGTCGCCGCATCTCAAAAAAGATATAGTTGCAATGGAGAAGGTACAGAGAAGGGCAACCAAAATGATAAAGGGGATGGAACAGCTCCCCTATGAGGAAAGGCTGAAGAGGTTAGGGCTGTTCAGCTTGGAGAAGAGACGGCTGAGGGGGGATATGATAGAGGTCTTTAAGATCATGAGAGGTCTTGAACGAGTAGATGTGACTCGGTTATTTACATTTTCGAATAATAGAAGGACTAGGGGGCATTCCATGAAGTTAGCAAGTAGCACATTTAAGACTAATCAGAGAAAATTCTTTTTCACTCAATGCACAATAAAGCTCTGGAATTTGTTGCCAGAGGATGTGGTTAGTGCAGTTAGTGTAGCTGGGTTCAAAAACGTTTTGGATAAGTTCTTGGAGGAGAAGTCCATTAACAGCTATTAATCAAGTTTACTTAGGTATTAGCTACTGCTATTAATTGCATCAGTAGCATGGGATCTTCTTAGTGTTTGGATAATTGCCAGGTTCTTGTGGCAATTATCTAACAGAGCAAAACCAGGGTTTTGCTCTGTTAGAAACAGGATGCTGGGCTTGATGGACCCTTGGTCTGACCCAGCATGGCAATTTCTTATGTTCTTATGTTCGGGTAACTTGCCTCTCACTGGATTGCTCAATATGGACCTAAGAATGTATACATATTTACCATTATAATAAAAAGGGAATACAAAAAGTCAGAATGTAGTAGAATTCTAGTCTTATTTAATCAAAGGAAAGCTTTGTTACATAACAGCTCAGCACCACCTCTAACAACCATTCAGGCCACTGGGGAGGTCCTGCCCAGCACTGCCCAGGCCCACCTACACCTGCGCATATACTCCTACACTGGCAGCTTCCCACTCACAAGCTATCCCTTAGTGCTTTCTAGAATGCTGGGACCCCATAAAATTGAGGGGTCACACAGGTCCTAGAAATACACCTTAAGAACAAATACATAAACACTGGGAACATTAATCAGTCCAGGATAGGCAGAGCTAAGAAGGAAGGGGCTGCAGAACCTACAACCTTTTTTTTTTTTACATATAGGAAGGGTTTGAGGGGGTGCATGGCACAGCAGGGTCTTTGTGATGATATCTGGTTAAGTAGCAAGTTATCCAACCACACAAGACTGGATATCTTTAACACCTAATCGGTTATTTTCAGAGATAGCCAGGTAAGGGTTAAAGTTATCCAGTTATACCGTATGTAGCCAGATAACTTTAGGTGAGTATATTCAGTGAGATATTTGTCCCACTGAATATTAAGAACAAATTATCTGGCTAACTTTAGCTGGATAATTGTTCACACGCTGGCCTACTGAATATTGATCTCCTATTGGCTATTTAAAGTAGCAGATGGATATCCAAAAAGTTGATTAAGTTGAAATGTTTTTTGCCTAGCTATAGAGTAAAATAACCTTTCATTTAAAGAGCTCTTTTTTCTGTGAAATGTCAGACTTAATCTGGAGCACTGTAATCTCATGTTGCGCCCGTCAGTTGCAGGCGGCTGCGACCTATGCTGCTCACCTCCTTTCTCTACACAGCTCCAAGTCTGGGCAGAATGGCGGCCTCCGCTTCTACATGCCAGCCCTCATGGTGTGCCCGGGATGGCGTCGGCGCTCCCGGCAGCCATCTTTCATCCGGGGTTACTTAGGCACGTGCGCCTGCCATCCTTTTAACTATGTCATGGTGGGAAACTCGGGGGCACCCCCAACACATGACGTCACCCACTCACGATACTTAAACCCGGCTGACCATCTGAGCTACGAGTTAGCAAGGAATCTTGTCCTGCTAGTTCTGCTACCTTGGGACTTCCTCACTGACTACTGGGTGACCTAGTTACCTGCTTCTCGGGGGCCTTGCCGCACTCAGGGCTATCCGCTCCTCAGAGAGCCATTTCTTTCTCTTCTCATATCAGTGAGTTCCTGCATCGTTCTCATCTACCTCTGCTGATCTTGCTCCAGTCAACCTTGGGGCTTTGCTACCTCTGCCTCTACCTTCTCGGTGTGAGTACTCTACCTTTGTGGCACAGATTCTCGGGTTACCCCGCTCGCGGATCACTACCGGATCCATCGTGTCTTGTGCATTCTACCAGTGTCTTCCGGCATACCCCGTGCTGCAGACCACTACTGGGACAGCCAGCACAAGCCAGCCTAGATAAGGTATTCACCAGGACTCTCCACGCTGTGGAGATCTACGGGACTGGTCAGCTGATTACAGCCCCATCTGCTTGCTCTACAAGATTTGTTGCTGTACAATAAAGTTGTCTCTCTCTGTTCTATCTCTGCTGAGTCCTTGCCTGTCGGGGTAAGGGCCCACAAGGCTCCTCCCTGTGGGCAGTGTCTTTGCTCGCCTTGACCCAAGGGTCCACTATTAAGTTCAAGACACACCGAACACAACAGATTGCTAACTCCATGGACCCGGCTCAGCTCTCAGCCTTGCAGGCCATTCCTGGCCTGGCCCAATGGATCACCGAGTAACAGAGGTCTCTCCACACTTTGACTACAGCCTTCAACCTGCCGAATTCCAGACTGATGGACACTTCTAATTCCAGCATGACTGCATCACCCCTGGTGGTCACCGGGCATACTACAGTTCCTCTACCAGCCCCCACACGTTTCATTGGAGACTTCCTGTTGTGTAGGGGCTCCCTCAATTAATGCTGTATGCAGTTTTCTTTGCAACCAGCTTGTTTTCCTACAGCTGCTACCAAGACTACCTACATTTTATCCCTGTTTGATGGGAAAGCCCTGGCATGGGCATCACCCCTTTGGGAGCGCAATGACCCTATATTAAATGACTTGCCTGGGTTTCTGGCTCTCTTTAATTCAGTTTTTGATGACCCCGCTCGCCAGTCTATTGCCAGCTCAGCGCTCCTGGATCTACAACAGGGAACCAGACCACTCCCGGACTACGTAATTGAATTTAAGACTCTGTCTTCTGAACTCCTATGGGTCTCAGGTTGCCTAAGAGCTATTTTTCTACGAGGACTTAATTCCCGCATTAAAGATGAACTTGCTGCCCGGGAGTTACCAGACACTCTATGTTCATTGATGGACCTGGCTGGGCAAATTGACCACCATATACGTGAATGCTTAACTGAGGTAAAACCTCCGAAGAAACATATATCCAATGGCGTCCGTTCCCAGAATTTACCGCCCACTCCAGTCCAGACTACACCTAGCCCAGAAGAAGATAAACCTATGCAATTAGGCTGTAGCCATCTAACAGCAAAAGAGAGGCGCTTCGGTAAGAAAATGGGCTTGTACATGTATTGCAGGAAGCCCGGCCATGCAGTTCAAACCTGTCCTATCTGTCCGGGAAACATGCAGACCTAGGATCCTCTGGAGGACTCTTCCTAGGTCTAACTGCCCCTTCTCCTCCACTGACTCTTCCTGTTTCCATCATCTCTGGGTCTCTTGAATTCGCCACCCAAGCCCTGATCAATTCAGGTGCTGGTGGGAACTTCATTCTCAAAAGGTTAGACTGCCAACTGAGCCAGTACCCACCCCACTCCTTCTCTTGTCCATTCATGGCGAACTCTTGCCCGGAGAGGTTACGACCACCACTCAGCCTGTCTGCCTCCGCACGGGATCCTTACATACTGAAACCATCACCTCCCTGGTTCTCGAAAAAGCCATCCACCCTGTTGTGCTAGGCATACCCTGGCTACAAGAACACTCTCCTCAATTTGATTGGTCTACTATGGAGCTATCTCAGGGGGCCCTGACTGCCATAACAGATGTTTAAAAAAAATAACACCACTGCCATGTATGGACACTACATCCGCTCCTCCTGGTCTACCACCACAGGTCGCTTCCTTTCAAGACGTATTTTCTAAGCAGGCTGCTGACGTGCTTCCACCACATAGATCCTATGACTGTACAATCAATTTAAAGCCTAATTCTGAACCACCCAGGGGAAGAGTATATCCACTCTCCCTAGTTGAAACAGAGGCTATGTCAGCTTACATCCAAGAGAACTTACAAAAGGGATTTATTAGACCCTCGAAATCTCCGGCAGGAGCCGAATTCTTTTTTCTTGGCAAGAAGGATGGATCCCTTCACCCTTGCATTGACTATATAGGCCTGAATGAGATCACCATTAAGGACCGGTATCCCTTACCGTTAATTTCAGAATTATTTGATCGGGTTCAGGGGGTGAAGATTTTCACAAAACTGGATCTAAAGGGCACCGACAATCTTGTTCGGATCCGCCATGGAGACGAGTGGAAAATGGCCTTTAATACTCGTGATGGCCACTTTGAATATTTGGTATTGCCTTTTGGCCTCTGTAATGCCCCGGCCATATTTCAAAATATGATGAACGACATTCTACGGGACCTTCTGTATCAATGTGTGGTCATTTATCCTGATGACATCCTCATTTTTTCCCGTGACATGCAAACCCACCAAGGAGATGTCATTACTGTTTTACAGCGGCTCCGGGATAACCATTTGTATGCCAAGCTTGAGAAGTGTGCCTTTCTCCAAGAGTTTGTCCCATTCCTTGTGTACATTGTGTCGAGTAAAGGATTTCAGATGGATCCCCAGAAAATGAGAAGCATACAAGACTGGCCTCAACCTTCTGGTATCAAGGCCCTACACCGCATTCTTGGCTTCACTAATTATTATCGTTCTTTTATCAAGGACTACTCTACCATGACAAAGAAAGGAACTAACCCCTCTGAATGATCTCCAGAGGCCATTTCCGCATTCCAACTACTAAAGAAACCATGCTTACGCCACCCTAATCCTCACAAGCCGTTCATCGTTGAGGTAGATGCCTCAGACGTCGGCGTAGGGGCTGTACTTAGCCAGCACAGCGATTCACTCATTCTATACCTCTGCTCCTTCTTCTCAAGACGCTTCACACCAGTGGAGAGGAACTATGGCATCGGCGATAAGGAACTGCTTGCTATCAAGCTAGCATTTAAAGAGTTGGGCCCCTGGTTAGAAGGAACTCAACACCAGATAACAGTGTTCACTGACCACAAGGATTTGGAATATCTTAGGTACACTCAAAGGCTCAATCATCGCCAAGCTAGATGTTCTCTGTTTTTCAACAGATTCAACTTCTTGCTCAAGTATTGTCCAGCTGAGAAAAATGTTCAGGCAGATGCCCTTTCCCAGTCCTTCACTCCAGATGATGTCCCTGATGAGCCACGTCACATCATTGACCCTGAGAAGTTAATGCTGGCCACTACCCATTCAGTTCCTGCAGGGAAGACGGTGGTTCCCCTGTCTCTAAGGAGGAAGCTTTTGAATTGGGCTCATGACTCAAAGTTAGCAGGCCACCCTGGACAAGCTCGTACCCTTGCTACCCTACGGTGATACTATTAGTGGCCGTCTATGAGGAAAGACATGCAAACGTACATAGAGTCCTGCACCTCCTGCGCCAGGCAAAAACCTCCTGCCAGTTGTCCTTGGGGCCTGCTCCAACCTTTGCCCATTCCTGATGAGCCGTGGACACATATTGCAACCGATTTTGTAGACGACCTGCCCCTTTCTAATGATAACAATACGATATGGGTTACTGTGGACCGGTTCTCGAAGATGGCACACTTTGTTGCGCTTCCGGGACTGCCATCTGCTCTGGAATTAGCCAAGCTCTTTGTTCGACACATTTTTCGTTTACATGGGATGCTGAAACATATAGTATCAGACAGAGGAGTCCAGTTCACCGACAAGTTCTGGAGGGCACTGTGTCAAAAATTCGATATCTCTCTGGATTTGACGTCTGCATACCACCCTCAATCCAATGGACAAACAGAAAGAATGAACAGGACTCTTAAGCAATTCATTTGCGCCTATGTTAACTCGAGGCAAAATGATTGGACAGAGTTACTACCCTGGGATGAATTCGCCTTGAATTCACATCCGGCATCCGCCACACGATCCTCACCATTTCAGATTGTGTATGCTCGTCAACCACTTCCACCACTCCTATTACCATTGACTGGCACATCTCCAGCTGCACAAACTATGGCTGACGGAATTCATCAACTCTGGATCCAGACCAAGGAGTGTCTTCATAAAGCTGGACAATGAGCAAAGAAATTCTGTGATCTCCATCATCAAGCAGCTCCCCAGTTTAAACCAGGAGAAAAGGTATGGCTCAGTACCAGATATATTCGACTCAAGCTACCCTCAGTTCATTTCACTCTGCGATATATTGGACCCTTCACCGTCCTCTGACGTTTGGGACCTTTGACTTACAGTTTGAGGTTACCACCCTCAATGAAAATACATAATGCCTTTCACGTTTCACTTTTGAAACCACTTATCCTATCCAAGTTTTCTCAGAAGACTCTTGATCCACAACCCCTCGATGCTGAAGATGACATCGCCTACAAGATAGATGATATCCTGGATGTGCGTAAGAAGGGGAAACACTGGGAGTATCTCATCTCTGGGAAGGGTAAGAACCAGAGGAGAACAACTGGGAGCCTGTCGCCAACATAGTGGACAAAGAAATGCTACATCGCTTCCACCTTGCTCATCCCAGGAAGCTGAAACTCCCTGGGAGGGGCCCTAAGAAGGGGGGTACTGTTGCGCCTGTTGGTTGCAGGTGGCTGCGACCTATGCTGCTCACCTATGTTCTCTACACAGCTCCAAGTCTGGGCAGAATGGCGGCCTCCGCTTCCACACGCTGGCCCTCATGGCGTGCCCAGGATGGCGTCGGTGCTCCCGGCAGCCATTTTTCATCCGGGGTTACTGAGGCGCGCGCGCGCCTGCCATCCTTTTAACTACGTCATGGCGGGAACCTTGGGGGCATCCCCACCGCATGATGTCACCGGCTCACGATACTTAAACCCAGCTGACCATCTGAGCTACAAGTCAGCAAGGAATATCGTCCTGCTAGTTCCGCTACCTTGGGAATTCCTCACTATTGGGTGACCTAGGTACCCGCTCCTCTGGGGCCTTGCCGCACTCAGGGCTATCCACTCCTCAGAGAGCCATTTCTTTCTCTTCTAATTTCAATGAGTTCCCGCATCATTCGCATCTATCTGATCTTGCTCCTGTCATCCTTGGGGCTTTGCTACATCTGCCTCTACCTTCTCGGTGTGAGTACTCTACCTTTGTGGCACGGATTCTCGGGTTACCCTGCTCGCAGACCACTACCGGATCCATCGTATCTTGTGTATTCTACCAGCGTCTTCCGGCATACCCCGTGCTGTGGACCACTACTGGGACAGCAAGCACAAGCCAGCCTAGAGAAGTTATTCACTGGGACTCTCCATGCTGCGGAGTTCTATGGAACTGGTCAGCTGATTCCAGCCTCGTCTGCTTGCTCTACAAGATTTGTTGCTGTACAATAAAGTTGTCTCTCTCTGTTCTATCTCTGCTGAGACCTTGCCTGTCGGGTAAGGGCCCACAGGGCTCCTCCCTGTGGACGGAGTCTTTGCTCGCCTCAACCCAAGAGTCCACTATTAAGTTCAAGACACACCGAACACAACATCTCAATTTGGCCCCTAACCCTAGAAAGGATCTATTAATTCCTTCCTCCCTTTCTATAGAGTCCACTAGTGCATGGGGAAGGAATTGTTCATTTTTGGCACAGACCAGCCCCAACACATTGCAAGAATTTTAAAGTTAAAAATACATTTTTTACTTTTCCCCTACATAAGCATATTAGATTAAGGTAAATTAACATAAAACTTAATCTTGGAGAAATTAACTGTACATCCACATTTAGTAAAGTTCAAAATCCTAACTATTGCCAAGAATGAAAGCAACCGCATGCTTAACTGCTGAAAACAACATTTTAACTAACTGGCAGGTTGCCATACCACAAATACTCAGCAAGCATTTAACATGATAAAGTGTACTAAACCAGAGATATATGAGATAATCTTATAGCAGCATTAAAGAACTTTCAAGCAACTTTAAAACACATAACAAATAACTTATCTGTAGTAACAGTGATTAATATCTTTCCTTTGGTTCAGTAATTGTCTAAATGTTGAGACTATGTAATAAAAATCATCCTGAGATTTAACTCTGTGCTGTGTGAAGTATGATTACACTTACTGCTGTAATTGAAATGTATTCATGTACTTAAATTTCCGCTTAAAACAAAAAGTAAGTTTGCTTAGCATAAATAGTGTTTTCCCTAAATAGCAAGATAAATTAGCCATAACAAATGCAGGTAATATTATCCAATGGCACTAAACGGCCCTCTCTCTCATAGCTAGTACAGCTTTTGCTCTACAAGTATGTATGGGAATTCCCACTCAAGCATTGCCTGTGAGCCCCCTTCATCAATTTTAAAGCTAAGTCTAGATAGGTAGTTGACTCTCCAGGGAGGCAGATGGGTATTTAGTATGGCTAATTCATTCTGTTATCTATGGAAAACACCTTATACGGTAAGCAAAGTTGCTTTTTCCATCGATAGGCAAGGTTGAATTAGCCATAATATGTGGGGAGTCTCAAGCTGAGGATTGCAGTGGAGCGTTTACTGAATAAGCAAATCTGACTCCACTGCGGAGAATAGACTGCTAGATGAACAGGCTAAGTAACTGTTGCGTCCGTCAGGCTCAGACGACTTCGCCCGACATGCCTCACCTTTCTCTCAGCTTTCTCCACCAGCTTTGGGAGAATGGCGTCAGTGGCATCTCCTTGCCACACCCTCCGGCTTCCCCGGAGCGGCTCTGGTGCGGCGTTCGGCCATCTTGACCCGAGGCCTCCCAGGGCGCGCGCATGTGCGCGTCCCTACCTTTGTAGCAGTGTTGGCGCGAATCTCTGGGGCACCCCCCTTGAGTGACATCACTGCTTCCGCATATTTAAGGTTGCCCATTTGCTAACTCTCGCCGAGTTAGCAAGGATCGGAATGCCCCGGTCTGAAGCTACTCTGCTGCTTCTATCCACTGGAAGCTATCTTCATCCTTCGGGGTTCTCTAACCTTGGTACCCGCTCCTCGGGGGCCCTCTGCTTATTTACAGGTGCCTATCCTCTTACAGGTACTCGCTCCTCGAGGGCCTGTGTGTCTTTCCTGGTGCCTGCTCCATTCTTCAACCTGCTGGAAATCCATCTATCAGCTACAGAGAGTGAGTATAACTTCTACCAGTCTGTTTCTCATCAGTTCCTCATTTCCTCTCTGCATCAGGCCCTACACCACCATTGTGGAACGGGTCTCCTCTGCCGAGGACCACGGACTGCTAACACTTATCCTCTCTACTGCTCATTGGGATTCTCTCTACTCAGCTACGGGAGTGTGTTCAACTTCTGCCAGTCTGTCTCTCCTACAGTGCCTTATTAGACATCTGCATCGGGACCTTATACTACCATTGTGGGATGGGTCTCCCTCGCCAAGGATTACAGACTGCTACCAGCTAACCTGCTCTCTACTGCCACCTCTGATGGTCATCCTAGCTGTACAATAAAAGAAACTATCTCTGTGTCTGTGCTATTGAGTCTAGCCCGGTGCATCAGTCTCCCTATGGGGCTCCTCCCCATAGGAGATAACATCACTGTTGCCCCTGAGAATCCACCAAACACCTCGATATCATAACAGTAACACTGCTTATCCAAATTTACTGTCACTCTTCGAGAGATTGCCCAGACAGTAATGAAATGTAAAGGTGTGTACTGTCAGTTGGACCATTAGATGACTGAGAATTTAGAGGGGCACTTTGAGAAGATAAGGTCATTATGGAAAGACTGAATTAATTTTTTGCTTCTGTATTTACTGAAGAAAATGTTGAGGAGATATTTGTGCCGAATGCTGCATTGATGCTGTAATGGTTTAATGGGCAAAGGCATCGATGTTTTGAGGCTTGAAGCATTGATGGTGCTGGTAACTTTTGTGTCAGCATCTTATGCACTGTTGGTGCTGGGCCTTATGCTTTGATGGCACAGATGCAACTTTGTATTTGGATAAAGCCTTTTGTGCCAATGGAGCCTTGTGTGTTGACGGTACCAGTGCACTTGAGCTTCCACTCTGGTGGTGGCTCCTTTTCTTCTACCATGGTGACTATGTTTGCTCAATCCCAAGGATTTTGCCTTTTCACCAATAGGGAAGATATTTTAGAGAAGAAATTGTTCAACTCTATTCCCAGTGACGCAGAAGAGGTTGCACTTTGGGAAGAGGACAGACTGCAGCTTCTCCGAGCTTACGAAGTTCCTCCATTTTCCAAGCTCTGGACCATTGTGTTCTTAGGGACATCCATCCACAATTGTAACAATTCACTTGGTTATGGTCTAGACCCAGGCAATGGTAGCAGAGTTCCATAATAATGGGTATTTTCATGCCACAGATTCTTTAAACCCACTTTGGCTTCTTTCTTGGTAGACATTCCAAAAACCATTCTTATTTTAAGACTGTAGCATTGAAAAGTGCTGTTTAGGGACTGCAGAGCCAGTGAAGAAACGTTTATAAATTTTAAAAATTTCTTTAAAAAAAGAGAGAAGGAAGAGGTGCTAGTGATTAGACGAAAAAAGACTGAGAGGGCTCATGCGGCAACACCTCAGCAGGAATTTCCACACATGCTAAGTTGAACAAAAGTTCTCCTAGTTATGAAAGACAGGTCCATTCAGTATCACTGGATGACATCACCTACATATGCTATGGCTAATTCAGCCTTGCTTATTTTCAAAAACAGCATGTTATGGTACTATAGTACATTATGGAATCTCAAATATTTGCTTTAACAATATTTACACCTATATTCACTGCACTGTTTTGGAAGAGGTTTTTGCCTCCTCTCTCATTCTTCCATTAGAACATAAGAACATAAGAAAATGCCATACTGGGTCAGACCAAGGGTCCATCAAGCCCAGCATCCTGTCTCCAACAGTGGCCAATCCAGGCCATAAGAACCTTGCAAGTACCCAAAAACTAAGTCTATTCCATGTTACCATTGCTAATGGCAGTGGCTATTTTCTAATTGAACTTAATAGCAGGTAATGGACTTCTCCTCCAAAAACTTATCCAATCCTTTTTTAAACCCAGCTACACTAACTGCACTAACCACATCCTCTGGCAACAAATTCCAGAGTCTCCCAGTCTCTCTCCCCTCCTTCCCTCCCTTCTCCCCAGTGGCTCCCTCTGCTCTCTTTTCCCCATAGCTCTTCCTGTCTTCTCCTTCCTGCATTCCTGTGTGGTTTACCTCTGTCCTCCCACCTCATACCCCTTTTGCTCTTCGTCCCTCCTTCCTTTTTGCCTCCAGTCCCTCCCCTCCCTCCCCTCCCTTCAGGGTTTCCAGGTTTTTCAATAGAAACAAACCCTATTGAATTTTTTTTTTTTTTACAAGGCTTTAGTCATACAATGTACCAGCTCTTTTGGGGAGCCTTTGATGCTGCAGCAATTAGAGAATGGAGCAAAGAACAAGTTATGTGGGTGTTAAAGCAGAAAAGAGAGACTTAATAGCAGAAGCACTACAGTCTATTAAACACTTCCTTTTCCAAAGATTGTGACTGGCAGAGGAAAGAGAAGTAGGAGAGTCTATGAACTAACATTTATAACTTTTCTTCACTCTCCCTTTCCAGAAGAAAATTAACCATACTCCCTAAACTGGGGGTCCCCAAACTATGGCCTGTAGGCCAGGACCCAACCTGCCAAGCTTTCAGCCCTCAAAGCTTGCCCTTAAAGAGGCAGGATCTGGTTCATAGAAGTTTTGTTTCTCTTTTTTTTTAGTGGCAATGGAGGCAAAAAAGCTGGCAGGGATTCCCAGGCCCTGCTAGCATGAGGAAGACAGCCAGATCACACCCCATGTGCCAGCTATGGTGGAAAGGCCAGGACCCACCACCACCACATGCCAACATCCAAGAAATATAAAAACATTAATTGTACTTTTGGAAACCCTGCCCCCTGTTTATCCCCTTCCCCAGCATTTCAAGTGAATGAAAGTGTTAAACATAAGAACATAAGACTTGCCATACTGAGTAGGACCAAGGGTCCATCAAGCCCAGTATCCTGTGGCCAACAGTGGCCAATCCAAGTCACAAGTACCTGGCAAATATCCAAACATTAAATATACCCTAAGCTACTATTCCATATTGGTTAATAGCAGTTTAGGTACTTCTCCTCTATCAACGTATTCAAACCTTTGTTAAACCCACTTACACTAACTACTAAAACCACATCCTCCAGCAATGAATTCCAGACCTTAATTATGCGTTGAGTGAAAAAGATTTTTCTCTGATTTGTTTTAAATGAGCTACTTGCTGACTTCACGGAGTCCCCCCTAGTCCTTCTATTATCTGAGAGAGTACATAACCGATTTACATTTACTTGTTCAGGTCCTTTCATGATTTTGTAGACCTCTATCATATCCCCCCTCATAAGAACATAAGAAATTGGCATGCTGGGTCAGACCAAGGGTCCATCAAGCCCAGCATCCTGTTTCCAACAGAGGCCAAACCAGGCCACAAGAACCTGGCAATTACCCAAACACTAAGAAGATCCCATGCTACTGATGCAATTAATAGCAGTGGCTATTCCCTAAGTAAACTTGATTAATAGACATTAATGGACTTCTCCTCCAAGAAATTATCCAAAACTTTTTTGAACCCAGCTACACTAACTGCACTAACCACATCCTCTGGCAACAAATTCCAGAGCTTTATTGTGCGTTGAGTGAAAAAGAATTTTCTCAGATTAGTCTTAAATGTGCTACTTGCTAACTTCATGGAATGCCCTCTAGTCCTTCTATTATTCGAAAGTGTAAATAACCGAGTCACATCTACTCGTTCAAGACCTCTCATGATCTTAAAGACCTCTATCATATCACCCCTCAGCCGTCTCTTCTCCAAGCTGAACAGCCCTAATCTCTTCAGCCTTTCCTCAAAGGGAAGCTGTTCCAAAACCTTTATCATTTTGGTTGCCCTTCTCTGTACCTTCTCCATCGCAACTATGTCTTTCTTGAGATGTGGCGACCAGAATTGTACACAGTATTCAAGGTGTAGTCTCACCATGGAGCGATATAGAGGCATTATGACATTTTCCGTTTTATTAACCATTCCCTTCCTAATAATTCCTAACATTCTGTTTGCTTTTTTCACTGCTGCAGCACACTGAGCTGACGATTTAAAGTATTATCCACTATGATGCCTAGATCTTTTTCCTGGGTTGTAGCTCCTAATATGGAACCTAACGTCGTGTAACTACAGCAAGGGTTATTTTTCCCTATATGCAACACCTTGCATTTGTCCACATTAAATTTCATCTGCCATTTCGATGCCCAATCTTCCAGTCTTGCAAGGTCCTTCTGTAATGTATCACAGTCTGCTTGTGATTTAACTACTCTGAATAATTTTATATAATCCGCAAATTTGATAACCTCACTCGTCATATTCCTTTCCAGATCATTTATATATATTTATTGAAAAGCACCGGTCCAAGTACAGATCCCTGAGGCACTCCACTGTTCACCCTTTTCCACTGAAAAAATTGACCATTTAATCCTACTCTCTGTTTCCTGTCTTTTAACCAGTTTGTAATCCATGAAAGGACATCGCCTCCTATCCCATGACATTTTAGTTTTCGTAGAAGCCTCTCATGAGTGACTTTGTCAAACGCCTTCTGAAAATCCAAATACACTACATCTACTGGTTCACCTTTATCCACATGTTTATTAACCCCTTCAAAAAAAATGAAGCAGATTTGTTAGGCAAGACTTCTCTTGGGTAAATCCATGTTGACTGTGTTCCATTAAATCATGTCTTTCTATATGCTCTACGATTTTGATCTTTAGAATAGTTTCCACTATTTTCCCCGGCACTGAAGTCAGGCTCACTGGTCTATAGTTACCCGGATCACCCCTGGAGCCTTTTTTAAATATTGGGGTTACATTGGCCACCTTCCAGTCTTCAAGTACAATGGATGATTTTAATGATAAGTTACAAATTTTAACTTATAGATCAGAAATTTCATTTTTTAGTTCTTTCAGTACCCTAGGATGCATACCATCCGGTCCAGGTGATTTGCTACTCTTTAGTTTGTCAGTCTGGCCTACTACATCTTCCAGGTTCACAGTGATTTCGTTCAGTTCGTCTGACTCATCACCCCTGAAAACCATCTCCGGAACTGGTATCTCCCCAACATCCTCATTAGTAAACACGGAAGGAAAGAATTAATTTAGTCTTTCTGCAATTGCCTTATCTTTCCTAAGAGCCCCTTTAACCCCTTGGTCATCTAATGGTCCAACCGACTCCCTCACAGGTTTCTTGCTTCGGATATATTTTTTAAAGTTTTTATTATGAGTTTTTGCCTCTATGGCCAACTTCATTTCAAATTCTCTCTTCGCCGTCTTATCAATGTTTTACACTTAACTTGATAATGCTTATGTTTTATCCTCTTTTCTTCAGATAGATCCTTCTTCCAATTTTTGAAGGATTTTTTTTGGCTAATATAGCCTCTTTCACCTCACCTTTTAATCATGACGGTAATCGTTTTGCCTTCTTTCCACCTTTCTTAATGTGTGGAATACATATGGACTGCGCCTCTAGGATTGTATTTTTAAACAATGTCCAAGCCTGTTGAACACTTTTAACCTTTGCAGCTGCACCTTTCAGTTTTTCTCTAACTATTTTCCTCATTTTTCCCTTTTGAAAGTTTAGTGTTAGGGCTGCAGATTTACTTATTGTCCCCCTTCCAGTTATCAGTTTAAATTTGATCATGTTATGATCACTGTTGCCAAGTGGCCCCACCCATTACCTCTCTCACCAAATCCTGCGTTCCACTAAGAATTAAATCTAAAATATCTCCCTCTCTTGTTGGTTCCTGAACCAATTGCTCCATGAAGCAATCATTTATTACATCCAGGAACTTTATGTCTCTAGCAAGTCCTGATGTTACATTTACCCAGTCAATATTGGGGTAATTGAAATCTCCCATTATTATTGCACTGCCAAATTGGTTAGCTTCCCTGATTTCTCTTAGCATTTCATCATCTGTCTGACCATTTTTCCAGGTGGATGGTAGTATACTCATATAACTATACTCTTACCCAACAAACATGGGATTTCTACCCATATAGATTCTACTGAGCATTTATTTAGTTTCTTGTATGATCTTTATCCTGTTGGACTCTATACCCTCTCGGACATAAAGTGCCACACCCCCTCCAAGTTGATCCCCCCTATCATTACGATATAATTTGTACCCTGATTTAGCACTGTCCCATTGGTTATCCTCCTTCCAGCTGTCTCTTCTCCATGCTGAACAGCCCTAACCTCTTTAGCTTTCCTCATGATGGAGCCGTTCCATACCCCTTACCATTTTGGTCACCCTTCTCTGCACTTTCTTCAGTGCAGCTTTATCTTTTTTGAGATGCGGCAACCATGGAGCAATCCAGAGGAATTATGACATTCACTGTTTATTTGCCATTCCCTTCCTAATAATTCCTAACATTCTATTTGCTTTTCTGACCGCCACAGCACACTGAGCCAACAATTTCAATGAATTCTCTTTCCTGGGTGGTAACTCCTAAGATGGAACCTAACATTGTATAACTACAGCAAGGGTTATTTTTCTCTATATGCATCACCTTGCACTTGTCCACATTAAATTTCAACTGCCATTTGGAAGTCCAGTTTTCCAGCCTCACATAGTCCTCCTGCAATTTATCACAATCTGCTTGAATTTAACTGCTCTGCATAATTTTGTGTTATCCACAAATCTGATCACTTCACTCATCGTACCTCTTTTCTTTATGATAATTTCTATCATTTTGCCTGGCACAGACATCAGACTCACTGGTCTGTAGTTTCTGGGATCATCCCTTGATCCCTTTTTAAAAATTGGCGATACATTGGTACCCTTCCTGTCTTCAGGTACCATAGATGATATTAATGATAGTTTACAAATTTCCACTAGCAGGTCCGCAATTTAATTTCTCAATTCTTTCAACAGTCTGGGATGTATACCATCTGGTCCAGGGGATTTACTTCTTTTTAGTTTGTCAATTTACTCTTGTACATCTTCCAGGTTCACTGAGATTTGTTTCATTTCCTCTGAATCATCACTTTTGAATATTATTTCTGGCATGGTTATCTCTCTTACATCTTTCTCAGTGAATACCGAAGCAAAGAATTTATTTAGTCTCTCTGCTATGGCTTTGTCATTCCTAAGTGCCCTTTTTACCCCTTGATCAACTAATGGTCCAAGTGACTCCCTCGCAGACTTTTTACCTTGAATGTACCTGAAAAAGTTTTTATTTTGAGTTTTTGCTTCCACAGCAAGTTTCTTTTCAAATGTTCCCTTTGCCTTCCTAATCAGAGCTTTGCATCTAACTTGCCAGTACATATGGGGCCGGATTTTATAAATTAGCACGAGCGCATACTTTTGTTCGTGCACCAGGCGCGAACAAGAGTACACGGGATTTTAATAGATATGCGCGTAGCCTCGCGTATCCATTAAAATGCAGAGTCGGCGCGCGCAAGGCTGCCCAAAATCGGCAGCCTGCGCGAGCCGAGTCGTGCAGCCTGCCTCTGTTCCCTCCGAGGCCGCTCCGAAATTGGAGCGGCCTCGGAGGGAACTTTCCTTCCACCCCACCCCCCCCCCCCCCGCACCTTCCCTTCCCCTACCTAACCCACCCCCTCGGCCCTATCTAAACCCCCCCCACCTTTGTTGGCAAAGTTACGCCTGCTGGAAGCAGGCATAACTTAGCGCGCGCCGGCTGGCTGCCCCGCTCCATGTTCCAGTCCCGGGGGCTGGTCCGGAGGCCGCAGCCACACCCCCGGAATGCCCCTGGGCCGAAACCACGCCCGCGGTGCCGCCCCCTAAACGTCGCGTCACGCGCGTCATGCCCCCAAAACGCCGCATCACTCCGGGCACGTCCCCGACACGCCCCGTCACGCCCCTCCATGCAAGCCCCGGGACTTACACGCGTCCCGGGGCTTGCGCGCGCTGCCGAGCCTATGCAAAATAGGCTCAGCGCGCTTAGGGGGGGTTTGGGGTAGGTTTTCGGGAGGGTCTCCTTTGAAAATCTACCCAATGCTGTTTACTGTTTTCTTGATTTGGATCCCTTTTCCATTTCTTGAAAGATGTTCTTTTAGCTATTATACCCTCTCTCACCTCACCTTTTAACCATGCTGGTAGTTGTTCAGACTTCCTTCCACCTTTTCTAATGCATGGCATACATCTGGTCTGGGCTTTCAAGATGCTAGTTCAACGGCCATGCCTGATCTAAACTCTTAACCTTTGCAGTTGCTTCTTTCTGTTTTTACTTAACCATTTTCCTCATTTTATCATAGACACCTTTTTGAAAGTTAAATGCCGTTGCAGTAGATTTCTTTAGTGCCCTCTCTTCACTTATTCAATCAAATTTGATCATGTTGTGAACACTATTACCAAGTGGCTCCAACACTGTACCCCTCACTCCAAATCCTGTGTTCCTGTGTTCTCTAAAATAGTTTCCCCTCTTGTTGGTTCTTGCACCAGTTGCTCCTTGAAGAGGTCATTTATTTCATCTAGGAACTTTACCTCTCTAGAATGTCCTGATGTAACATTCATCCTGTCAATACTGGGGTAATTGAAATCAGCCATTATTACTGTGCTGATTTTGATACCTACCTAATTTCTTTTAGCATTTCATTGTCTGTTTGTTCATTCTGGCCAGGTGGATAGTAATACACCTCCGCTGCTATTTTATTCCCTTTTTCACCTGGAATTTCTAGCCATAAAAATTCAACATTGCATTTTGTTTCCTGCAGAATTTTTATGCTGCTTGACTCAATGCCCTCTTTCACATATAGTGCCACCCCTCCACCAATTTGATCCATCCTACCATTTTGATATAATTTTTACCCTGGTAAAACAGTATCCCATTGGTTATCCTCCTTCCTCCAGGTCTCTGAGATGCCAATTATATCTACCTCTTCATCCAGTACTAAACACTTTAACTTTCCCATCTTATTTTTTAGACATCTAGCATTTGTATACAGACATTTCAAACTATGTTTTTTGTTTGTATTAACAACCTGCTCATCAGGTGACAAGGGTAATTCAGAATCCTTCTGCTCTTTACTTAAAGACACTTGATCCACTTTGGCATTTATGAAACCTCTCTACTGGGATGCCCTAATTTCCCTGTTTTCTTAGTATCCTTCAAAGATACATTATTCCGAACCATGTGTTTCTGAGTGAATCTTGGCTTTCCCCCATCATCTAATTTAAAAGCTGTGCTGTCTGCTTTTGAATCGCTGGTGCCAGCAGCCTGGTTCCACTCTGGTTAAGGTGGAGCCCATCCTTTCGGAAAATGCCCTCCCTTTCCCCAAAATGATGTCTAGATCCTAACAAACCTAAAACCCTCTTGACTGCACTATCATGTCATCTGCGCATTCAGACTCTGTAGCTTTGTCTGCCTTCGAGGTCCTGCACGTGGAACAGGGAGCACTTCTGAGAATGCTACCCTGGAGATTCTGGATTTCACCTTTCTACTAAAATTCCTAAATTTGGCTTCCAGAACCTCCCTCCTACTTTCCTATGTCATTGGTACCAATATGTACCATGACAGCTGGCTCCTCCCTAGCACTATCTAAAATCCTATCTGTGTGATGTGTGAGGTCCATCAGCTTTGCACCAAGCAAGCATGTTACCAAGTGATGCTTACATCCACCAGCCACCCAGTTATCAACCTTCCTAATAATTGAATTACCAACTACAATAGTGTCTTAACCTTTCCCTCCTGGGCACGTGCCCCTGGAGACATATCTTCAATGCAAAAGGTCCTAGCTACAGGATTGCTTCCTGCCTCGTCAAGGTGATGCTCTCCTTTCAGGTGACCTTTCTTCTTTAAAGCAGCACAGGGGCTGCCAGATTAGAAATGGGAGTTCTCCACTATGTCCCTGAAGGTCTCTTCTATATACCTCTCTGTCTCCCTCAGCTCTTCCAGGTCTGCCACTCTAACCTCCAGAGATCGGACTCGTTCTCTCAGGGCTAGGAGCTCTTTGCACCTAGTGCACACATACAACCTCTCGTGAAGTGGGAGATAATGATACATATTGCACTCAGTGCAAAAGACTGGAAAGCCTCCCTCTCACTGTTGGACTACTTTCTGCATCTTCATTTAGTTGATTTGTTATCAAGTTAAAGTTTCTAAGGGAGTAAATTGCTTCTGTATAAAATCTGTAGTGAACTTATAGTAATTAATCTTAAGATGACCTCCGGAGCCCTCTCCCAGGGGCTGCTGGGTAGGATATGCAGATGAGCCTTCCAGTCCTCTTCTGCTGCAAGGGGTGTGGGGCCTCTGGAAGCTGGCCCTGTGGAGCCTGAAGCCTGGATTTGCTCACAGTGACTTCTAGAGTCCTCTCCCGGGGTCTGCTGGGTAGGATATACAGATGAGCTTTCCAGTCCTCTCGGCTGATATATATGATATATATGATAGTAACTTATAATTTTAAAACAGTTACAATTATGTTCCTTTTATTATATTTATCAAGTTGACTGTTCCTCTCTCTCCTTCTGCCCTATCCTTTCTTGCTGCTCTTCCCCTGCCCACCTCTCTCCATTTTCTTGCCTGCTCCCCTTCTCCTCCACCCCTGTTCATTGTATTTTCTACCTGCTTCAGTTATTTGTAAACCGGCATGATATGCCCTATGAATGTCGGTATATTAAAAGTTTCATAAATAAAAATAAAATAAATAAATATCCCCATCTTTCACCCACCCCCAGCCTCACCTCAGCAAAATGTGAAAATCCAAGGGGGAATCCATCATCCCCCAGGTCAGCCCTCTCAATGATATGAAATGTATTATTTATGTATTTACAAGCATTTAATATTTTGCTTTTTACAAGAATGGTCTCAAAGATTACAATCAAATTATATTTAGACTATCAGGTACAATAGCAACAACAGTAATCGTGGGGCTGTGGTCAGTCAGCATTGCATAAATGTCCAAGTATAGTGGATGTTAATTCTTTACTAATGAACAGATTGAGGAAAAGCCTGGTTGAACAGCCATACTTTTGTTTTTTTGTTTTGTTTTACAGAAAATGAGTCAGCACAGTTCAAAGTGAAAGGGTAATGGCACCTCATTCCAGATATTGGGTAGATAGCAGCTGAAAGTTCTTCCTCCGAAAAGTTTGTGGATCCCTGCCCTAATTCCAGGGAAATATGCAGACTGCTGGCAACTTAAGTCATACCAGAAGTTTAGACACAAACGGAATCAAACTATTTAAAAAAACAAAGCCCAAAACTAAAAAATAAAGCTACGGCGAAAAGAAATACTTGGTACAGTTAGTTATTTGTTAAAACAAAAAATGTGAAGACAAAATGATTACAAGCACTGATGGTTATTTTAGTTTATGTGGCTGTCAGGATCTACCATTTTACAGTCACTGCTGCTGCTCTTTGCTGCAGCTCAGAAGCTGCTGCCCTATGCTGATGCACAGTTTGTACACCTAGCAGCTCCAGCCCTGGCTAACAGATAAGCTAACCTGTAGTCAATCTTCTGTTTTAAAACTAAACTTTAGAATAACTGCAGTAGTAGTAAGCCTTTACTCACTCATCTGAATGCTAGCATTTCCATGTACTCAATAGGGTCCTTCAGGCCCCCTGCCAGACAACTGTAATAGGAACTCTATGTAAAGAGATCAGGGACTAATTACTGTCTGACATTTCAGAGACAAAAAAGCTGGTTGCAGTCCAAAAGATGACATTTCTGATAAGCAAGTAACATTGCTGTGAAACATATGCCATGTCTCTCAGCACTCAAGCTGAATGTATTCAAACAATATCATAAACTAAACTTCTTTTGAGTGATTGAAAATCAGTGTTAATTCCTGACCTGGCTTCTGTTCCTTGGACCAGCTAGGAATGCTGAGGAAGCAACATTGACAGCCCCAGGGGAGAGATTCTCAGCTATTGTGCAATGGAAATATGTACCAGGTTCGGGGGGGAAGGGGGGTGGGCAAGAGCCAAAGTCTGTGGCATCTAACTGAAAGACTGCCACTGCAATAGCTGGGCAAGATAGAAAAGGAGGTTAAAAATGGGGAGGAAACCCCAGGTAGTTGCGAATGAAGCCTCACGGTACCATAGACTCCGTAAATACCGGTTCCAATTGAGCTGACAACCCAAAGGAACAAGAATAATTTACCAGGCCAATAAAAGATGAGATTTGCATTGCGTGTGTGCTCCTTTTGCTCAGCTATTTCTTCCAGCCTTTTTTTTGTTCTACCTTTTGTCTTTCTCCTTGTATGTGTGTATGTATGTATGTGTGGAAGCAACATAAATTTTCCATGGAGAAAGAAAATCAAACACCCCATGCCTAGGTTTAAGGCCCAGCTTCTTCTGGAAGAGCAGCTGGGAGGGATCATGGGGATGACAGCAAAGAGAACAGCCAGCCTTTTAGAAGTCTCATCATTTATCCTAATATCTGATTGGCGCAAATGGTGTATTTCTTATCTGTGAGCTCTACTCACAAATGAATTCCTTATGCTGAGGAGGAGTTCTGGCGCTAAGAATATTTTGGTTTTGCTACTATCTGCCTATTTTTACAGTGGGAGCTGGAACTTGTTTTTGTGTTTAATACATTTTGCAATGTTGGAACCACCAAGTCAAGATGTTGACTAAACTGATTTCCAGGAATTGGTTCACCTGAGGTGGAGATGGCTTCTTCAGGCTTAAACTAATTTATAAAAAGAACTTTGGGTTGTGCCTGTTCATCCACAGAAGGGAGAAGTTTTCCCTGTCCAGTAAAAGAAAACCCTCTGAGCCTGGTCCATTACATCTTCTGTTCAATCGCCTTTTAGAACCCACTGAGCAGTACAAGGATTGGAACCACTCGGCCCCTGGTTTTATTTTATGGGCCTTAATTAGGGATATATTTATTTTTCCTACAGTTAACCTATATCTAAGAATGAAACAACTGCCGACCTCCCAACTTTCCCATTTTAGGAGAAAATATTCTCTACCCTTTAGTTGAACATAGAAACATAGAAAAGATGGCAGAAAAGGACCAAAGGATCCACCCAGTCTGCCTTGCAAGCTTATGCCAGCGACTGCTGCACTGTGCAGGTTACCCCCATGCATATCAGTTTCCCAGACCGTAAAAGTCAGGGCCCTCGGATGCTGTCTGAATCCAATTCTCCTTTTACCACTGCCATTGAAGCAGAGAGCAATGATGCAGCCGTTCTTCACAAGAGCTTAATAAAAACAATTTTATGAACATTTCAAAGATTCATCTAATTGATCAATAAAAATTTTTAAAGAAATCCAAAGCGGATTTGAAAAATGTGCTTTAAATTGTTGAATTGCAGATTTGATTTGCCCTATATATTTTGAAATAGATTTTGGATTTTTCTTTTGACTTTTCCCCCAGATTTGCTGGTAAAAATCTAATTAATTACCTCAGCAGATCTCAGGAAATGTGAAAATTGCTTGGTTTGAATTTAACTGTTTGTATATCTTTTTTGAGGCATATTCTATCATAATAAGTTGGGAGTATCATATCATCTGCAGGGGTGGTTCTATCATTAGCCAGGGTGAGGCAGTCACCTCATGTGACAAATTTTTGGGCAGCAGCAAATGCACCCCAAAATGCACGTGCAACGGCTGCCTCCCTTTCCATCCAGATGTCAACAGGAGAAGGACTTGTGCAGCAGCACTATTTAATGACGAGCCAGCAGGGTGCACACATCCTACCAGTAGGAAGAAGATCTGCTCAGTGGCATAGGTTAATGATGTGCCCACAGGAAGAAGATCATGCAGAGGCACAGTTTAGTGAGTTCCAGTGGGATTCCTCTCCCCCACCTCCACAGCGGCAGGAGGATGACCTTGTGCAGCACCATAGTTTAGTGAAATGCCATCCCACACCCACAGGAGGATGACCTTGTGCAACAAAGTAAGGTGCTGGCTGAGTTCTCACTCCCTTCTGGAAGAAGGAAGACAACCCAGAGGGGTGTGAATGAGAGGGAAGGGAGGTGAATGAGAAGGGAGGGGAGGGAAGGGGTTGTGAGTAAGAGGGAAGGGAAGGAAAAAGGGGTTTGAGTAAGAGAGAGGGAAGGAAAGGAGAAGGGAAGAGGGTAATTAATAGGGAAGAGAAGGGCGGGAAGGGCAGAGAAGGGAGTGTGAGAGAGGTGAAAGAGGGGAGTGAGAGGAAGAGGGGAAAAGCAAAAGCAAAAGGTGTAGGGGAAAAGGGAGGGAGTAGAAAGGGAGCATGACTGTATGTGGGTGTGTGACGGTGAAAATGCGCCACACACACAGGTGGTAACTTTGAAACAGGTGCATGGGCGCACATGTGTGTGTGCATTTCCCAGCTCACGTACATTTTATAACATAATGCTCATATATGCGCGCATGTTAGAAAATAGGCTAAATGTGTGCACATGTGCCCATAATTTTAAATGGATGTGCGCAAATGCAACTTCTACCGCGGAAGAGGGGGGGAATTTTTTAAAGGACTTGTGCCATTGCCTTAGGCAGTTTTCCCAGTTTGTTCCCAGTTCACCCAGTTAAGGGATAGGACTTCCCAATCTTCCCAGGTTAATAGTCTCCCTTGCCCCATTAACCCCAACTCTTAAAACCCTACTCACTAGCCTAGATTTTTTAATTTTATTACTTTCACACCATCCATAGCAGTAGTAAAGTTACATGCCAGGAGACCCTGGCAGGCGCCAGTGCGCATAAGTATTTATGCGCACATCTCTTGGTTTTCCCCTGATTTGCCCACATCTGAACTATTACTCTGCATACAAATGGAGAGAAACACAAAAACAAAAAACTGTATCTGTATCCTAATTCTAAAGCAGTGAAAAACATTTTCCTTCCTAGTGCCTATCTATGGCAAATGGTCAGGGGTGTTACTAGGGCAGGGTAAGTGGGGCATCTGTCCTGGGCACAGCCCAGATGAGGAAGGGGAACAGTAAGTAAATCCACAGCTCTAGCACTAAACTTTCAAAAGGGAAACTTTGATACAATGAGATAAATAGTTAAAAAAATATATAAAAACTAAAAGGTGCAGCAACAAAGGTTAAGAGTGTGCAACAGGCATGGACATTGTTAAAAATTACCATCTTTGGCAATCATATAATGAATACCCTATTTCCATTAAGCCAGTTTTTCCTGTTATCTATGTTTCATATGTACTCCCTTTAATTTTCTGGTCCAATCCTTTCCTTATTAATGTTAAACCTCATAGGAAAGTATTGTAATGGGAATTTCTAGCTGAAGATGTAAGGTGTATTTTGACTTGATTTCTTACATATCTTTTCTTTTTCTCTGTAAAGTAAGATGTATGATTACTTTATGAAAATAATAAAAATATGAATTATTAAAAAAAAATTACCATCTTAGAAGCGCAGTCCAGATGTATTCCATGCATTAAGAAAAGTGGAAGGAAGGTCAAATGATTACTGGTATGGCTAAAAGGTGAGGCGAAAGAGGGTATTTTAGCCAAAAGATTTTCATTCAAAAATTGGAAGAAGGATCCATCAGAAGAAAATAGGGTAAAGCATAACCATTGGCAAGTTAAATATAAAACATTGATAAGACAGGCTAAGAGAGAATTTGAAAACAAATTAGCCATAGAGGCAAAAACTAATAATAAAAACTTTAAAAAATATATCTGAAACAGAAAGACTGCGAGGGAGTTGGTTGGATCGTTAGATGATTGAGGGCTTAAAGGGGTACTTAGGGAAGATAAGGCCATCACAGAAAGACTAAACAAATTCTAGGCTTAGGTGTTACTGAAGAGGATGTCTCTGATCTGGAGACATATTCAAGGCTGACGATTCAGATGAAATGAACCAAATCATGGTGAACCTGGAAGATGTGGTAGGCCAGTTTGACAAACTGAAGACTGGAAGGTGGCCAATGTAACTACAATATAAAGGGCTCCAGGAGTGAACAGGGAAACTATAAACTGGTGAACCTGATTTCAGTGCCGGGAAAAATTGTGGAAATGTTATAAGAATAAAATCACAAAACATTTAGATAGACATGTTTTAATGAAACACAGCCAGCCAGATTTGTGAGGCAAGACCCAAGGGAAGTCTTGCCTCACAAATCTCCTACATATTTTTGAAAGGGTGAATAAACATGTGGAAAAAGGTGAACCGGTAGATGTGATGTATTTGGATTTTCCGAAGGCATTCGACAAAGACCCTTACGAGAGGCTTCTAAGAAAACTAAAAAGTCATGGAATAGTAGGCAATTTCCTTTTGTGGATTGCAAGCTGGTTAAATGACAGGAAACAGAGAGTAGGATTAAATGGTCAGTTTTCACAGTGGAAAAAATGAAATGCCTCAGAGATCTGTACTTTAACCGGTGCTTTTTAATATATTTATAAATGTTCTGGAAAGGAATATGATGAGTGAGGACATCAAATTTCTGGATGACACAAAATTATGCAGAGTTAAATCTCAAGCAGACTGTGATAAATTGAAGGAGGACCTTGTGAAACTGGAAGATTGGGCTTCCAAATGGCGGATGACGTTTAACGTGGATAAGTGCAAAGTGATGCATATAGAGAAAAATAACCCTTGCAGTACTTACACAATGTTAGGTTCTACCTTAAGAATTACCACCCAGGAAAGAGATCTAGGCATCATAGTGGATAATACAGTGAAACCATGGGCTCAGTGTGCTGTGGCGGTCAAAAAAGCAAATAGAATGTTAGGAATTATTAGAAAGGGAATGGCAAATAAAAGGTGGATGTCATAATGCTTCTGTATTGCTCCATGGTGAGACCGCACCTTGAATACTGTGTGTAATTCTGGTCGCCACATCTGAAAAAAGATATAGTTGCACTGGAGAAAGTGTGACCAAAATGATAAGGGTCATGGAATGGCACCCCTATGAGGAAAGGCTAAAGAAGTTAGGGCTGTTCACTTTGGAGAATAGACAACTTAGGAGGGATATGATAGAGGTCTACAAAATCATGAAAGGACTTGAACAGGTTAATGTAAATCAGTTATTTACTCTCTCAGACAATTGAAGGACTAGGGCACACATTCCATCAAGTTAGCAAGTAGCTCACTTAAAACAAATCGAAGAACATTCTTTTTCACTCGGTGCATAATTAAGCTCCGGAATTCATTGCCAGAGGATGTGGTTATGGCAGTTAGTGTAACTGGGTTTAAAAAAGGTTTGAATAAGTTCCTAGAGGAAAAATCCATAAACTGCTATTAATTAATACGCAATAGTTTGAGATTTTTTTAATGTTTGGGTACTTGCCAGGTACTTGTGACTTGGATTGGCCACTATTGGAAACAGGATGCTGGGCTTGATGGACCCTTGGTCTGACCCAGTATGGCATGTCTTTTAAGATACGTATAAGATACGTAAACATAGGATAAATCTATGTTTACGTATCTTATAGTTTTTGTTGATTATATATATATATTTATCTCTCTCTAATTGTTTCTTAGTTTAAATTCTGTACTGTCTTCCATTGCCCAGGTTTTACGCTCCCTGTTTAATGTAACTTTACTTTCTACCTTGATGTTAATTGGTTTCCCCTCAGTTACATTGTAAACCGGTACGATAAGACCTAGTCTTGAGCATCGGTATAGTAAAAGAAATTAAATAAATAAATAAATAAATGTCTTATGTTCTTATGTTCTCACTAGAACAGGGCAAAAGGGGCTGATAGTCAGGGAATAAAGTCTAGGGTGCAATGCTGAATCACAGGCTGTTGGACAGTGCGATCTTGACGTCGGGGGATCCTCTTTCCAAATGTAATCATTGTCTTATAGAAGTGGATGACAGGCTTAAGTCTTTCAATCTTAAAATCAATCTTTTTGAAGTAATATGGTTCTCTAGGAAGAAATGCCATGACTCATTACCAATTCCATTCATGGCTGATATACCCATTCATCTTAGGGATTCCATGACCATCCCTTGATGGTCATGGAATGTTAATGATGAATCCTTGATTTATCATTGACATTCTCATCTCATTTTTCTAATCTCATAAAGAAAGTATACATTTTCCTGTGATTCATTTAACGGCTGTGATCATTTTTGGACCTAAACCTAAACCTGTTAACTCGTTCTCTTTCATGGGTTAACTTTCAATCAGATCAGACAAATGCAAACTGCTCAAAATATCGCAGCTAAAGTTATTTTTAATAAATACCGATACAACCATGTTGCCCCACTTCTTTTGGACTTGCATTGGCTACCTATCTCCTTCTATATACAGTTTAAAATTGGAGGTCTGGCTTTTAAGGCACTTTGTTTTGGAACTCCTCCTTATCTTGTATATTTAGTAGTTCCCTATTGCTCAACAAGTTCCCTGTGATCATCTCTAAATGAACTTTTGGTTTTACCTTCACCGAGACAGGTAAGACTGGAGAGTACCATGGGACATTAGTATCTTGTAGCTAGCATCCAGTCTTTGGAACACTCTGCCATTATCACTATCTTGAAAAAAGTTACTTGAAATTCAGGAAGGCCTTAAAATCTTACTTTTTATTTATTTACTAGCTGTACCCGGCCACGCGTTGCTGTGGCTCAGTCTGGTTAAATGGAAAAGAAAGAAAAGAGAAAGCACACGTTTCGAATATGGTTAATTTCACAATGCTTGTGGGTATACAATATTTTTTGTTGTTCCATTGTCTGTGCAGATATAGAGATTGTCTGGTTTGCCAACTCTAGAACACGCAACATATAATTGTCCATGTGAGAAGCAATCCGTGTCTAGATATAAACCGCATAATTCTAGAAATGAAAAAGAATGAAAAAAGAAAAAACAAACTATACTCACTAAATGAACGGTATAGTAAACAACACAGCTCAATTCCAATGCAACGTCACACGAAATAATTAAATCAAAATGAAAATAAATTGAAATCTATGAAAATTCAATTTAACAATCAAACGGAAACATTGAAATGGAATCGAAAATATTTAGTCCAAGCCGTTAAGCCCGTTAAAACAGGTGAGATTTTTGTCCCCTCTCCTCCTACATCTTTGCTCTGCTCCGCTCCCCCCCCCCCCCAGCACCACGAAGGGCCAGAGGCGGCGGCGGTGGTAGGAGCTGCAGCTATGGCCGAGGGGGATCTCGCGAGGCGTAATGGTCCTGCCATCCCAATTCCCTCCCCCCTTCCACAGTGGCGGAGGGACAGGCTCAGAACCCTTTCACTCTATCCTTACAGGCCCCAACTCCTTTGCTCTCCCATTCCCCTCTACACTGAACCCCTTCCACTGTAACCTATAAGTGGAGAGCTGGGGGGGGGGGTAGAGAATCTCTCTCTCATATAGCCCCCTACATAGACTTCCTCTCTCTCTCTTGCACATACACTCTCCCTCTGTCCCTCACACACGCACGCCCAATCCCTCTCACACATACACAATCCCTCACGTAGTCTCCCTCTCTCTCTGGCACTCACACTCGCCTTCAGCACCCATTACCACACTTCTCTCTCACACAGTTAAAACGAGCGGGATTTTTATCCCCTCCCCACCTAAGTCTTTGCTCTGCACTCGCAAGAGCTTGCAAAGTTCCCATGCCAGTTGTGTCTGGGAGAGAGAGGAAAACACTCCATCCCCCCGCCCCCCCCCCCCCACCTCGCAAAGGGCAGGCGGCAGGCACTGCAACAGATTTGGGACACGTTGCCTAGCTTACTTTGCTTTTTCTGGCAGACCTGTGCCTTTAAGAAATCCGATCGGGGGCTTGAGAGGGAGGAGGGAGCAGGGCTCTGGCTTTCACTTTCGTCACGGTGCTTTGCTGGGAGTAGGGGTGGAGCGATGCCCATATAAACTCTTCCCGTGGCGGCTGAGACCCTCGGGTGGGCTGACAGCACTGCCTTCCCCCTCCTCCCACCCCCCCACCCCCCTTCCCGCAGTTGCGGGATATTTACTTGGCTTCTCCTTATCTGCGGGACTCAGGGGGCGGGGGAGGAGGGCGAGCTGTTTTCTGTTCAGCTCGTTGTGCTTTGGCTGCTGCAGGCTGCAGCTGCTTGTGATCTCTTCACAGACGCTTTCTACTGCATTTGCTCTGCTCCGGCCGTCCCAACTCCCTCCCCTCTTGCCCGGTGGTGGACGGACTGGCTCGGCGACTCTTCTACCCTTTCCTCCTCCTATCTGTAACTGTCCGGCAGTCCCTACTCCCTCCCCCCTTCCCCAGCAGGGGAGGAACGGGCTGAGCCGTTTCTCGGAGCGGCGACTCGTCTGCCCTTTCCTCCTCCCCTCTGTGACACCCAGCACGTAGCGCAGAGCTCAATGGTCCGCACATGCGCGGTAGAGCTGCTCTCTACTGCGCATTTGCGGGCCGTGGGTCAGAGCCCATTTATATTGTAGATAGCGTGTGTTGCTTGTACGTCCAACAGATGGCACTGTTTTTCCAAAAAAACATGTTTTTACCTGTCACAGGTGTGACATCTATATAATATAGGTATATAAAATCGTGCATATTCGAATGCAACGTTGTGTCAAAATTTCAAAGCAATCGGTGAAGAACTTTCGGAGATTTAAGATTTTGAACAAACGAACATTTACATTTTTATTTATATAGATTGTGTTTTCACAAAACAAGACAGCTTGTCACAGAATCAGGGTACAATACAAAGAAATAAAGATAAAAAAGGAATATGATAAATCATTAAACAAAGGAATCACTAACCCCAAATACGAGGAAATTTGGGGGAGCCAAGGGTAATCAATGAGCATAAATTGTACTTTATTGACTGTACTTTGTACATCAATTTAATTTACAATCTTTAAGAAATGTGATTAATTAAAAAATAAATTGGAATTGAATATTGTTACAATTGGTTACAGGAGGAGGGAACTGAGATGAAGCAAGAGTATTATCCCTCACCCAGACTGTGTAAATTAGAAAAAGTAAGGATGGCTTGGGGAAGGAGAGATAACAGTCAATTGTTAAACAATGAGAAAGACATGTACTGAAAGAGTAAAAAGAGTGAATGAAAAGACAAAAAAAAAAAGCAAATGACGAAAGACGATGGAACAGACTGAGAGGAAAAAGCCGCTTGGCACAGAAAGGCTGAAAAACATGTTTATTTAATCAATCTCTGCACTTCAGTATGCTATATAATTTTAAATTTATGTTATACAGAACTTAAGCTATGTTAGGAAAAACAACAAAGGCATGTTCCATTTCAAAACAGAGGGTGGGAGTGGGTGGGGAAAGGTCTTCAAATCTCTGCCCCAGGTGTAATTTCGATTACTTATGATTTTGCAATAAACACTTTTCACTGAAGTCCATGCATATTATAAAATCCAGGGTCGGTGCGCGCAAGGGGGTGCACACTTGTGCACCCCCTTGCGCGTGCCGAGCCCTAGGGGAGGCCCGATGGCTTTCCCCATTCCCTCCAAGGCCGCTCTGAAATCAGAGCGGCCTTGGAGGGAACTTTTTTTCGGTTCCCCCCCCCCCACCTTTCCCCACCTTTCCCTCCCTTCCCCTATCTAACCCACCCCCCAGCCCTACCTAAATCCCCACCCCACCTTGTTTCATAGAGTTACGCGCAAGTTAAGAGTCGGCGCGTAACTTGCGTGCGCCGACTCGCTGCCGGCACACCAGGCCCCGACACAGGCCGCCATGTTGGGGCACTCGGCCACGTCCCAGACTGCCCCCAGATCGCCGCCATGCCCACGGACAGCAGCCCCGCCCACGGCCCTGCCCCCAGACCGCCCATTTTTCGAAACCCCGAGACATACGTGCATCCCGGGGCTTGTGCGGGCCGCCGAGCTTATGCAAAATAGGCTCTGCGCGCGCAGGGGTAGGTTTTAGGGGGTTACGTGCGTATCTTACATGCGTAACCCTTTGAAAATCTGTTCTATATTGAGAACTTGCATAATTGAACATCAGTCTTGACTACACTTGGGGTGTCAGGAGGCCCCTTTGGTTGATCACTGGCAAGAAATTAGGCATGAGATTTTTGATTTAAAATTCTTCGTGACCGAGAAAATTCTTCACTTGGACTGGGGTGGTGATTTTTCCACAACTTTGGTCTGCAGGAAACAGAAATTGATTTTTGAATTTAATTCATTAACTCCTTTTGATATTAATCGTGAAATTGGGTGGTCCTCTTTCTTCTGACTACCCACTGTTTTTCTCCTCCAACTTTACTGTATTGAATTGTATACACTGCCCTTTCCTTTTTACCTGATAGTAGAACTGAAGGTCACGGGCTGTTTTCTGATTGGTTGGCCAGCTTTGGCACAGTTTTCCTGATAAATGATGAGTAAGCCCCAGCGCATTAGGAGAATCGCTGCCATGTAGAATGCTGTCATATTTATATTTTGAATAATCCTGTTGGTATGATACATCTTCAGCACACTGCCTAGAAAGTTGTCATTATGGGTAGCTTCATGTGTTTAATCTGGGCACTATTTTCCTGCAGATCTGAAATGTTTATCAAAATTTCTTAAAACGATTTGGAATGTTTCTCTGGAACATCTAAGAAACAGTAGGCAAATTCTAAATGTTTTAATGTTAAAGGTTTATGTGTTATCTGTATTTGCCTCTGTTCTAATTTAAATCCTTTGCTCTATAGATGTGAAACTCTTCTCATTGGTTTCTCCCAAAGCAGTCCCCTTGACAAAACACAATCATGTCGAAGGACTGGAAACACTTTTAATTATAAAATTTGTGTGACAAGCATTTGGAATAAACAGCAGTACTGACATTGGATAAAGACTCTTTATTAAATGACTCTGAACAGAAAAATGTAATTACACATTCCCTTCATTTCTTGTAGTTTTCGCATGTATAATTTTTCGTGTGTGTATTATTTATTCTAAATACTTGTCCATTTTACCATTGAAAGTGCTTCCAGTCCCTCGACATGATTATGTTTCGCCAATGGTCTGCATCGGGAGGAACCAATGAGAAGAGTTTCACATCTATAGAGCAAAAGATTTAAATTAGAACAGAGGCAAATATAGATAACACATAAACCTTTACAGTCAAAACATTTAGAATTTTGTGTTCCAAGCTGCTTCCTGTGTTACAGCACTGAGGACCTTGCTACAGGTCGTGGAATCCATGACTCCATTCCCAGGACCCCCAATTACCTTATTCCAGCTGCTAGAGATATCTGCAATACTCTTGATTACAGCTCTTCCTATCTTGTCTCCACAGCCAAAGAAGCCAGTCCCTGCAATAAATCTGCTCCAAAGAGACTTCTTTCCAACCAGTCCACACTACAGACTCTGCTCCAACCAGTCTGCTCAAGAAGGACTCAGCACCAACCAGTCCACTCAAGAGAGACTCCAGTCCAGCAGCTCCATCCAGAAGGACTCTGGTCCAGCAGCTCCATTTCAGAAGGACCCCATTCCAATGGCTCTACTCCAGAGGGACCTTGATCTAGCAGCTCTGCTCCAGAGGGATTATGGTCCAGTTATTCCACTCCACAGGGACTTCGGTCCAGTGACTCCATTCCAAAGGGACCCTGATCCAAATGCTATGCTCCAGAGGGGCCCCAGTTTACTGATTTTGTTCCAGAGGGTCCAAGATCTGTGACTCTGCTCCAGAGGGACCCTAGTCCAGTGACTCCTCTCCAAAGTGGCCCTGGTCCAGTGACTCTGCTCCAGAGGGACCTCGGTCTAGTGACTCCACTTGACAAGGACCTCAGTCCAATAAATCCACTTTAGAGGGGCCTCAGTCCAGCAGCTCCACCTCAAAGGGATCTTGGTCCATAAGTTCTGCTCCAGAAGGACTATGCTCCAACCAGTTCACTCCAGAGGCATCCCAGTCTGGAAGCTTCACCTCAGAGGGACACCAGTCTGGTGTCTCTGCCCAGAGAGTCCCCTGTTCAGATATTCTGCTAGAGCTGGGCTCTGATTCAGTAACTCTGCGATCCTACAATTCTACTCTGAGCAGACTTTGATCCTATAATTCCGGCCTAGATGAATTTGGACTTAGATATCCCATGCCAGGCAGACTTGCCTCCATCTACTCTGCATCAGGTGGACCTGGCTCCACTGATTTCTCTCCAGTGACTCCAGTTTTTGCTGCTCATGCTGCATAGCCCAAGACCCTAATCCAAGCTGCATTTGTAGCCTCCAACCCATAGACTAGGCACTCTATAATTTATCCAAAACCAGTATCTGCAGGCATTACAGGAAAAGCTTCTGCCTTTGCCTTGTGGAACACCTATCGTACTGTCCACAGCCCCCATGGCAAATGAGACCCAGGAGGAGGAGTTTTAAAAGGGGGGAATGTAAAGATTATGGGTGCTAAGCAACTTCCCTGCCAGCAGAGGTCCTGACGGAGCCATGCTCTCACATGCTCTAGTCACCTCATTGATGATCCCATGACTCAGCAAGGCCAGCCCTATTTAGCCCAGCCTCTCCCTGCACTTGGTACCTCTTCAAAAAGTCACCTTGGCTCCTTGCTTTGGTCCACCTTATTTTCCTTGCTACTGTGTGGCCCCTGCGGTCTTCTTGGTTCTCCTTGCCTTGCAGCCCCCTTGGCCTCCCTGCCTTATCTTGCAGCCTCCTCAGCCTTCCTTGTGGTCTCCTGGGCCTTCCTACCTTGGCTTGCAGCATCTTCAGACTTCTTGCCCAGCCTAGTGGTCTCTGGACCTCCTAGTCTCGCTCTGTCTTTCCTTATGGCCTGCTTAGGCCTCCTTTTCTATTTCTCCCTTTTCTTGTCTTACTTGTACCTTGCTTTGCAGTAGTTCCTGTTGGCCTGTAGTGTATTTCCTTCCCCTGTCCCTGTAGTCCTGTCCAGTGTTGTCTTGTCCTGGCCAGTCCTTGCCTTCAGTTCCAACCCTTGTCTCACATTACTTCCTTGCTTTCAGTCCAATCTCTGTCTCCAGTTTCAGGCCTTGTCGACTGTTCCAGCCCATGTCTCCAGCCCCTGCCTATAACCAGCTCCTGCCTTCCATTCCAGCCTTGTCTCCAATTCCTGTCCTGCCCATCCACTATGATGTACCATGCCAGAAAAGACCTGCTCTCCCCCAGAACCTGCAGGCTCAACCCAAGGGAGAGGGGGCTAGTCAGGAAGAAGATCTTGGCTTACTCTGTCCTGAAGTCCTGTACCGTTCCTTTATGGGGAATCCCTGAAACCAACCTGCCTGACCATGCAAAAATATATTAATTTAACTGCAAAACACTGCTATCATATCGTAAATTGGCAACAGTTAGAAGGCAATTTATAGCACTGTTATTACCTTGTCCTTGATATTCCCTTGATAACTGGTTTCAGCCATCTCTCACTCAGCATCCAAATGGAAAATATTTCTGTGATGGAAAGAAATGGAAACAAGACAGTTTTTTATATTTTCCCATTTTTCACTATGCTGTTTTATGACTTCCCTGCCACTACTCTGACCACAAAATTATGTCCATAAAATCCAAAGAGCTTTCAGTTTAAAGAACCTAAATTTCATAAATTAGTTTCCTTAATTGGCTTTGTAATAGATTAACATTGTTGCCTTCTTAAGTCAATTTATGGAATTCCTAGCACACTTCTATTACCTTAATCTTGTACAGAATACTGACAGATTTAGTTCAAAGGCTATTACATTGTCACCATGATAAGTTGCAGTTATCATTTTTATTTGATTAGTTTACTTTGTCCTTTGTCTTTATGGTATTATCATTGTAATTGCTTTATAAGATTCTCTGTTACTGCTGGGTGACTGAATTCTAATATTATTTACCGAGGCTCCCATTATTTCTCATGGGGCCTATTCATTAGCAACATGCATTAATGCATGTCACACTTTCATAAATAGTTGAGTAAAAAATATTTTCTCCTATTTGTTTTAAACGTACTACTTAATAACTTAATTGCTTGTCCCATAGTTGCTGTATTTTTTAAAAGAGTAAAACACTCATTCTCATTTATTCGTCCACTCCACTCATTATTTTATAGACCTCTATCATATCTCCCCTCTGTAGTCTCCTCAAAGCTGAAGAGCCCTAACCTCTTTAGTCTTTCCTCATATGGGAATTGTTCCTTCCCCTTTATCATTTTGGTTCCCTGTCTCTTTGCTTTTTCTAATTTCAAGTTTAGCTGCCAAAAAGACCTCAAAACCATAAAGCTAAATAACACTGCCACCCCAATTAAAAACAAAAACGAACTAATAAATAACTAGTTTAAAACTAACAGAACCATTATTTAACATGGACATCCCACCTCAAGTACAAAATGATAAACAGCAGTGTTAAAGCATTCACCTGCCTTGAGAGATAATTAACACCATTAATTGACCCTTCATAGAGAACTAGTACTACTCAAAGTTATATCATTTAAAAATTAGTGTAACATCTGCCTTAAGTATATACAGTATCTACTGTGCACTGTTTCATGATGACTTATCTCACTTAAACTCCATAACTTACAGCTGTACTATTTACAGTAGCTGCCATTGTACTACAATAAAACTTGTAAACTGTTCTCTAGCTAGCACCAGTAACAAAATGTTCCTTGCAACGTGTTACAGTAAAATTGAGGTTGACTTATCAAGTTTTCCCTTATGTTAGTATATTGTATCCTCACCAATATTCCATTGTTTTTACCTTTGCTCTATATATTATCAAATTTTTCAAGCAGAAAGAAAACAAACTTGATTGCCTCATGGGTGCATGATTATTTATTTAAAATTTTTACAAGTCACTTATACAAAGCTCTGGGTAGCATAAAAATTAACATATATAGTCATATATAAAATAATAAAAATATAACCTCACAGACAGCAGCAAAACAGTATACAGCATAGCACATTTGCTGGAAGTAATACAAATATATATTTTTCTACTACGTAAAATTTCCACAGGTTAAATATCTTTAGCTATTCGGTCATTCATTTAGCTCAGGATTCTTACACAATTGAGGCTGATTATCTGCAAAAACAGATTAGGTCAACAACTTACAGCTTCAGTTTTTTTCTGTTTGGAAAATCAACAGTTTTAGAATGGAGGAGATATGTAAAAAACAAACAAAGATTGCACTTACATAAAATCTTTTGGTTTTGAGTACTGCTAGTGTAGGTATCTTCCTAAGTGGACAGTAAATTTTGTCCACCCTCCAGTCAACCAAGTTGTTGTGCTTGGTGCAGAATGCAGCTAAGTCTTCTGCTAATGAATGGAGACCTGACTCAGCACTCTTGCAAAACTGAATGTTTCCCAAAGACTTGGCAAACATCACAAAATGAACACTGCAGGCACATTGTTTCCATGATCAGCTGGGCCAACTCAGAACTTTTACAAGGTGCAATAATTTTTGCAGGTCCTAATTTTTCATTAACACCATAATTAGAGTTGCCAAAATAATAATTTGAGTAAGAGCAAGCTATATTTCTACTATTAATGGTTTTGTTAAGTTAGCCACGTGCGACTGCCTACTCTACTAATTATATAGGGAGGGCAATTTTTAAACTAATTTCCATGGGTAAAACATGTTTTACTCACAAAAATGGCCTTTCACAAAATTGCCCAACCAATACGCAAATAACTTATATCCTAGTCACTGAACAGAGGTGACCCCTGGGACAAAGTTGGGGAGGGATTTGAACTTTGCAATTTCAAAAGAATGCATGTTCATTTTCCTGAAAATTTTCTAACATAACATAAGAACATAAGAATTTGCCATTCTGGGTCAGACCAAGGATCCATCAAGCCTAGTATCCTGTTTCCCCAACAGTGGCCAATCCAGGTCACATGAACCTGGCAAAATCCCAAACAGTAAATAGATCTCATGCTGCTATCACACAGTGATAAGTAGTGGCTATTGCTTAAAGGCCCAATTTTAAAAGGGCCATGCGCATAAATTTCAGTGGTTATCTGCGTGGCTGGGCCTTGCCTGCGCTGTGCGCATTTTACAAAGGACCTGGCCACACACGTAACCCCCGTTACGCGCTGAAGTGCTGGGCCTGCTAAAAGGGGCGGCACAGAAGGCGAGGTTTTGGCAGGGAGGGGCGGAGCAGGGGGGGGGGCGGGCTAGGACAACATCATTAGCCGCTGTCCCAAGGAAGCACGCGCCAACAGCTGGCCAGCGCATGGAAGATACTTCTGCTCCAGATGAGCAGTAAGTATTAAAATAAAAATTAGGGGCTAGGTAAGGTTAGATTAGGGATCAGGGAGGAGACGGAAAAAGGTAGCAAGGGAAGGGTTAGGGTTAGGGAAGTTCCCTCCCAGTCTGCTCCTTAATCAGAGCGGACTGGGAGGGAACTGGGGAAGGCCTACTCACGTCACCAAGCATACTTTATAAAATACGTCACGGTCTGCTCACACATGCACGCGTGGATGTTAAAATCCGGTATGCATGTGCCTGCAGATATCATATTTTATAACACGTGCGCAGCAATGCACGCGTGTTATAAAATCGGTGTGTCCATGTGCGCGCACAGCTTTGAAAATCTACTTTTAAGTCTACATGGTTAATAACAGTTTATGGATTTCTCCTCCAGGAGGTGAAGACTCTTCAGATTGGAGAAGAGAAAGCTGAGGGCACATATGATAGAGGTCCACAAAATAATGAATGGAATGGAAAGAGTAAACATGAATCAGTTGTTTACTCTTTTGAAAAGTACAAAGACCAGGGGTTACACAATGAAGTTATTAGGTAATACATTTAAAACTAATAAGAGAAAATATTTTTTTAGTCAACGCATAATTAAGCTCTGGAATTTGTTGCCAAAGGATGTGGCGAAAGCTATTAGTTTAAAAAAGGTTTGGACAAGTTCCTGGAGAAAAAGTCCATTAAATATTAAGGCAGAGTTGTAGAAATCCACTGCTTATTTTTGGGACAAGCATCTTGGAATCTATCTACCTCTTGGGATCCTGCCAGGTACTTGTGACCTGGCTTGGCCATTGTTAGAAGCAAGATACTGGGCTTGATGGACCTTTGGTTTGATCCAGTATGGCAAGTCCTATGTTCTTACCTTGTCCAAACCTTTTTTAAAGCCAGCTACACTAACTGCCCTAACCACATCCTCCGGCAACAAATTCCAGAACTTAATTGTGTATTGAGTGAAAAAGAATTTTTTTTCTGATTTGTTTTAAATGTGCTACTTGTTATTCTAATGGGATGTCCCATAGTCCTATTATCTAAAAAAGTAAATAACCAATTCACATTTACCCATTCTAGTCAGCTCATGATTTTATAGATCTCTATCATATCCTCCCTCATCCATCTCTGCTCCACGCTGAATAGCCCTAACCTCTTTAGCCTTTCCTCATAGGGGAGCCTTTCCATCCCCTTTATCATTTTGGTCACCCATCTGTGTACCTTTTCCAGTGCAACTATATCTTTTTTGAGATGTGGCAAATAGAATGGCACACAGTACTCTAGGTGTCTCACCTTGGAGTGATACAGAGGCATTATGACATTCTCCATTTTATTCATCATTCCCTTCTTAATAATGCCTTTCATTCTGTTTGCTTTTTTTGATTGCCCCAACACACTGAGCTGACGATTTCAACATATTATTTACTATGTTGGCTAGATCATTTTCCTGGGTTGTAACTCCTAATGTGGAATCCAACATCGTGTAAGTACAGTATGGGTTATTTTTCCCTATATGCAACACCTTGCACTTGTCCACATTAAATTTCATCTGCTATTTGGATGCCCAATCTTCCAGTCTCACAACATCTTCCTACAATTTATCACAATCTGCTTGTGATTTAACTACTCTGAATAATTTTGTTTCATGTGCAAATTTGATCACTTCACTCATCATATCCCTTTCCAGATCATTTATAAATATATTGAAACGCACCGGTCTAAGTACAGATTCCTGAGGCACTCCATTGTTTACCCTCTTCCATTGAGAAAATTGACCATTTAATCCTTCTCTCTGTTTCCTTCTTTTAACCAGTTTGTAATCCAGTTTGTAATCCACAAAAGGACATTGCCTCCTATCCCATGACTTTTTAGTTTTCTTAGAATCTTTTCATGTGGGACTTTGTCAAACACCTTCTGAAAATCCAAATACACCTCATCAGTGGTCCCCCAACCCTGTCCTGTTTCTCTCATGCATATTCATTGTGGATATCCTGAAAACCCGACTGGCTGGTGGGCCCCCAGGACAGTGTTGAGGACCACTGCACTACATCACCTTGATCCACATGTTTATTCACCCCTTCAAAAATAGTAGCAGATCTGTGAGGCAAGACTTTCCATGGGTAAATCCATGCTGACTGTGTCCCATTAAATCATGTCTATCTAGATACTCTGTGATTTTATTTTTAAACAATGTCCATGCCGACTGTATACTCTTAACCTTCTGCCGCTGCACCTTTCAGTTTTTGCCTGTTTTCCTTATTTTAACAAAGTTTCCCTTTTGAAAGGTGAGTGGGAGGGGGAAAGGGATGGGAAAGGAGGAAATGAAAGGCATGAGGGGAGTGGAGATATAACCAGGGGGCAGAGCTAAGTTATCCCACTAACAGCCTTTATTAAGAAACATTCAGCTAAGTTAGCCAATTAACTTTAGGCCTGTCTCAGAGCGGTTCTAAATTCATCCAGCCAAGTGTGGCCAGATAACTTTAGACTTAACCAGCCATGTTCTTTTGAATATAGCAGGTTCAATGGCAATAGTATCAACAGAACAAAAATGTGCACATGGGCCTGATGGCCAATTCCCAAACCCTGATTCATTATATAAAAACTAGGCCCTGCCAGGCCGAGCCCCACCCCCCCTCCCCACTACACACAGACAGACAGACACACATACATACTGTTTCAGTACCTGACTACACTCACCCCCTTTTCAATGTATAAAAAGTGGCCCCTGCCAGACTGATCTCCAACTTCCCTCCAAAGCTCTCCAGATGGACTTTAAAAATAAAACTGGTAAGATAACTCAATATCCTCACCCCCTTCACAGTTAGCCAAAATGATAACTCAATGCCCTTTCCTTTCCCTCCTTCCCCCCCCCCCCCCCCCCTCTTAAACCTCCCACACCAGGTGGGTGGAAGGGTTAGAGTTAGGGTAGGGAGGGAAAGAGAAGCAAGAGCATTAATTTTTCATTTTGGGTAACCAGGAAAAGTGTGTGTGTGTGTGTGGGGGGGGGGGGGGGGGGGAGAGAAGCCACCAAGTGGCTGTGTCGGTTTTATTTTTAAAATCTATCTGGAAGGCTTTGGAGGGAAGTTGGAGATCAGCCTAGCAGGGGCCGTTTTTTATACATTGAAAAGGGGTGAGTGTAGTCAGATACTGAAACAGTACAATTTGTCCGGCTAGGTCTGGACTTTGCTGAACAAATGGCACTGAAAATGAACATTTTTAATGCTAATTTTCAGCAGCTACTGACTAAGGGCCTCATTTTCAAAGGAGTTTACCGCGCGCGATAAATTCGCAATAACAGCCGTTATCGCAAATTTGTCAGGGGGCGGAGCATATGCAAAGCTATCGTGTGCAGCGAAACAGCCGCAGTGTTAGCGCGGCTCCTATCGCGGATAATAGCTACAACCCTGAGATTTGCGTTACGGGGCCACTAAAGGGTTATCGCGGTCAGAGAGAGAGAGAGAGAGAGAGAGAGAGAGAGAGAGAGAGACTTACTATAGTGCCTATGCCCTAGACAGGTATTTTAACCCCTATGGGAGGGCCACCTACTAACTCGGGTTGGGGATTAGGTATGAGCTCGGGGGTTGGGGGCCACTTTCGTATTCCACATGAGACCTACGGACAGAACAGTGCTCTCTAGTGCAGATTTGCTGGCCGTCGGAGTGAGGACGCTCACTCCAAGAAGTGGTTTGGGCAACGTTCTCTCCACCTAGCTTGATGGACACTCTACCTGGGCAACAACAAGCTAGGTGGAGAGAATGTTGCCCAAACCACTTCTTGGAGTGAGCGTCCTCACTCCGACGGCCAGCAAATCTGCACTAGAGAGCACTGTTCTGTCCATAGGTCTCATGTGGAATGCGAAAGTGGCCCCCAACCCCCGACGCTCATACCTAATCCCCACCCCGAGTTAGTAGGTGGCCCTCCCATAGGGGTTAAAATACCTGTCTAGGGCATAGGCACTATAGTAAGGCGCTCTCTCTCTCTCACTCTCTCTCTCTCTCCCTGAAACGGGCTGTCTGGGACTATCGTGGCCCGCGATGATTGAAGTGCAAAAACTGGCAAATATCGTGCACTGCGATGAAACACCGAAAGAATCATCGCACACTGGGAAAACATCGCGTGCGGTGCTAATGTTTTCGCAAATGGCGAAAACATCGCCGCACGCAATGTTTCCCCACTGCACGAAAGAAGCCTCATTTGCATTGGTAACGCCCCCAAATGCGTTACCAATGCGATATTGGAAAATGAGGCCCTAAGTGGGCAATCCCAGTTATACAAATAGCAGTCCCAAATCTAGTCGATTAAATTTTGCCGATCTATTTAGGTGAATTTTAAGCCAAAAACCTAGGCAGTTAGATTCAGCTAAAATTCAACTAAAAATATTTTTACCATTCAGCAACTCTTTCAGAATCTACCCTTTTACTTTTAAAGGTGATGATCAAACATATCAGTTCTTCTATTAAACATACAGAGGTCATTTCACACCCAGCACTTTCGGCCTCCAGGAGATGAATAGCGACCAAATATTGAGTTTTCCTGAATATCAACTGTCAAAAACACAGTAATTTTCAAAGGCATTTCCAAGGGCAAAAAACACAGAGGCTTCATAGGAGGAAATGTTTTTTTTTACAAAATTGCCTACCCACCATCAGAGACACAATCGTGCTCTATCTTTTTCATTCTCTTCTCAGCATCTATCTCTTCTTTCATTACCATCTCGTCTCTTATCTTTCAGCTCTCACCTACCCTACCCCTGCAAGTCCGTTATCTCTATCTTAATCTTTTATGGTCCAGCAGTCAGCCTTGTCTTCTCTTAGCTAGAAGGAATGCTTTTGTTTTTATTTTAAGTTATCATCTTGCCATATTATTATGTTTCATTTGTTATGCATTTCCATTTTAAATTTGTAAGATTTTTAAATTTGTATTAATTTAATTAATTAATTTATTTATTTATTTAAAATTGCTTATTTACTGCACCCTCCACAGTTCGGGGAGTGGATTATTCATTTCTTATGTTTTGTGTATTTTTTGTTATTGTTTATTAAAAATTTTACTACTTTGATGTTAGATTTTTATGGTTTCTTGTTAGAGAATAAGGACGATCAATTATATAATCATCCCTGAAGCAGACATCTTGTCAAAATGTGGCCATGTCGGGTGCATTGGATTCATCATTGTGCTCATTTTAAATTTGAATTTATTGTAAATATGCTTTTATTGTTTTAAATTGGTAATATTTTAACACACATTTTAAATATTTATTTCTTCATATATTTTATTATCTATTTATCTTTTTGTAAACCACTCTTGTTGTTTTCATATTTATTTGTGTGGTTAACCTACCTCTCTATTTGTTTTTCCATGTTTAAAGGGAACCCTAGCAACAATAGGAAATGGTGACCCTGTAGCCCTTACCCTTGGATTAATTGGCAAGGTGTCCAGGGAATTGTATAGAAAACGTGTAAAGCTGAAAGGACCTTTAGATGCAGGAGGACTTGCTTCTTCCCAGCCCATTGATGTAGAGGAAGGCTCAGCCCAAATTCAGGCTGAAGAAGCATACTGGGAAGGAAGTCACTTCCCTGGGAGATATAAAGGGTAAGGATGCTCAACCCGACAGGTCCGGCAAGGGAATGTGAAAGAGTGTCCCTGAAAACCCTCCTTAACAGGTTCTGGATCAGGTATCTAGCCTGGTCTAACTTAAAAGCTAGAGAAACAAAATAACTCTATGGGCAGGTCCCCTGACAGCAGGAATAAAGGCATAGGCCCAGAAGGGAGCAGACAGGCCCCATGTCTCCAGGAGAAGACAGCTTCTGTAAGAAGGTGAATACTGAAGTAAATACTGAAGATAAATGCTAAATGTGAATGTGCTGAAGGTAAGCCACTTAGGTTGGATAATATACTTGTGGAAAATAAAGTTTACATAAGAAGAGTCAGAGTCCAGAGTGTGCCTGTCTTCTGGGAGTTACAGATTTTTTTGTGTTGTCTTACAGAGATGTTGACCTGGTGCTGCAGAAGTGGAAATTGAGTGAGGTCGGCCAGTGGTTCAGTAGTGCATGGGGTTACTGGTTGGTGTGAGAACTGGATACAGTCCCGCAGTACTATTTTTAAGACCCATTGATTCTTAGATATTTGGTTCCAGACTGTTGGAAATAGTTGGATTCTGCCCCCCACCTTTCTGTTTGATGATGGATTCTGATGGATCAAAAACTTTGAGCCAGTTTTACCAGCTGTTGCTGTTGCAGATTTTGCTGGCAACGCTCTCTTAGATGGTCTTTTGTTTGAGCCAGTTGAGCCTGTGGTGATGTTGCGCCTATAGGCAATATTGATGGTAAGATCTCTATAATATCCTTGGGTAGTAAGGATATTTATAAGACAAGAAAGGTCTTCTGCCATTAGGATGACAGTCTGTCAATGTTAATAGAGAATGAACTGCCACATTTTGTTCTTTTATCTGGGAAAAAGTTTCCCGCAGCTTTTCCCCAAAAAGGTTGTCACAGAGACATAGTAAGTCAGCTAACTTATTGTAGACATCTTTTCTAAAGTTACTGGCTCTGAGCCACACCATACAACATGCTCCAATGGGTACAGCAGATATACATGCTGTTCTATCAAAGGATTCGTACACTTTGTAGCAGATGTTAATAGCCTCTTCCAAATCATAGAGTGGAGCTGGGAAATCTGTTCTGCTGTTTCCGAGTGAATAAAGGGCTTTAAATTTTGGACACATTCATAAATGTATTGTACCATGTAGAATTGCTGTGTTGTGAGTCTCGCTATAAACATGGAGCCCTGGAAACCTTTTTCCCAAACTCATTGAGAACGCAATTATCTTTCCCTGGAGGAGTGTTAGAATGAAGGCAGGTCTTTTTTGCCTTCTTCATGGCAGACTCTACTATGACAGAATTATGCGGGAATTGTACCACTCCATATCATGGTGATTTTTTTATCCTAAATTTTAGATCCAATTTATGGGTGGCTGTAATGCCCGAGAAAGGAGTTTCCCACATTTTCATGAGGACTATGTCTAATACCACGTGCGTTGGTAAAGCAGAGGGTTCTGCTGTAATGTCCAGGATTTTTTTAAATTCCCATGACTGGGGTCTGGATCTTTCTGTATTTCTAAATTAAGTGCTGTTTCCATTTTCTCCACAAACCTGGATTATGTTAAATCCTCCAGTAGAGACATGTGATCCGGCAGCCCTGGATGCCCGTGGAGCTGCCAGGGAACTCCCCTGGAGAACAATTACTGGACCTGGGTGACTGAGGTGAGCGAGGAGGGCTAACAACCCTTGAGGAAGTGAAGCAGGTGGTGGTCATTCACTGGAGGTAGATCTCCTCTGTCCTGATGAAGAAGTCGGTAATGGTAGGGTACCTGGTGTTGGCGAGGGGGAGTTGGCACTACCTGAGAGGGAGAACCCCCGCAGGTCCCCACCGTTGGAAGGTGAGGCTGAACTGATGCAGGGGCCAGCTGGAGCTTCACCAATACCAATCCCGTTCCCCACAGGTTGAGCCTTTGGGTGCATGGGGCTGGCTGGTCTTAGGTGGGCCCCTGCGGAGATGGTAGAGGAGTCGTAATTCAGTCCGAAGTTGGAAGCCAGAGAGTCGTTGGTAGCCAGTCTGAAGTCAAAAGCCAGAGAGTCATCGATAACCAGTCCAGAGTTAGAAGCCAGAGAATCACTGATAGCCAGTCCAGAGTCAAAAGCCAGAAGATCCGGCTGGGAGGACCAAGGGACTGGAGCAGGAACAGGACTCGGAAGCACCAAGAAGCACCGAAGACACCACCAAGGCGAAGCAGACTCATTGCCAAGTCGAGGAACAGGAAGAGGAGGCTCCAATAAATAGTTCCTGGTTCCTGACATCATCCAGGAGGCTGAGCTGCATCAATTGGTGCTGGCCCTTTAAGAGAGCTCAGGAGGCGCGACCATGTGCCTAGGGAGGGCCCTGCCCGATGAAGGCTGCTGGGAGCGGAGGCCTGTGGCCTGGTGCCATGAAGAGGAGGTCGTCACGCCTGCCGCGGACTGCGGCACAAAATTGACAGTAGGGACCGCGAGAGAGGAGGAGGCCAGAGGCTTGTGCCGGAGGCACCTCCCCACTGCCTTGCAGATGCCAGTGGCGGTCCAGACACCCAGAGAGAGGAGGTGAGAGGGGCCGACCGTGACCTCCCACGGCCAGGGTATCTAACATCTGGCATTACTTTCTGAGGTGAAAAAGAGATGATCAGGTAGGCTGTTGGGAATGACAGCTGTTCTGGTTCAGGTACAAAGGAGGTAAAGAAGATTTATGTTATGTCTTATTTGTTTCATAGCCTGTTGAGACCTCTGTGCAGATGTCAGTGATGGGGCATCTTCTTCTGAGACGAGAACCGGTTCTTGCTCCGCAAATGGCAGAAGATTGGAAGGCAATAGAAGAAAGGAGCAGATAGAACCTGGAGACTGTAGTTGTAGGCCTTGAGTAAGAAGCTGGAAGACTGGTAAACTCTGGTGATGGAGGATGGGAGCTGTAATCTGGCCTCCTCTAGAGAAGCAATTTATGCTGCATATAGTTGAGTAAGTAGGGCGGCTTTTAAGATTTCTTTTGCATACCTCTCTTCTTGGCAAACTGGCAGTATTGGAAAACAGTGGCCTTATTGTTTTGACATCTTAGATGTTGTCAAGCGAGGTGATAAAGGGGAGAGGTTTGGCACCTTATCAGAAGTGATATGCAGCCCCCTCTTGATGTGTTTGCTTTGGATGTGACGATTCAGCAAATACTTGTATCAATGCTTGCATCAAGATTGACTTCTGATGTGTTGAATGCCTCAGTGCTATCTGAATTGATAACTTCCATGTATCCTCCTTTTGAGTCTTTGATGTCCCATGCATCGACTTCCCTGACTCAGACTTCGTTGCATGGTGCTTTGGTCACTCTGATGCATTGTGTGTCGACCAGTCCAATGCAGCTTGTTTGGATGTACTTAATGCAGCTGTCTATTTTGGAGACTTTGATGCTCCATATGTCAACTGCTTCAAAGGCCCCAATGCATTCTTTTGTGCAGCTCCTTTCACTCGATGCTGCATCGATAATTTATTCTTTTTAGACAGCACTGGGGCTGATAAAGAGTCTCAGTGTTTGGTCTTGGTAGACACTCTGACTGACCCCATAGACTTATGCCAAATTGGTGACAATGCACCTTGGGGCTGTCCAGTCTGAGTCCTCATAGTGCGGTTAAGAGATACTGGAGAATTTACTTCAGCTGCTCTTTGATGAAGGTGAAGAATGATGATTTATTAAAGTGGATCTGCTCTTAATTTCAGCTCTCAAGCTGGCTATCTTATCTGCTCTGGAGTGCTAGGTTCTAAGAGACATCTGACCACATGCCGGGCAATTTGGTAGGTCATGATCCAGGGCCAGCGCTTCCATTAAGTGAACTTAAGTGGTTGCCTATTGCACCGACCCTTAGTGGGCACCGGACAGCAGCCAGGTGGTGCTGCAAGTGGAGCCTATTCCGCTCGTGGCAAAGAGGAGTAGAGATTCGTTTGGCTGTTTGCAGCCCTGAGAAGCATACAGTCACAGCACGAATGACGTAGGAGTAGATGGGCCGAAAACAGGCGGGGACAGCACAAACGGGGGGGGGGGGGGGGGGGCAGGCGAACACAAGGCAGAAGTCACCTATTACCCCTGTACGCTGTGTACGCTGGCCCTATTTTGGTCCAAACCCTAACAGAGATAACATAGATCGTGGCCATCAGTGATTGCCATAATCTGGCCACAACAGTAGAATTTGAACCCACTTACCTTCTTATTGGTAGCCATGAGGAAGATTCTAAAAGTTCCTGTGAGAATTTCCAACTTCCTTCTCTTTTTCCTTTTTTCTTCTGTTTTTTAGAAATAGTAAGGCAGCACTGAAAAGTGATGTTGTGAGTCGCTGGAATCAGCGAGGAATCAAAAATAGACTAAGGAGAAAACTTTGAGAGAGAGACAGCCATCCATACAAAGTTCAGATGAAAAACAGACTGAGGAGACTCTGAGGCAACTCCTAGGTAGGAACTCCCACACATGCTCAGTGGAGCTCAAAGCTCTACTAGCTTGGAGAGAGAGTTCCATTCAGTGCCATATGATGATATCACCCACAGATCATGGTTAATTTAACCCTGCTTATTGACAGAAAATGAAGATGTTGTGATCACCTGGGACATTCCTATTCCTATTGATAAAAAGCTTGATGCAAGTGTGGCTCTCATTCCAAACTTGTGACTTTTTGTCTATATGGTCCATGTTTTACTATTATCTAACATTTACTTAACCACTACCCATAGAAAATAATGAGTTGAATTGTTTTTAGTGGAAGATCGTGTAATATGGTTTATGTATCTTTACGTCCAGATGATATCATATGGTGACAGCTTGTCGTATAAAGTATGAAATAGACAAAAACTATCTTTTTCTTTCAACCCTTTTTGTCTGCTTCTTTTCAACTCTTAGGGGGCCATTTATCAAAGTGCTATATGGCATTTTCGCATGCATTAAGGTGTTTTCGCATGCAAAAAATGCCTTTAACGCATACAAAAACGCCTTAACGCATGCGAAAACGCCAGCTTAAAACCACTCAAAATGGCATGTGCGAAAAACATCACAACCATGATAAAGACCTATCACACAACTTTATGCAAATGAAAAAGGTGTAATTAAAATTCATGTTAAGTCGTACAATATGGCTTTGCAAAATGGTGAGCCCAGCCCATTTGGCCAAAATTCCCGCCCCCAATTTCCTCCCCTTTTTCTTATTTGCATCGCACCAAACGGTATGGTGCTTTCGCCTGAGTTAATGGCATTTTCGCATGCGTTAATGGCGTTTTCACATGCAAAAGCACCATAACGTTTGGTGCAATGCAAATGAGAAAAAGGGGAGGATATTGGGGCGGGAATTTTGGCCAAGTGGGCTGGGCTCACAGTTTTGCAAAGCCACATTGCATGACTTTAACTACACCTTTTTCATTTGCATAAAGCTGTGCAATAGGTCTTTATCATGGTTGCGGTGTTTTTCGCACATGCCATTTGCTCCTGGAGATGGAGGGGGAGAGAGAGAGAGACTAGCCATAATGCCCTCACACTAGATTGGTATTTACCTCTCTATGGGAGGCCCACCTAGTAACTTGAGGTGAGGTTTAGGTATTAGTGTGTGGGTTAGTGGCCACTTTCACATTCAAAGTGAGATGTACGAACAGAACAGTGCTCTCTTGTGAAGATTTGATGACCTTCGGAGTGAGGAAACTCACCCAAAGATGAGATCTTTGGGTGAGTTTCCTCACTCCGAAGGTCATCAAATCTTTGCAAGACCGCACTGTTCTGTTCGTACGTCTTACTTTGAATGTCAAATCCAGGCCTTAGTTTGGTTGTGTTTTGTTTACTGTCTGGTGCTGAATTCAAGACAGACCAAATTTTCCATGGAGAGAGTTATCTAACAACTATTTCAGGGCTTAAGACTTAGATTTGTTTTGGAAGAGTCCTTAGGAGGAATCATGGGAACACCACCAAATAGAACATCCTAATGTGAGCCCCATTTGACAGTGCTTGCCTCCCACTAGCAAGGGGCCTCTTGGACACTCTGGTTAGTTCTCCTAGCTCTGTGGTCCACACTTTCTGCTGGTGGCCCTATTGTTCCTGTTTGGACACAGTTATATTCTAGGCTCTCAGTCTGCATTTTGCTAGAGTTTGGTCTTATGTTTGGTCTTTGTGGTCCTAGTCTCAGGCCTATGTTTAGTGTTCCTGTTTATTCCTAGATTGCTTTGTGTATTCAATGTTCCTGTTTGGTTCTACATTCCTCCTGCAGTGTCCTTCACTGCTTTTGAGAGTACTTTCATGTCTTTGGGTTTTCCTTCAGTGGTCCTGTCCTGTTTCTATGGGTGCCTTCTTGTCTCCAGCTTTGGTTTGTATCTTGTCTTAGTGTGTGCCTTGTTTTTCATGTTGTTCCTGTCCAAGTCCTGCCAGCCACCAGCACCTGAGAGCGCAAACTGAGGGGAAGGTGGCCGTCGCAGGCAAAAGATTCCTGTCTCTGCTCTAGTTGTAACCCACCAGTCTTGTCTGTGCACCATTCACTCTTGGCTTTGAGGTCACCCCTCTGACTGACTAACTTGTCACACCTGCCTTTTGGAAGTCTCATCATTTACTTCATTTGCAAGAAATGAATAAATAATTGATGTTATTATTGATCATCTGTGCTGCTTTTTGCCAGGAATAAATTTCCTAGGTTGAGGTGTTGTGCTGTTGAGGATATTTTGGTTTTGGTACTGTCTATTTTTACTGTGGAAGCTTGTGGTAGTTGAGACTTGTTTAAGACACCCTATTTTTGTGTTTAATAAAGTTGTCAGTGAACTGTTACTAATAAGATGAAGTAAATCACTTGTGGGTTTGTCTGTTCATCCTCAGAGGGGAGATGTTTCCCTGTCCAGTAAAGAAAAAAAACTTCTGCGCCTAGTTCACCACACCATTTCCTCAACCACTTTTCAAAATCCACTAACCAGTGGGATTGGAATCCCTCAGCACCTGGTCATATTTTATATACTGTAATAGGGGTTATACAAGAAAACCATACATTGTGATAAAGGAGAAAAACACAAAAATGGCAGTGCTAATAGAAGTCTCAGTACCAAGTGACTATTCTGTACAACATATGGAGAAAATGATCCTCAAGTATCAAGAGAAGTAACCAGAGACCAAACAAATGTGGCAGAAAGATACAGAAATTGTCCCAATTGTATTGGGCATCACCAGCCTGATTCCAAAGAACTTCCAAGCACACTTTGATATTTTGCCTGTACATATTACATCCTATGAGCTCCAGAAGGGAGCTTTTTTTGGCATAATGCAGGTTTTAAGAACACAAGCAGTCAATTTGAGAGCTTGAGATCATTCCCAATTTATCCTGGCTTGTGAATGAGATTCGTTCCTGCCAAGGTCTGCACAAGCAGCAGCAGCAGTACCAGGTCTCTCTCTGGTCCAATCCTATGCATAAACACCCTCTCCCTGGTTCAGCCCCATGCAGCAGCACTCTCTCCTTGGCACTGCTCCAGTTATATTGAGTACCACTGGTCTGAATGAAAAGAGTTTCGAAGTGCATCTTCATATGTTGCCCATACATATATCTTACAACCTCCAGAAGAAGGGTCTCTTTGGTACAATGCAAGTAATAAGAAAGGCATTAGAAATACATTTGATAGACTGAGATCACTGGCTTATAAGTGAGGTTCATGGTATTTATAACACTAACCTCCATATGGAAATATTACCTCTAAACAGCAGCAGAAGCAGCAACCACTGATCTCCGTACAGTCCTGAGCAGCAGTGGCAGGAGCATCAAGAAAAACAATTCTCTGCATTGTCTGTCAGCAGCACACCTGGCCTGCAGGTCCCTTTCTACTGAGGGTCCAGATTTATTGGCTCATGAAAAGACCAGGTCTATATTCCTCCACAGTAACCTGCTGCAGGGGCTGGAATGTTTTGTTTTCCTTGGCTGTGTTTCTGGCAGTGAGGCTGGTGCCAGAGATCATTTTAAGGAGTTACAGACCTCTAGATCTCTGAGCTGAAGGGGGTTTCTGTCCTGCGCCAGAAAAGTAAAACTTCAAGGTCCTACTAGTGAAAATAGGCAAAAGAGACTTACTCAGACATCTCTGGAATGATTCACAGACACACAGTGCAAGTTTGTTCCCAAATAGATCTCTTTACTAGGCAATGATGAATAGCAGACAATGTTTTACAAACTATTTACATGTCCACCCAACGAACTATTGTCTGGATTTTACACATACACACACACACACACACACACACACGTCTCTTCCCACCACACTAAGCAATATCAGAATCTCTTCTGGCAATGACTACTTCAGACACAAATCTTCATCTGACTCCAATGCATTTTCTCAGAACTAACAGGATGACTGTCCCCTGACCAACCACAGACCTTTCCAACAGATAAGCATTATGACTGGACTCTGTGGAAATTACTCTTCCAATGAATAATGTCCAATCACCTCCATCCACAGATAGCTGATCTTTTTCTGTGCTCAGCCGAGTCACTGGAAATCTGTGCTGGACAGAGGAAGTCCCTCCTCTGACCTTGGTGTAGTAACTCCAGTTGTTATAATTTCTGCTCACTGACATCTAATTCAACAGAGCTGGGGAACAGCTTAGAAATGCTCATTTATATCTTTTCTGTCTCTCCCAGAAGAGAAACAACTCTTTCCTCCTGAAGTTAGAAAACATTAGTTTTAATCCCACTCTCTTGTCTGTATCGCTCCCCTCTCTCAGAATCTGGAAAACCTAATTTTCCTCCAGCTCAGACACACAAAAAAATCCAATTCCTCCAGGAGTCCTTTTAAACTCTCTGCTGACATATTATCCTATTTACTTCCCTACCCTAGGAGTGCAAAAGACTATACCAGTTCCTTCCTAGTGCTACGTAAAGAACTACTTTAGCACTATTCTAGTATGGCCACAGGCCTTACAGCGGTATGGCAGCAGCTGGAGAGGGTGGAGCACTCCAGTTCCAGTGCCAGGTTGCTGAATGGATCCAGGCCAGGGTTTGGTGTAGGCTGGTGGGTTGGAACTTATGGCAGTTGTGTAGTTGCAAGCAGTGTGTGTACAGCTTGTAGCAGGGGTCAGTGCCAGCAAGTGGAGCTGCAATGTTTCTGTTCTGAGGGAAGCAGGGCTGCCACTTTTCTCCTCCTTGCTTTTATTCCTTTTATTTCTAAGCTTCTTTTAATTCAAATTTATTGCCACCATTGTTATTTTTATTTATTTTTTTTTAGAGCTGTAATGATTAAGGAAAATTAATTTAGGGAGACGTAGCCTTTACAAGCCTCTTATGTGCACTGCCTATAACCATGACAGCAATGTAGGCATGGAGGTTAGCATGGTATGAATAAGGGAAAGATGTGTGGCTAGTATTCTGTGAATAATATCCATTTATGGAGAGGACTGCTGTGAGAGAAAGATGCAGAATAAAGATTGTGTAGAGAAGAACAAGTTTTTGTTCACGTCAGCAGTTCCCTGTGCTCTGCAGATTGATGAGGCACATGCAAATTCCTTGCTTAATGTAATAAGTGTTTTTTGGTGCACATGTATGTGAGTGCTGTGATTCCTGTGGAGCTAGGGAGAATAAGTGTTTCTTTGTGGACTGCACTAACCCCCCACAGACGGAGAATTCAATTAAAGAGGGTAATATTCAAAAGCACTTCTGCAGGTAAAGTAGTGCTTTACAGGACTATAGATTACTACAACTCCCTATTACTTGGACCACCCTCCGGACTATTAAAACCACTACAGCTACTACAAAATGCCTCAGGCAGACTCCTACTAGGGACACGGAAATTTGACCACATCACCCCCTCACTGATAGCACTGTACTGGCTTCCCATACAATCTGGAATTCATCATAAAATAATAACGCTAACTTTTAATATCATCAACAACATGAACTCATGCTTAATAGGAGTGACACTTCAACCATACACTCCGCAGAGAGCCCTAAGATCGCAAAACAACAGACTTCTAAAGGTGTCTACAATACAGAGCACACACTTATCATAAATAAAATACCGAATGTTCTCCATAGTGGGTCCCAAGTTGTGAAACCCTCTTCCAGAGACACTACGTCAGATAACAGAAAGAAAGAGTTTTAAACGAGAACTGAAAACATGACTCTTTCGACATGCATACAACCCAACGTAAATACCAACACGCTAATAGCATCACAGTCAGAACCTAAGATTATGATAAGCATTAGTACTGACCGATGTAAAGTGTAAAAAGACAGCTTACTAAGTATAACATGACTGATAACAAATTGAAAATTACAGGTTACAATCCATCATAGCACCCTAGTTAACTAGTACTCATTATTAATGTGTCGACCTAGAATATGTATTTGATATTGTGATGAACTTGATTATGTAAAAATATGACCTCTAATATGTATATGCCTTTGCACTGTCCTATAACATGAATGCTGACCTATCAAAGGGAATATTGACCCAGAATATGAACACTGATTTTGTAAATCATTGTGATCTCAATTTTGAAACGACAGTATATTTATTTATTTATTTATTTATTTTTAATTTTTATATACCGGAATTCCTGTATGCAATACAAATCATTCCGGTTTACAAGTAACGAAAAGGTTGCCCTGGTCTGGGAGGTTAGACCGGGGTTTTGTACATAGAACATTAAACATTGAACAATAACAATCAACCATTAAACATTATTACCAGGAACATTGAAGGTAAAAATAACATTTAGCAAATGGCAATTAACATTATTAGTGTTTTGGAATAGAATGTGTGTGTACAACTTTTTACAAGGAACTTTAGTAGTGAAGATAATCTGCAAATGTACTGTTATATAGTATGTAAATAATGACTGTTAAATAAACATAACGAATAAGCAAGTACATATATGTAATTAAGTGCAAGGTGTTAATGTCAACCTGCAATGGTTGGAACTGAGAGTCATGCTGAGGTGCCTATTTACCCTCTGGGCATTGAAAGGCTTGACTGAAGAGCCAGGTTTTTAACCGTTTTTTGAACTCTGGTAGACTAGGTTCGAGTCGTAGGACTGGTGGGAGCGCATTCCATTGGTGTGGTCCAGCAGTTGAGAGTGCTCTTTTTCTTAGAGTTGATTTGGTTGGAGCTGCGACTAATGTGCCTTTGTAGGCGCTTCTGATGGGTCTGGAGGGTAAGTGTAGACGTAGTTGAGTTTGTAGAGATACAGGTGCGATGTTATGAATTGCTTTATGAATAATAGTTAAGGTTTTATATAGGATTCTCTGCTTGATGGGTAGCCAGTGGAGGTTGCTCAAGATGGGGGTAATATGGTCTCTTCTATTAGTGTTAGTTAGGATTCTGGCTGCGGTGTTTTGTACCATCTGTAGAGGTTTGATGCTGTTGGCGGGGAGTCCAAGTAAGATTGAGTTGCAGTAATCAAGTTTCGAAAAAATAATGGATTGGAGAACGAGGCGAAAGTCATTGAAGTGAAGGAGTGGCTTTAGTTTCTTTAGGACCTGTAGTTTAAAGAAGCAATCCCTGGTGGTTGTGTTTATGAATTTTTTTAGGTTAAGTTGGTTGTCGAGCCATGCTCCTAGATTCCTTACGTCTGCAGAGAGCTCCATGTTTAAAGGTGTGGGTTGTGCGAGGCTAATTGGGTGGGTGTTCGGGTTGTGTGAAATCAGTAGCAGCTCTGTTTTGCTTGAGTTTAGAATCAGGTTCAGGCTGGAGAGTAGTTGTTTAATTGGTTGGAGACAATTATCCCAGTAGGCGAAGGCTTTTTGAATTGATTCTGTGATGGGGATGAGGATCTGGATGTCGTCTGCATAGAGGTAATGCGTGAGCTTGAGTTGTGATAACAGATGGCAGAGGGGGAGGAGGTAAATGTTAAACAGGGTGGGAGAGAGCGATGAGCCTTGTGGTACGCCTTGATCTGATAGGATGGGGTCAGATTCTTTGTTGTTTATTCTGACCTTGTAAAACCTATTTGATAGGAATGATTTAAACCAATTGAGAGCTGTGCCTTTAATTCCTATGTTTGATAGTTGGTTTAGGAGTTGTGAGTGATTTACCGTGTCGAACGCTGAAGATAGATCTAGCAGTACCAGCAAGAATGACTGTTTTTTCTCCAGGTTCAAAAGTAATTTATCTGTGAGAGAAAGCAAAAGGGACTCTGTGCTTAGTGATTTCCGAAAACCGTATTGTGCAGGGGTGAGAATGTTGTGCTCCTCGAGATATTCGGAGAGTTGTTTATTTACAACTTTTTCCATCAGTTTGGAGATCATGGGCAGGTTTGCGATGGGTCTGAAGTTGGCTGGGTCAGTGGGTGAAGCAGTAGGTTTTTTCAGTAGGGGTTTGAGGATAGCAAGTTTTAGCTGATTAGGAACTGTGCCCATGGTTAAGGAGGTATTAATGATTTCTGCAATAGTTTTTGCGACGGTGTTAGGGATGGCGGTGAGCAAATTAGTAGGGAGTGGGTCAGAAGGATGTGCAGATGGTTTAATTTTCTTAAGTAAATAAGTATATAAAATGTAAATAAGTATATAAAATGCATAAATAAAAAAATAAATAAAAAACTACTCCCTGGAAAAAAAGCCCTGCTCACACTCTAGGCTGAACACTACCAGCCCAGAAAATGAAGATAATTTTCTCTCTGTAATCTAGCAGCAAAAAAAACATATATGATAATTAAATTAACAGATGTATAACTAGTCATATTTATGGGGTGGGGCAAAAAAAAGAGATTAAAAGAATAAAGCATTGCTTTTTACTTTATACAATCTGTGTTTAGGTATATAAAGAGTTATTTAATTATTTTTAGCTGTGCAATGTTATAAAACAAATGTTTAAAATGGTTCATATCTTTTTCTGCAATGACATGGATTCTTACACTTTTTCACAACTAATGCAAAAGATTTAATTTATTCAGAGACATAAAACCTAAATTGTAAGAATGCACTTGCATTTTAAAATTTCTTTTAAATCTTAATTTATTGCCACTTGCATTTTTTTTTTTTGTTTTACAATATGTGCATTCACACCTGTGTGAATTCACAGTAAAAGCACAAGGTACAATATGTGCACAGGTTCTGTACAACTTATAATGGCTATAACATTTACCTTTTTAAGGCCATGATTAAATGTATGACATTTACAAGCAGTTATACTGCAGAAAAAAAAATCAGAAGTTCAATGCTTACAAATTTATCAGTGGGTCAGGGCACCCTGCCTTATACTTTTGAATGAACAACTCCAGTGACCAAAGTCATGATTTAGATAACTTTGTTGAACAAAATGTAGAGGTGGCACAATCTCAGATGAAGGCCAAAGACTACTTGCAGGGTAAACAAAGAAATCGTTAAGTTCAAATTAAATGCATTATATAGATCCATAGTATCAGGACAGACTAATTATAATCAGGAATTTTATTGATTAAGTTATTTGATAAATACTTAAAGGTCAGCTTTCAAAGGGACTAGCTAGGTCAGCCCCTTTGAAAACTGACCAAGTCCAGGCAGCTAAATTTTGCAGTGTAGATTTACTTAATAACTAAATTTAGTTGGCCAAAAAAAGGCAGCACCCGAGGCATGGCTGAGGTGGGGAGAAGGTTTATCTGGCAAGTGCTGTTTTTAGTGCTAACTACATAAATTTAGCCAGCCAACTGGGGGCCTCATTTACTTAGCATTTCTCCCATAGACACAGAATATTTGGTAAATCAGGCCCTTAAGTGTGCTAATAGCAGACCTAAATCTAGCTGGCCAAATTTTCAGCCTTAGCACTCACACCTCACCTCCACCCTCTCCCCCACTCCTGGAAACGAATGAAGAACCTCTATCCCATTCGAATCCCCTCCCTCTCTATCCCAGTACCTTATAATTTTTAAATCCCACTCCAAGACAGAGACAAAAACTTTCAAACCAGCGCACGTGCGCACATTCGTGTGCATAGGTCAGCCCGTGCGCAGGTACATGGTTGTTTTCTAATGTATACGCGCATGTTATAAAATAGCCTGGCTGCACGCACATATGCGCCAAATTTTAAGTAGGTACGCACATGTGCGATTAAATCCCACTTCTACCGCATAAATCAGGGAATTTTTAGGAGGGCACACGATGCCATTCCCGGTTTTACCAGTTCATCCCCAGTTCATCCAGTTAAGAGATAGGTCCTCCAACACACCCTTGTTTGATAGCCTTCAATCTCCACAGTTAGCCCCGAACCTTAAAACCCGATAGATCTGCCTAGTTTTCTTTAAAGTTTAACTTACACTGTATCCACAGCAGAAGTGAAGTTAAGCGGCAGGGAGCCTCAGTACACGCCAGGTTACATTAGTATTTATGTGCACATATTTCTGTGCAGTAAGGAGGCACTGGGGAAAAGCAGCTAAGGAACAGCTGGGAACCGGACTACAGGGCAACCTGAGGCCATTAGTTCAGGGCTCCTTTCCCTTACTTTTATTGGGGTGGGGTCTATTTCTAGGCTCAGCACAGGGCAGCATCCCTTTTGAAAGAGAGAATTCCCTTCTCCGGTGCCCCCTGGTGGGGACACTGAAGACTAATAAAAGGGAAAGGGAGGGGGGGGGGTGGAGCCCTGAACTAATGGCCTCAGGTTGCCCTGTAGTCCGGTTCCCAGCTGTTCCTTAGCTGCTTTTCCCCAGTGCCTCCTTACTGCACCTCACGTTCTACAGCCACCACGAGCCCCTTGACAAAAAGGGGGGGGGGGAGGGCCAAGAATCTGGGGGGGGGCCCCTGAATCCACCTTTTGGTGGGGAGGGGGGGAAGAGTCACTGACCAATTGTTCAAGGGAGAGATTAGGGAAAGGGGGAAGGGGGAAGGAGGAAGGAGGAAGGAGGAAGGAGGAGAAAAAAAAGGGGGGGTCTCCCTTCTTCAGGGAGTTGGGGCGGTTAGGGAGGGGACCTCCACCACTCCACTATGTAGTGGAGGGGAGAGGGGGAAGGGAGGGTCACCCTACAGTGCACAAAGTAAATGTAAATATTTACATAGGCAGGATTAAGTCAAAATTGGGAGGGAGGGGAGGGGAGAGAGCACTTTTTCCACTGCCCACTGGCAGGCAAACTGCACCATGGGAAAAACAAAACTGCACCATGGGAAAAACAGGGGGGGGGGGGGGCCCGAAACGAAGCCCAACATGAAATTTTTACCCGAAGCACATCTCTTTCTCAATAACAAGACAGGTCCTTTATAATCATCGGTCCAGGCATAAATAACATGTTTGCCTTCAAATCATACATTTTTAAGAATTTAAGTGCAAGTATCTAATGAAATATACTTTCCCTCGTTTTTTTCGTCTCTTTGTGCTATGTTGTCAAACCAACGAACAAGCCCAACATGATATCATATTTTGCTGTATCTGCTACAGGGGCTGTGGATTAGATTCTCAAAAAACTTGAGCAAGCATAAATTGTAGGGATGTGAATCGTTTTTCTGACGGATGAATATATCGTACGATATTTTCTCATCCGTCAGGAATCAGGGGGTCCCCGAAAGCGATAGGAAAACCCCATGAAATTTTTGTGGGGTTCAAATTGTTTTAAGGGGGGCGGGAAGAAAGGGCACACAGAAAAACAACCCCCAAACCCACCCCGACCCTTTAAATCTCATTATTTAGAATCCCCCACCCTCCTGGCTCCCCCAAAACATTTCTAAAGTACCTGGTGGTCCAGCGGGGTTCCCCAGAGTGATCTCCCGCTCTCGGGCCGTCGGCTGCCACTAATCAAAATGGCACCGATGGCCCTTAGTCCCTTCATATGGTAAGGGCAATCGGTGTCATTGGCTAGCCCCTGTCACATGGTAGGAGCAATGGATGGCCTGCGCCATTTTTAAAGATGGCGTTGGCCGTCCATTGCTCCTACCATGTGACAGGGGTCAGCCAATGGCACCGATAGCCCCTGTCACATGGTAAGGGCAAAGGGCCATCGGCACCATTTTGTTTACTGGTAGCCGATGGCCCGAGAGCAGGAGATCGCTCCCGGGACCCCCGCTGGACCACCAGGTACTTTAGAAAAGTTTTGGGGGAGTCAGGAGGGTGGGGGATTCTAAATAATGAGATTTAAAGGGTCGGGGTGGTTTTGTTTTTTTTCGGCTCGGGACAGCCGAAAAAAAAAAAGCGGTACTGCCGGAAACAATTCATCGAAGACACCAAAGACAGATGCATCGAAGCCATTGACACATGAAGAATTGAATAAACCAAAACAACTCTCGAAACTCGCTGTGTTGAAGCAGTTAGTGCTTCCTCCATCAAAGTCACCGATACAATCTACATTGAAACACTCAACACGACCTTGACACAAGCTTTGATACAAGTTACTGCTGAATCGATTGCAAGGCAATCTGATTGGTCATGGTCTGGATCAAGGAAGAGATAACATAGTTTATGGCCATCTGTGATAGACCTTTATTTGAATAGCTGTTAATAGTTTTATTGGAGGCCATCAGGAAGATTCCAGAAGTTCATCACAAAACTTCCCCTTACTCTCTTTTATTTATTTTTTTTTTTTTAATAAGAAACAAAGAAGCAATGAAAAGTGTTGTTGTGGGTTGCTGGATTCAGCAAGGTATCAAAAATAGATGAAGGATAAAAAATCTGAGAGACAGATAAGCTGTCCATGCAAAGCATGGACAAAAACCAGACTGAAGAGACTCTGGAGGCAATGCCTGTGCGAGAATGCCCGCACATGCTCAGTAGAGCTTAAAGCTCTATTATCTTGGAGAGACATTTCCATTCAGTGCTGCCTGATGACAGCCTGATGACACCCACAGATCATAGTTGACCCTGCTTATCGACGGAAATTCCACTCATTTCTGCCCAAAGAAATATTGACGAGGGTCAACAGCACCCCTATGATCCCCTTCCCTCCTGCTTAAAAAGTTAAACTATTGGGGGTGGGGGCCAACAGCATCCCTTGTGATTTCCCCACCCACCACCCATCTAGCATAAATGTAAAAGTGTCCATTAACATCCCCCTCCCTGCATAACTCCCCCAAGTAGAGCCCCACACACTCACCTATCCCAAAAAAAGGTATTCAGCTGAGTCAAAAAGACATGAACTTACAATGGACAGTGCTGGAAGGGCTATAAGCCTGTGTTCTCTTGGCTTGGCTGTAAATGTTTTTTGGGAAGGTAGAGGTCCATGATGCTGAGATGGGAGGTATTTCTCCTCCGCCCCTCGTCACCGGAAGACAATCGCCGCCGCAGCCAATTGGGGGACAGCCCCATCGGCTTTAAATTAAACGCTGCACCTAGGCGCCGCGCGCCGAGCGTCGCACGCCCAAAGGAGCGCAACCTAAGGGGCCTGCCCCTTAGCGCGCCCCTTGGAGTGCCCCAGGCCCAGGCCCAGGTCAATCTCTACAAAGAAGCCACCCACATCAGGAACCATCTACGCTATGACTTTGGTATATGAAGCATTTACTCGGCCCATAGGCCTACAGAACGCTGCCTGGAGCTGATTGTGGGTATCCCCTAGTATTCCTGTTACCAACCCTCTAACAATCAACAGCCCCTACCACTCGCCATCAGCAACTACCTCAACCATCTCATAATCTAAGCCTCGGAGCCCCAAAAACAGTCCTTCGTCTAATTAGTGACTCCTAAAATTCTCTCAGCACAGAAACACCTCCAGCAACCTTACAGACAACCACATTATCCTGCTGAGGACAGAGCACGCTTCCAGTTGAACCCAACACCCATACAGACACCATATAGCAACTCATCCAGACCTCTCTTCATGCAGACTGACAATTCCATCGCCCTATGAGACACCTCTAGCATTCCCACGGATCCTCACCAATTGCTCACAGACCCTACCAATTCGTCTTTCAGTCTACACCTCTCCCAGAACACCTATCATCATGCTCACTTACAATATCCCAATCATTCACAACCATAGGAGAAACTCCACAACTAACTTCTCCAACGTCATACAAAAAAGAATTATTCCAATCATGACCTCACCATTGAACCAACTACTAGGCCTCACGCTACTCTCAGTAACCCTTTTCAATGCACAATCCCTAACTAAAAAGGCACACATCCTCAACGACTACCTCCTAGATACCAACCCAGACATCTGTGCAATCACAGAAACCTGGTTAAAAAATTCGGACATTGCTCTAATCAACCAACTACCTACGCATATATATGACATCTTCACCTTTCACAGACACAAGAAAAGAGGTGGCGGCCTTCTTCTAGCTTCCAAAAAAGAACTCAGACTATCCGCTCATACAATCAAAACTGAGTCTAAATTGGAATTGGGTCTAGTTAAATCAAAACAATTACAACTATTGTTAGTCTACGCTCCGCCTGGAGTTCTAGAAACAGACCCCCTCGCCCCTTATAGAATCCATTGTGAAACATACCAACTCAGACCTCCCAACTATGATCATGGGGGACTTTAACCTCCATACTGACGCTATACCTCGCTCCTCGAATTGTGAAGCCCTCCTCACCACCCTCAGTGCAATGGGATTCACTCAGACCATCAATAGCCCTACTCATAAAGCTGGACATACTCTGGATCTAATATTCATCAACTCATCCTTCTCTCCATCAGCAAAACCTTCTTGTACCCCAATCCCATGGTCAGATCATTTTCTGATAGAATCCTCCTTCTCCACGTACAAACAGACTCACTCCTCTCCGCACCTTTCTTCCATTCAATTCAGGAAATCATGCCCTTCCGATATTCTTAGTGATCAACTCGCCAAGGAACTCACTAACCTAGACCTATCCAATCCTGAATCAGCCCTTTCCTCCTGGCAAAAGATTACGGAAGCAATTGCAAACAACCTGTGCCCAATTGCCTCCAAAACAATCAATCCCACAAAAAAAGGAAATCAACCCTGGTTCACCCCTGAACTAAAACAGATGAAACAGGACCTACATCACAAGGAAATAGATGGCGCAAAAACCCCAAAACATCTACCCTTTCATCCTACAAAGGATTTCTACATCACTACTGAACTTCTATTCTACTAACAAAAAGGGAACTCTACTCCAAACAAAATTCACCATCTCCAATATAACGCCCAGGCACTGTTCTCATACGTAGCACAAATCACTAAATCAACTCCTCCGTCTATTCCAGACGATCAAGCTCTATCCAAGGCTAATGAGCTTGCTTCTTTTTTCCAACAGAAGATCTCAAATACACTTGCCCTCCTTCCTCCAATTACGACACCTCTCACATCAGGCGAGTATTCTCATTCCCCCTTGAGAGCCAAGCTTGACAGTTTCGACTCAATCTCCACCAAAGAGATCGAATCCCTCCTAAAATGACAGAAACCATCCAACCATCCAGCAGATAATATCCCGTCGAAACTCTTGCTTCTCATCCCAGACACAATCTCAGGACCTCTGACAAGTATCATAAACTGCTTTCTTACTCAAGGGATATACCCAGACAGACTAAAAACCGCTTCACTCAAACCCCTCATTAAGAAACACAATCTAGACTCTAATGATCCAGCCAATTTCAGACCCATCTCTAATCTCCCATTCTTAGCCAAACTAACGGAGAAATTGGTAAACATACAGCTTTCAGAATATCTAGAAGATAACAAGATCCTATACCCATCGCAATACGGCTTCCGCAAATCACGCAATACGGAAACCCTCCTCATCTCTCTTACAGACCATATTATGATGGGTTTAGACAAAGGCTACTCCTTTTTACTAATCCTTCTAGACATCTCGGCAGCTTTTGATACCGTCAACCATTCCATCCTCCTGCATCGCCTAACAGATATCGGTATCTCCGGATCAGCCCACAGTTGGTTCAAGTCCTTCCTCAGCAATAGAACCTTCAAAGTCAAAATCAATAATAAAGAGTCACCTCTAACAAAGTCCACCCTTGGTGTACCACAAGGATCCTCCTTATCCCCAACCCTCTTTAACATCTACCTACTCCCACTTTGCCATCTACTAACCGATCTCAATCTAATTCATTATCTGTACGCAGACGATGTGCAGATACTAATCCCTATAACAGATTCTATCTCAAAAGCTCACTCCCATTGGAATAACTGCCTTCTTTCTATCACCAATCTGCTCAACAGTCTAAACTTGGTCCTCAATGCCTCAAAGACAGAGCTCTTCCTCATCTCTTCAAACGATGAAAACTTCACCCATCCATCCACACACAACTCCCTCATCACCCATACTCATGTCAGAGACCTTGGGGTAATTCTTGACAATCGACTAAACCTAAAGAAAATGGTCACCACCACAGCCAAAGACTGTTCCTACAGACTACAGGTCCTAAAAAGACTCAAACCTCTCCTATTTTTCTACGATTTCAGGACAGTCCTCCAAGCGTTGCTATTCGCTAAGATTGACTACTGCAGTGCCCTCTTTTTAGGCCTCCCCAAAGCTTCCACCAAACCACTGCAGATGATACAAAATGCCGCAGCGAGATTGCTGACCAACACTAGCCGAGGTGAACACATCTCTCCCATACTCAAAAACCTTCATTGGTTACCAGTGAATTTTAGAATCCTATACAAATCAAACATCCTAATACACAAATTCATCCACCATCAACTTCAACTAGATCTTGAATTCCCCTTCAATTTACACTCCTCCAACAGACCAACTAGAGATATTCACAAAGGAACTCTTAAATTTCCTCCGACTAAAGCCACACGCCTCTCCTCGACCAAAGACCGAGCGTTTTCGATCGCAGGCCCATCTATCTGGAATAACATCCCGTCAGACCTCAGATTGGAACCATGCCTGTTAACATTCAGAAAAAAACTCGAGACGTGGCTCTTTCACCAAGCCTTCGGGGATCCGCAAGATAATCTCTAGTTGCCCTTCTCTTATCTGGCGATGGTCTTTGATCTTCATGAACGATGGACTATGGCACTGCTAGGTTAAAGCACTTGAAGCTTTAACCTGTATTCTCTACTGTATTTCTTGTTTATTATCTGCCTTACCTTTCTTCCAGCTACGTTAGCTTCCAAGTTCTTACCCCTTGTTGAATGTAACTTTGCCTTATTCACCTCTTTTGTTTAATTTACTTTAGTTACGCTTCAGTTATACCCTTGTTAAATGTAAACCGATCCGATATGGTTATTACTATGAAGGTCGGTATAAAAAAGTGTTAAATAAATAAAATAAATAAGTTATGCAGGGAGGAGAATTGAAAGGGGTAATGCTACTGGGCAATTTCTTCTTTATGTTGAGCACACGGGTGCACAGATAGGGAATTGAGGCGGGTGCTGTTGGTCCCCCTGCCAAATTTTAGTCTTTGTGTGAGAAGGAGGCATATCATGATGGGACATGTTGTCAGCCCCTCTATCAGTTTTTCTCTTTTGGAGGGAGGTGAATCTATGCAGGGGGGGGGAGGAGCTGTTATTCCTCCACCATAGACTTCCGCCTTGGTACAGGAGGGAAGACTGACTAGATTTAGGCCTGGTATGGCAGTGCTTAGATTTGAATGGCCAGGTTAGGCAGATACTACTGAAAATCAGCACTAGCTACCTAATTTTCCCCCTCAATCTAACTCAGACCCCAGACCTACCCAGAATTTGGTTGGTTAAAAGTTAGCCACCTAATGAAACTTAGGTAGATAAAGTTAGTCATCTATCCCAGTCAATTTTCCAAGGCTTTGATCTAGCCAGCTATGTAAAGATGTAGCTGGCTAGATCTCTTTGAAAATTAACCTCATGTATCCAATGCTAATGTTTGTGTATGAGAGTCCTGAGATCCTGAGGGCTGTGAATGCCCAGAGCATTCCACTCTGCCCTTCCACACACACATTTCTGCACACATTCAAATTTCATAAAATCAAATTTTTCATAACAAGGGACATAATAATTTAATAACTGCTTTAATCATATTAACATCTACACTGTACCAGAGCCACTGTTTCAATCATGTCTCCTCAGCAACAGGAATACAGTAACCTTCCATTTTGTATGAAACATCTGTTTGATGTAAAACAGATTATTGGCTTAGCTTTCTTGTATAGGCTACAGGACTGTATTGTTTTGGATGGTCTGGGTCCTATTAGAGATTGACAATAGAAGTTGAGATCCAAGAGAGGAGGAGCATAGTTGAGAGAGAAAGATTTGCCTTGCCTTTGCATCTCAAATTGCAACCGAGATGAAGTGACATCCTGAAATGGCACATTTATTTATTTATTTATTTAAAAATTATATAGAATGCCCTCTCCAATTCATCGTCTGGTGCATAAAGCATCCATAATCTTCATAAACACACAAATTATATCATTAAAGCAAAAAAATTAAATTACATAAATGCATCTTTAAAATACTTCGCCTTCATCTTTTCTCTAATATTTTAACATCTTTCTCCTCCCACAGTTTGGCAGACAATTCATTCCAAAGACTAGGACTGACATAACAAAAAGCTCTTACTTATGTCTGTTGCAATTTATAGTCCCTAGTTGCAAGGAACACCAACAAATTAGATTGTGAAGAGCACAATGCACATTGTGGCACATATCTTTGCAATTTCCAAACTAGGGAACACGCATCTTCCAAGTATTGGTAGAAGTTTAAAATCAGCATGGCATTTTATTGGCAACCAATGTAATTTGATCAATGCAGAAGTAATGTGATCCAATCTATTTAATACCAGCTAATAGCCTAGCAGCCACATGCTGTATTAACTGTAAAGATTGTAAATACTTTTTCAGAAGTTGCACATACAAACTATTGCAATAGTCTAATTGCTCAAATATTATTGCTTGCAGAACTAAGCAGAATAGGGCAGAAGAAGGAAAAACTATAAGTGGTTTAAGAACCCTCTGTTTATAAAACACATTCCTGACTATTTGCTTAATCTTGGTGTTATGTTTGGCAGGACACGGAGTAAGCCCCTGACTGGCCGCACTCACCAGCTGGTCCCAAATCTCTACGCAGCTTTGACATGGCCTGAACACCACCATTGCTCTTCCATTGCCATCTCCCAAGGCTCTGCAATGGAAAAGGGGCAGAGGCATTGGGAAATGATGTCAGCTTCAGCGAGGAATTTAAACCCCAGTCGCACTTCCATCTGGCACCTCAGCAACAGATCTCCTACCTAAAGCAGTGTGTTTGTTGCTCCTGTGAGCCTGTTCCTGCATCCTGTTCCAGCCTTGCCTGGTCTTGTCCAGCCTGCCTCGTCAAGCCTTACCCTGTCAGTCCCTTTCTCGGCCTGATCTCCTGGTACTGACCTCTCACTTCAGACTTGGACCTGACCACACTTGCTTGCCGCCTGGACCTGACCACGCTTGTTTGCCACCTGTCCCGACCCCTGGCCTGCTTCCGGTATCCCCTGTCTGCTGCTTGTCCTGATCTCAGCCTGTTCTTGGACTCTTGTTTGCTCGACCGCCCTTAGGACCCACCTAAGTCCTGCTGGCCACCAGAACCCAAGGGCTCAAACTGCATGGGAGGTCATTGGTATAAGTGAAACTTCAGCCTGTCCCACTCCGGAGTATGTTCTCCAACTATGTGATAATATATGATTGACCATCATACTAGGCGTCAACAGAACGGCTCACACCTTTGAATACCCGTTGTCTTATATATAATCACAGGTGAACATTGTCCATAAACCCATTACGCAAAATTAATTTTTCAAGTTTTTTTGTAGTGTAAATAAATTCCAAACTTTAGTGATAGCACTTATCTTTACAATTTGTTTTCCAAAGGGTGATGCATCTCAGTCTTTCGCCTAATGTCCATGCCCCATGTTCACATTTTTTCAAAATACTTGTGCATGTTCTTGGAATCACCAGTTCCAGTCGTTCTTCCGTACATCTAGACCCTCTAGGACTCCACTCTGAACTCCCACCAGTTCACCCAGACCTCCCATCCAACAGACAAGTCCAATTTAATTTGCGCAAGTCAATGAACAGAAGTAAAAGTGTACAGTGAATAAGTTCAGTAATGTATACACGTATATCTCTGTACATACTTCTGAACCCCACTCTGAAGCATCCCTAGACCACCCCTTTTTTCTCCAGTAAAATGTACACGTTAAACCAAAAATACGCGAGCATTCTTGATGTTTATAAAATAGCATATACATGCAGACATGCTACTTTTAATCTATTGTCTAAGCTTGCTACATTCGTTCCTATGTTAAACTTCGTTATGCTAAACTTAGTTATTTTATAATTTATTATGTTAATCGTATGCTTTTGCTCTCTACTCTCCCACTCTGTAAACCCCCTGTTCATTGTAACTTTATCTTCATAGTTAATTGGTTACCCCTTGTTTCAATGTAAACTGGTACGATAAGACACTAGTCTTGAGTATCGGTATATCAAAAGTATTTAAATAAGTAAATAAATAAATAAATAAATAAATACATATATGCTGTTTTTATGCACAGAACACCTTTGAAAAGAGCACCATTAAAGCAGGTAAAATGAGCAAGGGAAAAATCTGACAGGAAGGATCTTGGCATCCTGTTAAATGTTTAGTGTTAAGAGTTTTTATGGCATACATCCATGAAATATAATATACAGTATAATGATACAGATATTTGCAGACTTTTTTTTTTTTTTGTAATGTAACTTGGAAGGCAATAGAGTCTTGGTATGCTGCTCTCCAGTGGTTGGGAAATTTGATAGTATACCTCAGGGCAAAGAAAGAGCTATCTCTGAAAAGAAAGAGAAAGTAGTATTGTCTTTCTACAGATCTCTGGTGACATCCCACCTTGAGAAATGTGTGCAGTTTTGGAAACCACATTTGGAAAAGGACATTGACATAGTGGAGGTGATTCAAAGGAGGGCCATCAAAATGATGCCTGATCTGCACTGTAAGCCATACAGAGACAGATCAATGGGACCTAAAGATGTATTCTCTAGAAGAAGAGAAAGGAGAGATAGGATACAAATATTCAAATATACTGTAGGCTATAACAGGCTTCAATAAGGTAACAGAAGCTGGCATTTTCAATAGAATAAAATGCTCAAGGGCAAGGAGGCATCACATGAAGCTGAAGAAAGGAATGTGAGAGAATACTTTTTCATTGAACAAGAGGTGGATGCCTGGAACCAGGAATGCCTTCTGAAGTGTGCAACCTGTAACGACTGCACAGGGCACCATGCACAAGGTGTGCCATTCCTTGTGATGCCACAAGCCCCTGATAGTACTGCCGGCAACCTCTTCCATCTTCCTCTCCAACCTCAGTCACTGCCCCTCCTGCCAGCAGGAGGAATGTGGTACTTCTTACCTGCAAATGCCTCCTCCTCCTCCTCTACCATCTTCACTTTGAAGTTTAAAATCATGCACGGCCCCCACGGTCTTAGGGGGCGAGTTGTGGTTCCCCCCCTCCCCACATGGTTCAAACTTTGTAGCTGGCAAAAGAGGAGGAGGCAAAGACAGGTAAGAAACACTCTCCTGCTGGCAGAAGAAACTGCTTGGTGTGAAAGAGATGATTGTGCTGGGGAAGAGGAGGCCATTTTTGACTCTCACACAAGGCATAGAGAAAATAGGCCAGTCCTGCCTGCATCATGTAAGGCTTACTCTATGCTTATGGCCAGGGACACAAGAACACTTAGACTCAGTAAAAAGTATAATGTATTTTTATTAGTCAATATAAGTGTTCTCGGGAGATGCTGGGTACTGGGTGCCCTTAGTCTTACAAACTGACCAGCATTTCCCTGGATACAGGAAGTGACCCTTGTTTTATAGATAACATTCAAATACAGGAAAAGGATAGAAGGTTCTAGAGATTTGCATGACTGCCCAAAGGATCATTTACATAAGCTGTGATGTCAAATGCATGATTAGATCATCACTAACTATCCCTGATTAGTTTCTTCCCTGGAGGTGTGGCCCATTTCCCATGGCTTTCTTTGTTCTGTTAAACTCTTTATTGGTCAAGATAATCAACACGTCTGTAGTTATGTTGATTACAAACTCCTGAGAATAGTGCCTGAAGGTCCCAATCAGACTTCCAGCAAGCAAAGAAAATGAGAGACAAAACCAGTAAAATTCAGGTATCCACATGATTTTATTGGTGGGAGGAGGAAGGGAGATAGTAAAATAATATTTTTATTTATTTATTTAGCGTTTTTTTATATACCGAAGTATAGCAGAGTAGCCTTCACTCCGGTTTACATATAAACAACATATTACATTGAATGATGTTTGAATTAACAATGAGAGATTACATAGTAAGAAGAGTGAGTATAACAATAAACACCCTGAATAGGTGAACAGAGAAATTTGGGAACATCAGTGTCATGAAAACAGGAGATTGACCAAGGGGGATATTGAAAAATAGCAGGCTGTGTTAGTGAACTTTAAAGTCATAGAGTCATTGAGTGCTGTCTTTAAGAGATTGGCTGAGTAGCCAGGATTTAAGGTCTTTTTTGAAGGATTTTAAATTTTCTTGATTGGAGAGGGAAAGAGGTAACGAGTTCCATAGCTTTGGGCCAATAATGGAAAATATATCAAATATAAAAAATAATATCAGATAAAGACCAAAATAGCCCACACCAAGTAAGAGTTGTGATAGCACAGCAGGTAGGCACAAATGTGTAAACTGTATAGGCCAAGTGAGCCTTATCTGCCAATATCTTCTTTTTACAGTTTGCGTGATGAATAGTACCCAGCAAGATTTAATAATCCTGTTGCTTTAATTTACATAGTTTTGTAAATAAGTGTCAACAATTCCCATTTTACCAACTTTGGTCTGGATTCATCATTCTTTGCAGAATGATGAATCCTGCGAAAACGGGAGGTGGGGGTGCGGGCCTGCGAAAACCCGCAGCCTTCACACCACAGCGGTGCTCCGGCTGCCAGCTTTCGCGCGCCGAATAGCACCACCGTGAAAGGTGGTGCTATTCGGCGTACTACTGCCGACGATAATGTTAGTAACATTATCGCCAGCTGCAAAGCCACCGCCGACTCTGTCCCTCCCAGACTCCACCCCTCCCCGCCCAGACTCCGCCCCCAACTCCTCCCCTCCCCTAATTTGCATTATATCGCATGTGAAAAGGTCCTTTTCGCATTCGATATGGCCTTAGAAAATAACCCCCTTTGACAATTAAAATTAAATAAAATTGGTAACATTATTTTGTCAGATTGAAATCTACCATCACATTTTATTTTACTGAAATATAATGAAACAAGGAACATGAAAGGTTTGTCTTTTTGCCAATGATACCAAAATCTGCAACAGGGTGGACAGCCAGGAAGGTGTGGGAAAAATGAGGAGAGATCTAGCGAAGGTTGAAGAATAGTCTAAAATCTGTCAGCTCAAGATTTAATGCTAAAAAAATGCAGTGAAATACATTTAAGATGCAAAAGCCCAAGGGAGAGGTACAGTATTAGAGGTGAAATTATTATAAGCACAAAGGAAGAGGGGGATCTGGGGGGGATCTTAAGGTAGCCAAACAGGTAAATAAAGCAACAGCAAAAGCCAGAAAGATGCTTGTCTGCATAGGGAGAGAAAGGGAGATGATAATGCCCCTGTATAGATCCCTGGGGAGAACTCATTTGGAATACTGTGTTCAGTTATGGAGACCTCACCTTCAAAAGGATATAAATCGATGGAGTCAGCCCAAAGGGTGGCTACTAAAATGATCAGTGGTCTTTGTTCTAAAGCATATGAGAACAAACATAAAGATATAAACATGTATACCCTAGAGGAAAAGCAAGATATAGGAGATATAATAGAGACATTTAAATATCTCCAAGGTTTCCATGCACAGGAGGTGAGCTTCTTTTAAATGGAAAGGAGGCTCTAGAACAAGGGGTAAATGGGATAAGGATGAAAGGGGGTAGATTCAGGAGTAATCTTAGGAAATGTTTCTTTACAGAGAAAGTAGTGGATGCATATGTTAGGAGTATGGACCCTTAGACTGAGAAGGAGTTGGCACAACTTGCAGAGAGGAGCCCTGCAGGTCCCCACCATCGGTAGGCAGTGTGGACAGGAGCGAAGAGCTCGCTGGGGCTTCACCACTACCAGGCCTTGTTCACCTTAACTTGAGCCCTCTGGTGATGAGGCCAGCTGGACATAGGTGTGGGCCCCCGGGTAGATGAAGATCCGACAAGACGCAGATGCGTCAGACCAGTACAGGAAGAGTTCGCCAAGTCGGGTTCGGGCAGAGGTCAAGGCAGGCAGCGATCAGATGGAATCATGATTCAGGCAGAGGTAAGGGCAGGCGGTGATCAAGCGGAGTCAGGAAGCAAGCCAAGGTCAAACCAGAGGGTCAATCCGAGAAGAAGCCAAGAGCCAGGAGTCCAATACAAGAAGCAAGGAACAAGGAGGGCGAAGAAGACAACTATGCTGAAGACAGACGAACGGGAACTTGACTGGAAGGCCGGAACACACTCATGAAGAAGAATCAGGAACCGGCATGGAGGGCAATCCATTTAAAATGTTATTACTCAAAGAGAGTGATTTGACAAATTTTAAAGTATGCAGAATTTTTTTTAAATACTGTACACAAACTTTTGTGGCATTTTTTTAACACAGTTTCCCCTAATATCACATTGATACTGAAGTGTAGATATGTAATAACATAAAGCATGTTTATTTAATGAAATTACAAGTTATATCTAAATAATACGGTTTATAAGCACTTTATAATGTTAAGACTGCATAAGGACTCTTAGATCTATTTTCATTCAGTTTTGTGATTTGATTTATTGTATTTTTTCTTTCTGCAGCACTGGTTGGGACACTTGGGAGCCATTGGCTAACAGCTGCTAATAGAAATACAGCATTACATGGTTTAAGAATTACGCATCTGAAGAATAAATCATTCCTCTAAATTCAGAGCAAAACCATCTAATATGAACTATAACCATAGAGATCTGCACAGCCGGACATGGGGTTCGGTGCAATTATTGTTCCATAATTTATCTAGCCAACTATGAAGCTGTGCAGATTAATATCATAATGGATATGCTGGCTTCTGATTGGTTGAGGGTTTCCACTACTGAAGTTGAGAAGACAAAATTGTTCTTAACTCTCCATCCCTATGAAGGTATCATAATACAGCCACTAAATTAATTTTCAGAAAAGGTAAGACTCATAGAACTCCATTGGTTACCTGTTTCTACTTGCAATATTTTTAAAATCGGGTGTTTGAATTTTAAAGCTTTGAGCTGGGGCACCTCACCCTTTCTTCCAAATTTTACTGTTCCATATTACCCCAATCACACACTTCAACTCTTCCCAACAGGAGCTATTGACTGAGTTCTGCCTTTGCAGTGTATGTATATATTTCTTTATTATGCTGCCACCCAGTAACATCTTGTGATATTGCAGACTTAGGCCAGGGTTCATCATTCCATGCGGAATCATGAAGCCTGCGCCAAAGGGGGCGAAGGAGCGGGCGGGGTGGGCGATAGCCCGCAGCCGATCGCACCACGGCAGTGTGATTTCGCCTGCCACAGTTCGGCCGGCTGCAGGCTATCGCGGGCATAGTGCCACCGTAAAAGGTGGTGCTATTCCCCGCGCTACTGCTGGCGATGTTTGAAATATTATCGCCGGCAGCAGTGCCGCTGACGACTCCTCCCTAACTCCGCCCCGACTCCTCCCCTCCCCTTAATTTAAATGTTACTGCCAAGAAAAGGCCCTTTTCGCGTGCGATAAGGCCCTAACGCACGCGATAAGTCCTTAGAAAATAACCCCCTTAGATTTTCTGCAAAGTTCCCTGCCCTGATTGATCATTGTTTGAATGTTTCTGAACTTCCTATTGGGTCTGTTCCTGTTTGCTCTATCTCCCCCTCTATGCCTTTCTACTCTTCCTATTGGTCCTGTCACTCAAGGAATCTCTGAGACAGTTTATTTCCTGCAGAGAATTTCAGTTGGAAGAAGGCGCAGCTTTCTCTCATTCACTTTTGAGTTCTGAGGGGCATCATCTTATCACCACTTATTCGAGATGAGAGGTTTGAAGAGTTTATTTATGCTGATGATGTCCAGTTATTGTTTCCAGTAGAGGATGAATTGTCAGATTCTTTGAGCAGAAATACTGGAGGGTTAAAGAAAATCTTGAAGTGGTTTGACTCTCAAAGGCTTTTAGTGAATGTTGGCAAAACAAAGTGGTTGTGTTTAGGGAAAGAGGTAGTACTTAAGGAATTAAACAGATTGAGGATAGGGGACATAGTCATTGCAAGAAGCCAGGAAGTAAGGAACCTAGGGGTGTTAACAGACTATGGATTTTTATATCTCTTTGATGGTTCCGAAAGTTTGATTTCGACTCAGACAACCGAAGAGATTTCAAACTTTTCTAGCGGTCCCTGTTTACAGATTGCTGATTCAGGAATTAGTTTGCTCAGTATTAGACTACTGTAACGTGGTATTGGTGGGTCTCCCTAAAAAAATGTTTTTCAATGCTTACAGGTGGTACAGAATATGGCAGCACGTTTGATTTTTGGTCTCCCACGTAAGGTGAGTGTGACACCTTTATTAAGACGTCTTCATTGGTTACCTGTTGAAAATTTTAAACTAATGACTGATATATAAGGCATTAAATGGAGGGGGTGCAGATTATTTCAAAGAATAGATTAATGGATATGCTCCTACCTGTAATCTACACTCAAAATCAGCAGCTTTGGTATTGGCTCCATCTAGGCAAGACATACATAAATTATTATATAGGAAAAGGATGTTCTCAGTTAGTGGTCCGGAGTTAGTGGTCCGGAGTTATCTTAATTTCAGGAAAAGGTAAAGGCCTGGTTTTTTCCATCATAACCTGGGCAAATTTTAAATTGAGAACAGTATAGATAGATGGGGCTTGAAGTATAAAGATTAGGCCATTTAAGTATCAAGTTATTTTATTGTGTTTTTATTTGTTTATGGATTTGTATAAATTGATTGTACTTTTTATTGTATTTTAATTGTAAACCAATCTGCTCTGGCCAGATCTGGTATCTGATGAGTGATATATAAGAAATGAGAAATAAATGAAATAAATATTTACTATAAACCCACAGCTGCAATCAACTTTTAGATAATCTTATTACAGCTGTATCAATCTCAACAATCTGTTCAGCTACTCTTGGAACCTTCTCATCTACAATAATGCCCAAATTTTAAGCATCCTGTGCGCATAAAAATTGGAGGTTGAGCACTGCGCGTGCCACGTGCAGTTTGGAAAGGGCCCGGCCACAAATGTCAAAATCACGTTTTTTAGTTTTAATACATATAGATATTTTAATTACTTCAATCTTTGATTCACCACCCCTTCCTTTGATTCACCAACCTTTTGGTTCACCAACCTTTTTGATTCACCACCTGGTTTGTAGTTACCTTTGCTTGTTTTGGTCTTCTTTAGCAACATAATTTAACAATTTGATATGACATGTGTGAGACGCCTATCTGTACAGTAATACATTAAATTTTGATTTGTAGATTTTGATAAACTTCGGTCCTCCTGACGCAGCTGGAGGTGAAACACGGCCGTGTCGGGGCTCTGTCGCTCTTACAACATTGTAAATTTTATATCAAATTTCTTTCACATTCCCAGGGTGCAAATGAAAAATAAATAATTGTTTGGTTGCTATATTATTGTCCAGTATAATGTATGCCACACATTTTGTGAGATTGCACAGCTTAGATTTTCTGCAGGGTTTTAAGTTCCCTATTCTGATTGGTTACTATTTGAATGTTTATGAACTTCATGTTTGTTCTAACTCCTCCTCTGTGCATTTCTCCTCTTCTGTTGGTCCCTTCACTCACAGAATCTCTGGAACAGTTTATGTCCTGCAGAGACTTTCAGTTGGAAAAAGGCTCTTAGCAGACCTATAGCTTGCTCTCATTCTCTTTCAGGTGCCAAGGGGCATCATCTTTTCATCTCATAATTATTATTAACCCACAGCTCCTGTCAACTTTCAAAGAACCTTATTACAGCTGTATCAGTCTCATCAACCTGTTTGACTACTCTTGGGGCCTTCTCATCTACTGTGAGTGTTGAACTGTGCTTCGTCCAAGTAAATGTTTTTGGTAACCAAAGAACTGACTTTTTTCTGATTTCTGCAGCTGGGGTAGAGGTTAACTGACTGTCTAGGAGTTTCAAATTAGACATCAAATATCAAGGGCAGTACAGACTGTACCTTCACCAAGCGAGAGCAGGCTCAAAAGGACCAGAAAATCCAGCTTTTCTTTCTTACTCCTAGCATCTGGAATGTACTATCGACCCTTTACAACCAGAAAAAATAACATCAAATTCAGGAAAAACCCTTAAAGTCTCTTTATTTGCCAAAGTTTTTTTCTCTAATTAATTACATTGTTTAGAAAGTTTTTAGTATTAAACCTTTTAGGTTCTTTCTACCATTTATTATTATTGTTATTTTATGTACTAAATGATTTTAATATTGTATGTTTTACCTTCTGCTTTCTTATAATTTGTAAACCGTTGCGATGGCTTGTCTTAGCGACGGTATAGAAAACTTGATAAAAAATAAAAAAAACATTATTTTAAGTAACCTATCTTGTTTTAATTAATTGTGTGTTTGAAAATGTTTCATGTTTTGTGTTGTTTTATTGTCAAGTTATGTGCTTTATATTGAATTACTATGGTTATTTGTTTTATGTTCAAACAACTAGAAACATTTTTTTGTTAGTTTTAATCTTTTGTTTGTACATTGTTTTGATTTACAATTGTAAGAAATGCAACTAAATAAATAACCATAATAATAATTCACTCTGCAGCACTTCATTACCTCTCCTTTCTCATTTCCCCATATACCCCTCTTCCCAGACATCCCTCAGCAGGTAAGCTGCTTTTATTTTTGCTCTTCTCCTCCATCACTAAGGGGGTCATTCTCTAACGTTATTGCATGCAAAAAGGGACGTTTCGCATGCAAAGCGTCCCTTTTCGCTTGCGATAGCTAGCTCGGGGCGGAGTCGGCCCTGGAAGAGGAGGAGTCGGGGTGGCACCGGGGCCGATGCCGTGGACACATCGCTGGCGGCGAAAGGTAAGATTCCTTTTCGCCGCCAGTTTCGCACCAAATAACTACACCTTTTATGGTGTAGTTATTTGGCGAGAAAGCCGGCAGCAATCGCACCATGGACGTGCGATCGCTGCCTGCTATCACAATACCGCCCCCTGCTTCGCCCCCCCCCGGCCCCAGTTATCGCCGGATTCTCTAAGGTCGCAGACCTTAGAGAATCTATGCCTAAATCTTGATTCTACAACCTTTCAACTTATTGTGCCAACCAACGGGATAGCCTTCCCTGAACACATGTGCCTTCTCTTGCTAGATTCAAATCCAGCCCAAAACATGCACTTCTTTGAGGCTGTTTTTAGAACATGGACTTAATTGTTTTCTGCACCACGGCTTCCTTCACCCATGGGCTGCTTCATCATATAGACTCTCAGGAGCTCCCATTCCTTGCTGCTGGCCCCACTGTTTTAACTCGAAGACTCTCCCTCGCCTCCCACTATGAATTTTGTCTGTGTTTCCTGTTTGTCTGTCTATTAGACTGCAAGCTTCAAGAACCAGGGACTGTCTATTTTTTGCGTGTCTGTAAAGCACTGTGCGTATACCGGGTAACTCCATACAAATAACAATAATGGTGACAAAAAAATGAGCTATAGTATTAAAAGAAGATTTACACAGACACAGAACAGGAGCAATCCTTTTCAAAATAAGGGCACACATACTACACATCTGATGCAATGTGCCACATCAGCAGGTCTGCTTTTCTCACTACAATATCCCCCTACAGTTTTTAAAAGTTGCTGGAACTCTGATAACAAACCAGTTCCAAAGAGCTGTAGGAGTGCACAAAATAAATATTACAAGCTTTCTTGCAGACTTCTGAAACCACTTAAAATATGGAGAAATAGAAGAGCATTTAAACTCTCAGCACTGCAGCAGCAGTGCTAGTTGGAAGCTAAATTAAAAACAGGTAGGGTCTTAAGATGTACAGTGTGAAAGCCACTGAATACCCAGACTGCGCATTATTAATATAGCCCATCAAGAGTAATCACAAATAAATATGAGCAATAATTCATAATCAAACTAGATTTTTATGATTTACATTTCATCATAAGATTTTTTTTTTAATTGTTTGTTTAATATAATATTGGTTTTCACTTGCTATTTTCTTACATACTGTGCGAAACTGCCATTTGGATATGAAAAATCATTTTGAAACAAGCCTCCAGAGAAACAGCATTGTTTACATTTCTCCTATTCATTATATGGTGTGATATCCCTCAGAAAAAAAATGATAATGAAAAAAATTCTACAAACAACTTAGAATCTCTTCAGCAGTCACACAGGCAGCAGATTTGCTTTCCTAGTACTTAATTTTGCAAATAGATAATTATACATTCTGTTAAAGGTAGAACAGCTGAAATATCTCATTCAGCTGTGCTTCAAGTGCCCAACTCACTAAGTTTTGTTTTTTTTACTCAGAGACACAGAATGAGAAAAAAGCATCCAAATATTTGTAGTTGACAGATTCTAGCATCAAGCTGTTCACAGCTCTCAATTCAAAATGTTCAAATTAAAGAACATAAATTTTAGCAAATGCTAATTATTTAGATCTTTTTCATGGTGGTACAATCAGATATGCCTCATTATGCTGCCATTAATTGACTGCCAAGAGCTATACAGTACGTTTTTCAGTGGTTAGGTGCTCCCTCAACAGCAGACCTTTCCTTGATAATTCTATCAAGACTGTTAAAAAGACAATCAACCAGTTGTACTAGGTAATAGAAATACTGGGTCATAAAAATAGTACTGTCAATAGGTGTGCATTCACATAGGGGGTCATTTTCAAAGGAGTTACGCATGTAAATGTGACATACTATCGTAGCAATTTTCAAAAGCTATTTACTCGAGTAAAGTGCACTTACTTGAGTAAATCCTATGGACAATTCAATGGCATATATTGTAGCAATTTTGAAAAGCCCACATACTTGAGTAAAGTGTATTTACTCGAGCAAAAACCAGTTTTGCTCGAGTAAATGCTTTTTAAAATCCGCCCCATATAGAATAGTTTTGTAAAAGGATTATTAGTTTGAAATAGTCTTTAAGAAAAGGCATACAGTTTTATAGGTCAAATTTGGCATCAGATGCCATATGTTTACATAGTCTACAATTTAATATTCTGAAAGTTAACAATAACTTTGATAATAATAAGATGCTGATTTACCTCATGCCAACAAGAGCTGATTCTAAGGACACTGATATACTCTGGTATACAAACGGCCAGGATTCTCACTCACTTATAGAAATGTCATCAAAATTCTCTTATTCATGTGCTTTGAACCTTTCAAGTGCACCTAACAAGGAATTTTTTTTTTTTGTTTGCCAATTCAAAAAATTAGCAAAGTTGAAAAGTAGGGATGTTTAATGCTAGTACCTTCAAACAGAGAAAACTGTTGGAGATTCTCTTCCAGATGCCATGCACCAGGAAGCAGGTAGGGGCTACAGGAGGAAACAGCTGTTGCGCGTCCCAGCCGCGTTGGTGCCACGGTTGGGGCTGCTCTCCTTGCGCTGCCCTCCACCAGTTCCGGCCTTGCCGCAGCCGCCAGCTCCCGACATCCTCGACGCTCTCCCCCCGGGCGTGCTCGGCCTCTTCCACACCACAGGCCTCTCAGCGGAGCTCCCGTAGGAGCTCCACATCCTCCATCTCCTCGGCCCCGCTCCTAGGTGCATGTGTGGCCGATGTCTCTACTTTTAAAAGGCCAAGCTTGGGAATCCCGGCTCGGACGCATTCCTATGACATCACACAGCCCTCGGATATAAGGCAAGGCTCTGTCCCCAGACCCTCGCCTTGGCAATCGGGTTGACACCTCTGTGTTTCTAGTTTGCCTATTCCTTGCTCCTGTGCCTGATCCTGTGTTCCAGTGTCCTCCTTGTTCCACAGCGTCTCCTGTGTCCCCAGCGTTCCCGTGGTCCTCCGTGTCTTCCAGCGTTTGTCTTGTTCCTGATCCACGTTCCCTGGTAGTACCCTTCGGACTGATTCTTGCTACTGGACCTCTGCTTGCTTGACTATGACTGACTGCTGCTGCCTGGGCCTGACCTTTGCCTGCCTTCTGACCATGTGACCGCTGCCCTGGAACTGACCTCTGCCTGCCTGACCACGTTGACTGCCGCCTGGAACTGACCCTTGCGTTGCCTTGACAAGCTCAGACTGACCTTGGATTTGACCCTTGCTTTGGCTGACCACTTCTGGATGGATACCCTGGCTTTGACCCTTGCGCTTCACTCGGACATTCTCTTCTCTCTCGCCTTCTGTGACCACCAGACCAACCTGCTTGGACTCTGCCCGTGGCCTTCATCCAACCAGACCCACAGGTGCTGCCTGTTCCGCCCGGAGAGCCTTCCTAAACTGTTACCTCCCCGAGGTCTCCAGAGTCTCCAGTTCAGATCTGGTCCATCCTCTCTGCATCAGCCGCACACCTTACTCGTGGTGGGCACACGGCTACCTCTCTGGGAGACCTCTAAGGCCCACCTAAGTCCAGGCGGTCCGGGTACCCAAGGGCTCAACCTGTGGAAACCCCGGACTGTTATTGGCGAAGCTCCAGCTAGCCTCTGTCTCCTCGTGTGCTCCGCCTCCTGGTGGCAGGCGCTCTCTGGGTCCAACCAGAGGGCTGTTCCAATCCTGCATCAGGCCAAGGGTCCACCTCCAGCGCAACAACAGCTCCCTGAAAGACTGTGCTGTAGCTTGGAATAAGCCAGAGGTAGGGGACAAGCCTTTCACTGGCTTGTACCAAGTCACAGCAAAAATATCTTCTAGCATGTTACTTTGTTTGAGTCTGGGTATGGCACTATATTGTAATTCTGTATACCGCTGGTGCACATTTTAACTTTGACAACATATTGAATCAGTGAAATTCCTCTTTAAGTAGTCAGATATGTGTTGCTGGATACGGTCTTTACAATTGCTTGACAATTTTTATGAAGAGCCGGATTCTTTAGAGAAGTAAAAAGAGAGGCTAAACAAATGAATCTGGCTCTTCATAAAAATTGTCGAGCACTTGTATTCGGAGGGACTATTATCTGAGAGGAGAGATTCAGACAATTAAGGGCTAGATGTACTAAAGATTTTTTTTCCCATTTTGTGTCAATGGGGAAAATGCTTAGCACATGTTGTCCTAAGTCAGTTTCTATTTTAGTTAAAAGAACCCTTTTCATGATGTTCCTCAGCTGAGATTTCTCAATCATTACTAACAAAGGCATGGATCATCTACTATAGAATCTGTCTTCAACTCAAGCACATTATTAAGTTTGCTCTCCTTTTTTAAAAATTCTTTGACTGGATGAACGTTTTCATATATATAGCTGAAGTCTTGAACAAACTGTCAGACATTTTTATACTAAAACATATACATAACCATTCTGTTCTTTCCCCATTATTCCTGTTTCTTTCATTTCCATCTTGCTCTGCCTTCTCAATTTCTTCCTTAAAAAAGTGACCTTGATCTATTCATTATTCCTTCCATTTACACGTCTCCCACCCCAAGAAACAGTTACCCTACTCCCAGCTTGTTCTCCTTACTCTCCCCTCTCTCTACTCCAGCTGTTTATGATTTGATCCATGCTTCAAAACCTAATATCTCCTCTATGGACCCTTTTCAGAGGAAATATGCCCTTCCTCCTCTGTTTGAACCAGTTTACTCCCTTACAGCCTCTCATATGCCCAATCTTTTTTCTTTCCACTCACTTAAATTAATTTTGGTACCCAAACATCCTTTGACCCTTATGTGTTTTTAACATTTTTTCCCAAGGTGCTGAAATATGCTACTTTATTTTTGTACCTTTATTCATTTATTTATTGATTTTATTGGACAAAAAGATAACATCTGAGTTTTATTTTGGTTGTTTGCTATCATCATTAGGGCCACCACTCTGCCATGTAGGTTTGCATATAGTTGCACACAGCCTCTCTCCTCCCTGCTACAGATTAATGTAGCACCATGTTTAGTTATCATCTTACCAATTAGTAACAATCATGAACAAATTTTATTTTGATTTTTTTTTTAAAATATAAAAAAATCAGTACTTTAAAATTGTTATTAGTGGCATTAGATAATTTTTTTTAATTATATATTCCATAATACATCAGTTAAATGAACTGAAGAAATGTGGAGTTTTACCAGGAAAAACTAATTAATTTTCTAGCATATAATTCAAGTCTTAATATAGTCAATGGCCAGCAAGTCAAGGTAAAGCAAATTTACTTACTGTAAAAGTGTTTTCTACAAATAGCAGTATGAACCATGATATGTGACAGACATCGGTCGGCAATGAACAGACTTTTCTCTCCAAGCTAGTAGAACTCTGAGCTCTACTGAGCATGTGTGGTAGTTCCTGCGCGGGAGTTGCCTTGTGAGCTTCTTTAGTCTGTTTTAGACCTAAGTAGCTATGTAGTTGACTCTCCAGGAGGGCAGATATCAACACATCCAACACATTCCCACCATTACACACTTCTACACTTCATATAAAGTGATCCGAGACACTACCAAACCATACAACACAGATCACTTATACCCGTAATGGCCTCTCCCCTTACACAACTGATAGGCTTAATGACCTTCTCTATTCTACTTCTAAATGCTCAATCTTATGTAAAGAAAACCACCCATACTATATGACATACTTACTGACGAATCCTCCTGACCATATGTGCCATCACAGAATCTGGTTAAGGATACTGATACTGCATTAATTACCAATTCCCCACAGACCTATATAGCATCTTCCTCCATTCCCAGACCCAAAAAAGAAAGGGGGCGGACTACTCCTTGCAGCCAAAAGAGATTCAACTTCTCTCTTCAATCTACTCCCCCCCCACCTAAACTAGAGATCAGCATCTTTAGATCCAGCTCTCTCCAACTCTGTTTAATCTACGCCCCCCCTGGCATCCTAGAAAAGAACCCCTCCCCCCCTCATAGAATACATCTCTAAACACATAAACATTGCTAACCCAGCCATCATTCTCGGAGACTTCAATCTCCATGTTGACTGTGACCCCTCTCCCCATCATGCGAAAACCATATTGACAGCTATGAATGCCCTTGGTTTCAAACAGATGGTGACCAACCCCACACACAAAGCGGGTCATACCCTTGACCTTATATTTACCAACACCTTAATCCAAGTTGACCACCCCATCTGTACGCCCATTCCCTGGTCAGATCACTACCGTATAGATACATGGTGCACTATACAAGATTCCCCCCAAACCTCACAACCTACAAAAACAATCAGTTTCCGAAAACAGGCTAAAACCGAAGATATAATAGACGCCCTCTCAGAGGAACTACCTAACCTAGACCTTACAGATGCTAACTCCGCCACCTCTTCATGGTTCCAAATCACCACCAACATAGCAGATAAACTCTGCCCCTCTCAAACCAAAAAAATCAACTTAGAAAAGAATAACAAAAAACCATGGTATGTAAATGAACTTAAAACCATGAAACTGAATCTTCGTAAATTAGAAAAAACCTGGCGAAGGAACCGCCTCCTCCCTACTACACTAACACAGTTTCGCACCCCAATTACACGCATACCGAAAAGCCACAGAAAAAGCAAAAAAAGATTTCTATGCCACAAGAATCCATCAATTCCAGTTCAACCCACAAGCCCTCTTCCAATATGTAAACAGCCTCATTACATCTCAAGACAGATGTAATCCTGACAATGACAATGAAACAAAATGTGAGAATCTAGCATCTTACTTCCTCTCTAAAGTGGAAACCATTATGGCACGCTTCACAGCTCATTCTGGCTCACCAAACTCACCTACACCCAAAAACACCCCTATTAACTGCACCAATCAAAACACACAATCACACCCACACACGCAAACCCAAACTCCTCACTATTGAACTTTGAAAACACATCTGCACTAGAAATTGAAACCACCCTCAAAAAAATCAAACCCGCCTATCACCCCTCAGACAACCTGCCTACCAAAATATTACTCACAAGCCCAGCTACTACAGCCAAACACATCGCAAACATACTGAACAAATCCATTACCCTAGGACAAGTCCCAAAGCAACTCAAGCACGCCATTATCAAACCCACTCTCAAAAAACCTAATTTGGATCCTAACGAACTAGCCCAACTATCGCCCAGTATCAAACCTCCCTTTCCTCTCCAAAATACTAGAAAAGATTATCAACAAACAACTCACTGAATACATTGATGAACACAACATACTCTCCACATCTCAATATGGTTTTCGCAAACACCATAATACAGAAACACTACTCATCACCCTCTCAGAATCTATACTTAAAGCCATGGACAACGGACAATCCCACATACTTGCACTATTAGATATCTCTGCGGCATTTGATACCGTTAAACCACCTCACACTCATCAAACGCCTCATGGAAATTGGCATTGCTGGCACAGCCCTACTATGGTTCCAATCATACCTTAGTGACAGAAGCTACAGTGTAAAAATTGGTTGTAACAAATCTAACCCTGTCAAACTATCTCAAGGAGTACCACAGGTTCATCCCTCTCTTCTACACTATTTAATATATACCTCCTCCCCCTCTGCCAACTCCTCTCGAAACTGGGTATCCAGCACTTTATATATGCTGACGACGTGCAGATACTCATCCCTATTAATGATTCCATTGCAAACGCAATGAAGATCTGGAACTCTGCACTATCTGAGATAAATAAACTGCTCTCCGATAATTTCCTTGCACTCAATACTAACAAAACAGAGCTACTCATTCTCTCCCCTCCCAACAACCCTTCACGCAGTCTCTCCCCCACACCCTCACTACCCAGTTGCCCTCCTACTCTACTAGTCCGCAACCTTGGCATTATGATAGACGATCAATTTAATCTCAAAAAATTCATTTCAGCCACCATAAAAAGTGGATTTTTCAAACTCCACACCTTGAAGAGAATCAAACCTCTTCTTCATACCTCTGACTTCCGCCACAGTTCTGCAAGCTATGATCCTGTCCAAACTTGATTATTGCAACGCTATCCTCCTAGGCTTACCAAAAAGTACCCTACAACCTCTACAGTTATTACAAAATGCTGCAGCACGCATCCTTACCAACACTCACCGTCATGACCACATTACTCCCGTCCTTCAATCATTACATTGGCTCCCCGTAGCCTCCAGGATAGTATATAAAGTACTCACGCTCATACACAAAGCCATTCATAACCATGACATGCAATGGTTCCCTGAACATCTCCTGCTTCACGCTCCGACAAGACCCACAAGAACGCATCACCTGGCCAAACTCCAGATACCCTCTCCAAAGTTCATGAAGCATACCACCTTTAGAGATCGATCTTTCATCATCGCAGGAACCGCCCACTGGAATAAAATGCCTTCCCAATTACGCCAGGAACCTTGCCACAAAAAATTCAAGCACAATCTTAAAACATGGCTGTTCAAACTAGCATACCCTGACTAACGATTTGTCTCTCACCTAAGATATGACTTGACCGACTGCCCACCTGACCCTCGCCCTTTCTTTTTTCTCTCCCTACCCAATTGACCCTCACCCTCGCTATCTTCTCTCCCCCCCTCCCAACCTATTGAGGTCTTCTCCTCATCTTCCCCTTCCATCGTTCACTTCACCCTGCTGATTTTCCTGATTGCTTTATATAACTTTATTGTTGAAACTAACATGTACATTTGTATATATTTCTCGTATTATCATCCCCTGCCCTATTAACCGCTACCTGTTAATGTTATTATTGTAAAGCTTGTTCCTAAGTTATTATTATTATTATTATTATTGTAAAGCTTGTTCCTAAGTTATTATTATTATTATTATTATTATTGTAAAGCTTGTTGCTAAGTTATGTTACATTGTGAACCGAGGTGATGTTTTGCAAACGTGCCTCGGTATATAAGAAACCATTAAATAAATAAAATAAAATAAATAATTCATCCTGCTATCTATAGAAAACACTGTTTACAGTAAGCAAACTTGCTTTTTCCGTCAATAAGCAGCTTGAATTAGCCATAATATGTGGGGAGTCCCAAACTGAGGGCTGCAGCAGAGCGTACTAAAAAGCAACTCAGACTCCACCATGGAGAGTAGACTACTGCGAGACTAGGTTATGCAAGTATTGCAGATGTGGACCCTTAGGCTGAGGGGGAGTTGGGGCTACCTGCAGGGAGGATCCGCACAGGGCCCCACCAGGGTAGGCGAAGCTGGCAGAAGCAGAGGCCCAACTGGAGCTTCACCAATACCAGTCCACATTTCCCTTAGGTTGAGCCCTTGGGTGCCAGGGCCGGCTTATCTTAGGTGTGGGCCTCTGTGGAGGTGAAGATCCGTCCGGATGAAGTCATTGCAGGTCAGCTCAGAGAAGGAAGCAGTATCAGGACAAGCAGCAGTCAACACAGTCAGGTTTAGACTGTGGTCAGAGGCAGGCAGAGTTCTCGCAGAGACATGGTTTGGGCAGTGGTCTGGGCAGGCAGTGTTCGGTCAGAAGCGGAAGCAGGCAGTGATCAGGGACAGGTAGAGGTCAGGCAGCATCAAGGTCCAATCCGAGGTCAAGCCAGAGGTCCAATCCAAATCAATATCAGAAGTCTGGTCCGAGGTCAAGCCAGAAGTTCAATCCAAAAAGACGAGGAACGAGGAGGAGGAAGGAGAATGAGGGACCACTGGGGCAAGACAAGACACTGAAGAGTGATGAAGGAAAGACTGACCACGAAGACACAAACTCAGAAGCCGACCAGACAGCCAAAGAACCAAGAACAAGACACTGGAACACAGGAACGACAAACAGCAGAAAACAGGAACCAGAAACACAAGCAAAGCACTACTCCAGGAGGAGTCGACCTGTGCCAAGGCACTGGATGGGTCTCGGCTTCTGCCCTTTATAGGGCTGGAATGAAGACGTCATCAGGAGGCAGCTCTAAGGGCCCACCACTGGCCTTTTAAATTTAGTGCAGTCGGTGCACGCACACCCTAGGGAAGGCAGGGCCCCAAGGTCTTGGTGGCATCCTGCTGCATAGGAGGGCATCCAGCTGAAGCAATGCAGCTTCCTGCTGCATCCTGAGAAGGACCCAATGCCAGTACCTAGAGGAAGTCCGGAGGTAGGTGTGGTGGACAGCTTTGTTGGGGAGGCATGGCGCCAGAAGGCCACGAGAAGGGGCCTGGGCTGGAGGTAAGAGCAGCAGTCTCCAGGACAGGCTTGCAGCCCACCAATCACAACAGCAACACTACCTGTCCAAAGTTAATGTCAGCTTTTGAAAGATTGTCCAGACAATAGTGGAATGTGAAGGTGTGCACAAATGACTATGAGGCAGTTTTGCATGCACCTTCTAAAGGAACTTCTTGCAAATGGGCAACTCAAGATGCTATGGCTGTCACTTGATGTACCTTGACTGGATTACTAAGATTGAGGCCTGCTGAAGTGTAACAGTGCTGGATACATGCTACTATTAATTGGATTAGGTACATTTGAAGACTGCTGTACCCTGTGTATTCAGCTCATTCAAGATAAAAAACTGAGAGGTTTGACAATGTGCCTGAGTTCTCTGTTAGTATTAGGCAAGAGCTTTTTTACTGTCCAAAGTGTTAAGGAGTCATGCACATATATAGTAGTCGAGGGAAGAAGGTGAATTATATGATGGACTGATTTATGTGGAAGGCCAAGACCACTTTCATAAGAAACTTTGGACAAGTGCAAACGACTCTGTTGTGGAAGAATTATATGTAAGGTGAGCAATGTACCAGAGCTTGCGGCTTGCTAACTTGACATGCCTCAAAGAACACGAGGAAGACCACTTTCCATGTCAAATACCTCAGCAATGCCATCTCCAAAAGTTGAAACGACAATTTCATGAGATGCATAAGGACCAAGTTCAGATCCCAGGGCACCAAAGCTTTATGCACTGGGGGCTTCAAGTGCCACAGACCTTTCATGAATCTTGCAACTAAAGAATGAGTTGAAAATCAGTTTATTATCCACTAACACATGATAAGCCACTATGGTGCTGAGATAAACTCATACCGAAGACGTGATGATCCCCAATTAGATAGGAGTTGCAGGTAGGATAAGAGATGGTGCAGTTCATAGTAAAATGAGTTGAAACCTTTATGAGTACACCATTTGGAATACTTTTTCCATTCAAACTAGTTGTTACATCTAGACAAATGCTTTCGGGACGAGAGTACAATATCTTCTATCGTCTTGGGCAAGAACAGACATGCAATTATTGCGCACTCAAAATCCAGGCTGTGAAGTTGAGGGCTGAAAGGCTGGGATGAAGCAAAAGCCTCTCTTCCTGGGTTAACAGACTTGGATCTGATCCCAGGGAGACCAAAGGCTGAATGGAAAGTCGAACAAGATAGGCATATCAGACTTGTCTGGGCCATGCTAGAGCGATGAATATCATGTGGACATTGTCTTACAGTAATTTCTGTATTGTTTTCACATTTGGAGGAATTGGTGGAAAAGCATACAGAGGTTTCTTCACCAATCCAGGAAGAAGGCATCCTGAGTTAGCCTGAGGTCACTTGGAAGAACTGAGCAGAATTGGTTGAGTTTTCGGTTGTGCTCTGTCACAAACAGATCGACTGATGGACAGTCTCACAGATTGAAGAGACTGTCAGTCATTGACAGAACTATCGCCCAATCTCAAACTTACCTCTATTAGCCAAAATCACTGAAAAGATAGTCAGCCTCCACCTCACCGAATACCTAGACACTCACAACATTCTATCCCATCTCAGTTTGGTTTCTGTAAATTTTTCAGTACAGAAACACTCCTATTGTCCCTCACAGACACCATTCTCAAAGGCATGGATAATGGTCAAGCCTTCCTCCTAGCGATGCTTGACATCTCCTCTGCCTTCAACACCGTCAGTCACAAGATCCTCCTAAACAATCTCGCCAACATAGGCATATCTGGAACTGCCCTTCGTTGGTTCAAATCATACCTTGAAAACAGACATTTCAAGGTCAAATTAAGCAACAGCGAATCTGACCCCATTAAATTTACCCATGGTATACGCCAAGGTTCTGTCCTCTCTTCCACCCTCTTCAACATCTACCCGCTACCCCTCTGCCACCTCTTAACCAACTCAGGCATCGTTTACTTTATATACACGGATGATGTCCAAATTATTATCCCCATCACCGATTCACTAGACAATTCAATAAGAGTCTGGAACAACTGCATCAACTCGATCAACCACCTCCTATCTAACCTCAATTTGGCACTCAACACCAACAAAACTAAACTCCTTATTATTTCTCACAATCCGACCACACATTACCCCACACTTACTAGCACATCACCCCTCCCAACCCCCCTCACTCAGCAAGTACGCAACCTGGGTGTTAATATTGATAACCAGATGAACCTTAAAGCATTCATAAAATTGACTTTAAAGGAATGCTATTTTAAACTTCATGTGTTAAAGAAAATTAGGCCTCTCCTACACGCCCATGATTTCCGCACCGTTCTTCAAACCTTAATCTTTGCCAAGATAGACTACTGTAATTCTCTCCTACTAGGCCTCCCCGCCTCCACCATCAAACCCCTCAGGTTATTACATAAGAACATAAGAAAATGCCATACTGGGTCAGACCAAGGGTCCATCAAGCCCAGCATCCTGTTTCCAACAGTGGCCAATCCAGGCCATAAGAACCTGGCAAGTACCCAAAAACTAAGTCTATTCCATGTTACCATTGCTAATGGCAGTGGCTATTCTCTAAGTGAACTTAATAGCAGGTAATGGACTTCTCCTCCAAGAACTTATCCAATCCTTTTTTAAACACAGCTATACTAACTGCACTAACCACGTCCTCTGGCAGCTAATTCCAGAGTTTAATCGTGCGTTGAGTAAAAAAGAACTTTCTCCGATTAGTTTTAAATGTGCCCCATGCTAACTTCATGGATTGCCCCCTAGTCTTTCTACTATCCGAAAGAGTAAATAACCGATTCACATCTACCCGTTCTAGACATCTCATGATTTTAAACACCTCTATCATATCCCCCCAGTCGTCTCTTCTCCAAGCTGAAAAGTCCTAACCTCTTTAGTCTTTCCTCATAGGGGAGTTGTTCCATTCCCCTTATCATTTTGGTAGCCCTTCTCTGTACCTTCTCCATCGCAATTATATCTTTTTTGAGATGCGGCGACCAAAATTGTACACAGTATTCAAGGTGCGGTCTCACCATGGAGCGATACAGGGGCATTATGACATTTTCCGTTTTATTCACCATTCCCTTTCTAATAATTCCCAACATTCTGTTTGCTTTTTTGACTGCCGCAGCACACTGAACCGACGATTTCAATGTGTTATCCACTATGACACCTAGATCTCTTTCTTGGGTTGTAGCACCTAATATGGAACCCAACATTGTGTAATTATAGCATAGGTTATTTTTCCCTACATGCATCACCTTGCACTTACAGAATGCCACTGCCAGAATACTTACCAATACCCAGAGAAAAGACCACATCACACTCATCCTAAGAGACCTACACTGGCTCCCGATCTCATCTAAAATTCTTTACAAAACGCTCTCCCTTATACACAAAACCTTACACAACCAGAACATCACCTGGCTAAATAACTCTTTCCACTTCAATACCTCCAACAGGCCAACCAGATCTGCCTATAAAGGAACCCTTCACATCCCCTCCCCTAAAACTACACAACGAACCTCCACTAGGGATAGAGCACTCTCAATAGCAGGACCCATCAACTGGAACTCTATGTCTCCTGACCTACGCATTGAACCCTGCACACACAAAATTAAAAAAAAAATTGAAAACTTTTCAAGCTAGCCTACCCATAATACCTACCATTACCCCCAGCCACCTAGGCTCTACTTTAAAGTTATTAACTGCTCTCTGAACATGCCTTGTCACCAAGCCTTATTCCTTTACACATATTTTATTTCAACACCCGTCTACTCACTAGTTTTAATGATTTATACCGCACTTTAAGCATGCCTGTTACCAAAATACTTAACCAAACATTGTATATAGTATACAATATATATATGCCTATATCCACAATTATGTTCGCTCTGCATATAACTATGCACCTTTCTCTAGTTTCAATGACATATACTGCACTCTAAACATGCCTTGTTACCAAATTTTTATCCAAACATTATATATAGTACCCACTATATATAAACATATCAACAGTTTTGTTCGCTCTGCATATAAAGTTATTCACCTTTCTCTGTTTGCCATGTAACCAAATTGTTCAATGTATTTTCTCTATCATTATTATACGTTCTATTTAAACCGATACGATGTGAATACGGTTATCGGTATATAAAAACACTTAAATAAAATAAATAAATAGATCATTCATAAGGCCAAAAGTGCCTGCTGTGGTTATCCACTAGTGAATTGGATATACTTGGCAGATATGTAGCATGAACAGCTACTTAATGTTTCAGCACCCATTGCCAGATCTCCAATGCTTCCTTGCAGAGTATACAGGAGCCTGTGCTGCCCTGTTTGTTTATATAAAACATGGCAAACTTGTTGTCTATCTTTCCTGCTTTTGCTTCAGAGAAGATGGGTAAAACTCAATGAGCACATGTTTAAGTGCTCTGAGGTTGATCTGAAGGGGACTTTCTGCGAAAGACCAAGTGTCCTCCATCTGACAGCCTAGGGGGTGTGTTCCACTGCCTCTCACTGAGGCATCTGTTGACAAGATGACTTGATAAGGAAAAAGTCAGAGGGGGACCCTGTCCCAAAGGACATGATGGAGAAGCCACCAATGAAGCTCTCATTTCATCTCTGCAGAAATGTGGATGACCAATTCCAAGAGTAGAGTCAATTGATCCCACTGTCTGTAGAGGCCCTACTGCAGACAATGAATGTGCAGTTGGGTCAAAGGAACTAAATGTATCACCACTGCCATGTGCCTAAAGATGACCAGAACATGTCAAGCTGTGGTAGAGAACATTATGAATGATCTATTTATTTATTTTATTTAAGTGTTTTTATATACCGATAACCGTATTCACATCGTATCGGTTTACATAGAACGTATAATAATGATAGAGAAAATGATAGAGAAGCCTCCGCATCAGCAAAGTCCATGCATGAGAGCAGAAATGCCTTCTGCAGCAGAGAATCTATCCAGGCCCCACTGAAGAGCAGTCATTGCGCCAGTACCTAGTGGAATTTCTTGAAGTTTATTATGAAGCCAAGACTATGTAATAGGTGAATAGTCACATGGAGGTGCTGCAGTACACTAACCCAAGAGGGTAAAAGTCATGAGCCAGTCATCCAGATATAGGAACACTTGAATCACTTGGTGATGTAAGTGGTCCGCACAACTGCAAGGTACTTGGTAAAGACCATCAGGCAGCTGAGAGACCATACGGAAGGACCTCATACTGATAGTGGGTGGAATCCTCTTTGAAGTGAAGGTAACACCAAAAGGATGCATGGATGAATATGTGAGCATAAGCATCCTTGTGATCCACTCTCTGTGCAGGATAAATGGGAAGGCCATGCTGAGGGAGTTAATTTTGAATTTTTTTCCAATGCAGGAATTTGTTCAGGCATTCCAAATCTAGAATAGGCCTCAGGCTCCCCAACCTTTTGGGAATAATGAAGTAGCAGGAATAGAAACCCTCTTCAAACTGCAATGTCAGAACCTGCTCTACTACATTCTGCTGAAGCAAGGATTGCACATCCTGTTGGAGATGTGAACATTGGGTCGGATAGGTAGGAGAGCCATCTATGGAAGTAAAGGTAGCAGGGAAAAATGCAAATGGTATCCATACCACACAATTCTCAGGACCCTGGTGTCCATTATGATCTGGCACCAAGAGGAAAGGAAGGCATGAATCCTGCCCCCTCCCCCCCTTGGTTGGTGTTCGTTTGGATAATTGGAATCAAAACTCGGCCCCACCTTGGATTGGGCCTGTTGAGATGATTTAATTTGGCACTATTCCCACTGATGAGGTGTTGCCGGAGGCTGTTGCTGTAGCTGTCTCTGTGAATGTACAGAAGGGAGACGGTAATGTTGGAATGAACGATAAAGGCGTCATTGATAGTAAAGTCTTCCATAGGTAAAGAAAGATCATCTGGACATGATTGGCTGGACACTCTGATCCTTAATCTGAGCAACTGTTTACCGCAGCTTTTCACCAAACAGGTTGCCTCCGAGACGTGGGAGGTCAGTAAAGCTTTTCATGCACATCCTCCTGGATGCTACTGACCCAAAGCCGTGCTATGTGATGCGCCCCTATAAGCATTTGCTGAAGGTCAAGCAAAGAGTCAAATGACTTGTAGATGGAGTGTAACCAGTGACATATTGCTTCCTCCACATCTCTTAGCAGTTGGGGTGAGCACAGTTCACCAGATGGCATGTGAATGAATGCAATTCTGTATGCAATTATAAATATATTGGAACATGTAAAACTCTTGGTGTGCAATATGGGCTATAAGCATAGAGCCCTGGAAGACCACTTCCCGAAGTTATCAAGGAGTTTGTAGATTCCTCAGAGGAGAGCTAGAGTGAAGTCTCATCTTTTTCACTTTTTTAAGGACTGACTCTACAACCACATTGGTGTGGGAGATGAATCTCTCCATAATCATGATACTTCTGCATTCTATACTTGAGATCCAGTTTTTTGGCTGCAGTGATGCCAGAACTAAGTGTCTCTCACATCCAGGGCTGGTGCAAGGAGATTGGGCACCCTAGGCACCTTCAGCCTTGCGCCGCCCCCCCCCCCCCCCCACTGTCGTGCCGCCCCAGCCCCGACTCCAGGGGCAAGGACCACATGCTGCCACTCCCCCACACTCCCAACCTCCCCCTCCACCCCAAAAAAAACCCTCACAAAACACCTGGTCCAGCGGGGCAAGTCGTCACCTGCCACTAATCAAAATGGCGCCAGTGGCCTTCAGACCCTACCATGTGACAGGGGCTACTGGTGCCATTGGTTGGCCCCTGTCACATGGTAGGGGCTAAAGGCCACCGGCGCCATTTTGGTTAGTGGCAGCTGAGGCCCCGGGAGCGGCAAATCGCTTCCGGGCCCTCCACTGGACCACCAGGGGGGCATCGGGAGGACGGCATGACGGGGGGGGGGGGGAAGCAGGTGAGGCAGGGGCTGGGCAAAATTTTGAAGGGGCACTTTTTGCCCTTTCAAAATTCTTCCACCTGCAGCGCCCCCTAAATCTCGGCGCCCTAGGCACAGGCCTACCTTACCTAGTGGTTCCACCGGCCCTGCTCACATCTTTATCTGAATGGTATCCAAGACCACATTTTTTATTTATTTAGATTTTTATATTCCGCTTTTCGGCACTTCAAAGTGTACATCAAAGCAGATTATATTAGGTAGTATAGGTATTTTCCTATCCCCAAAGGGCTTACAATCTAATTGTATACCTTTAAGTTATAACTGGATAACTTTAGACCTGCTATTCAGCAGATTTAATTGAATATAGGCACGTCGATCCATCCATTGCCTGCCCCCAAGATATCTAGCTATCTACTTAGATGGATAAATACTGATCTGGCTAAGTGGTGGCCACTGAACATAGCCAATTTTTCAGCAGCTGCTACTTATCTGGCTAAGAAGCATTTCCATATTGGCCCCTATTCATTATGCAGAAGGTTACATTTCTTCCTAAACCAGACATCAATCTGTTACACACCTTGGGAAACTTAGGCCTGAAGGTTTATGTGATGGGTGGTTGTTGAGTTCTAAACAAAATTATGTAACTGTGCTCAAAGATCCAGATCCCAACATTGCACCCTCATCCCTTCCCTTCTTGTGAGGTAGATGGAATTAGTGGCAGATGGAATTGGTAGGGTACATGAATATATTATACAACCATTAATGAAACCAAGAAGTACAATAAGTTTGTCCAAACCTGACATAAGCAATCTGATTCAGCAGGGTAAATACTCTGATTCTGTTCCCAAGGACAGCTAATAGTGCAGAGAAAATGTAATGTTGCCCCAAATATACAGGTGAATTTTCAAAGGGGCTACACACGCAAATGTAACATACTATCACAGCAATTTTCAAAAACTATTTACTTGCCTAAAGTGCACTTATGTGGGTAAATCCTATGGACAAGCAATGGCATATATTGTAGCAATTTTCAGAAGTCCATTTATACAGGTAAAGTGCATTTACATGTGTAAAGCTCATTTTTAAGCCTATAAATGCTTTTGAAAATCAGGCCCCAAGCATCTTACACAGTGTCTGAACCATTACAACTTTTATTATTTAGATTTTATATTCAGTTGTTCCAGTTTTTTTCTGGAACATGCAGTTCAGATATTACATCGGGGCGGCAGCAGGCTGCAGGCAGCAGGCAGCAGGCTGCAGGCAGCAGGCTGCGCAGGGTCCTCCGACCACCTTTAACCATGACATGACACCTTTAACCATGACCATCTTTAACCTGACATGAGTCAGGAGAGCTGCTAGGTCTGATGGAATGTCTAGAATCTGCAGTAGGCCCATGACCTCTGTACAAGGTTATTTGTCCTTATGCATAATAATGTAGACATCCCACCCATCTTTTCAATGAAATGAGAATAAAAGGTTTTCTGGTGGGGAGGTTCTGGAAGCAGACCACAAGGGATCCCATCAAATCCACTTCTGATCCCCCAGACGATGGTATACTAGGCAAAGAGTGTGCAGAGGATTCTGGTGACTGAGGAGGTAGCTCACCATGATCCGGAGGAGAAAAATATCTACCAGTCCATTCAGATCAGAAGGAATCTAGTGCAATCAATGATGAGGACCAACAAATCACAGGATCCAAATGTACCAAGTACTGGGAGAAATGGTGCACAAGCCACAGCTTGTGGCAACACTGTACCATAGAAGAGAGCATATGCTGTAGACTGGCTCCAGGCTAGGGAAGCAAAGAATCCACAAGCTATTTCAGTAACCTGCTCAATGGACTGCTGAGTTCTTTGTGTTAGCATGAGAGGTGGCGCATCCTCTTCCAAAACCAGAATAGATTCCTACTCCAGTTAGTAGGCATGATGGAACAGACAGGGTCTGGTGTTTCTAACCACAGACCTTGGGCCCGTAACTGCTTTGCAGGGAGAAATGTTCTAAGTAGTGGAGGTAGGAATAGAAAATTTCAGCTGTTCCCTTGCCATATAGCATTGAGTGAGTAAGGCTGCTTGCAGAATATGGGCCTCCAAGAAGCCAGAATGTGAGGCTGAAGACAGTTGCTTGTGGGACTGTGAAGATGAATCCTTGGAAACAGAAGATGACCTCCTTAGCTTTAGAGTGGTCTAGCCAGTCATAGGTGGCATGCTTGGAGCTGTGATGAGAGGATGGCCCTGAGTGCATCCACAGGGCTTGAGGAGCCATGAATGATGATGGAAAGCCAGATAGCATTAGATATTGCAGTGTCGAAGAGCACTGCAGGTCCATGTGTCTAGAGCATTGCGGTATCAGAGTGCATCAGTGCACCGTACATCAGTTTTTTGATGCATCAGGACTCCATGTATCGATGCACCATGCATTGTTGATGCTACTTGCGTTGACTGCCCTTTATTTCTTTGACGCATTCAATGGTTCTTCAGAGTGCACTGCTTCGACCTCGACACATGGCAGTCAGGCTTTTGTATGTGCTGAAGGGGGAGGTTTTAGTATGCTCTGTACATCACTGGGAGAGGTAAGGGAATCAGTACTTTGGGAGGAAGACTTGCTGTGTCCTTGCTGGACTGATACAAGTCCCCAATCTTGGCTATGCTGGAGCACTGCAACCATGCGACTGCAGCCACGGCAGTTCACCTGATTGTTCTCAGGCCCTAAGCACCAATAGCACAGCTGGCGCCTCACAGTGATGGTCATTTTCTGGCCACTGACCGTACACTTCTTTTCGCCGACCGTACATTTCTTTTCCTCGAGGAGGTGGAGGGAAGGTTCCCTATTGAAATCTTCTCTTTCTCTTCTTTTGGTTGGTTTGGGGTTTTTTTTTGGTAGCAGTGCTGCTGAGGCAATGAAAAAAGGCAGTTGTAAAAAAGTTTTAGAAAATGTTGAAGGAGAAACAAGGTATGCATCCATGCAGTAGCTCAAACAAAAATGACTGACAAGGTCCACACAGGAATTCCCACACATGCTGTACTAGCTTGGAGAGGCAGGTCCATTCGGTGCTGCCAGATGACATCACCGACATATCATAGCTAATTTAGCCTGTTTATCAATGGAATTAAAACAAGTCCTATGCAATATGTATACATAAAAAATGAATAAAGAATAGTACATTTTTGATATGTCATGTTTAGTTCTTATCAAGGGACGCAGTGTGTGTGTGTGTGTGTGTGTCATTAACAATTCTTCAAGAAATGATACAAGCATGGGTAAATACAGGGATATAGTAGTTGATTCCATAATTGTTGTGTATCTCATTATTTTCATGCCCTGGTAGCAAACGGAGAGTTCATAGGCTATAGGTATTACCAATTATTAGGCTTATTCAATATTTGTTGATAGTTAATGTGGCTTTCAATGCATACTTCACTTTCAATGCATATCCAGCATAGCTCTCTGCTTCAACGGCAAGGGAGAAGAAAAACTGATACTTCACGCATATCCAGCATAGCTCTCTGCTTCAACGGCAGGGGAGAAGAAAAACTAATACTTCACGCATATCCAGCATAGCTCTCTGCTTCAACAGCAGAGGAGAAGAAAAACTAATACTTCACGCATATCCATCATAGCTCTCTGCTTCAACGGCAGGGGAGAAGAAAAACTGATACTTCACGCATATCTAGCATAGCTCTCTGCTTCAACGGCAGGGGAGAAGAAAAACAACCAATAAGGGCTGAATAACATAGTCTGGGTAAACAAATAAGTATGGGTGTAGCTTGCTTGTTGCGGCGGTTACTACCCCTACTACCCCTAACTAATCAAGCTTGATATTTCACTTGGATGCAGCTCCATCACTGCTCTCTGCATTAATGGTGGGGGTGAAAGGGAAATAGAACCAAGGATGGCTAAGAGCCAAGAGAAACAGATAAGTATCAAAGGAAAGAAGTGTGAAGCGTGTTGGGCAGACTGGATGGGCCGATTGGTCTTCTTCTGCCGTCATTTCTATGTTTCTATAAAATGCCAGCATGCGCAAAGAATGTAATGCAATGATACTAAGCTCAGTCAAAAGGCCAAGAAGGTATCATCCTCAACTCATACAGTAGCCCAGACCCTATATTTGGATCTTAAGCAAAAAGAAGCTGAGAAACAATTTAGAAGAGACATATGATCAAGGACCCTGAACTCACATTTGGTATCCAAAAAGTGAGGAGTATTATTCCAAAATATTACTGAATAGCTTCCCAAAAATGTCCTGAGGCGGGGTGGCTAACTCCACTCCTCAAGAGCCACAAACAGACCTGGTTTTCAGGACATCTGTAATAAATATGCTTGAAATGTGCATATAATGGAAGCAGTACATGTAAATCTATCTCATGCATATTCATTTTGAATATCCTGAAAATCAGACCTGTTTGCGGCTCTTGAGGAGTTGGCCACCCCTGTCCTGGGGAGCCAGTTGAGTTTTCAAGATATTCACAATGAATACGCATGAGATTAATTTGCATATACTGGGTTTTGAATGCATGCCGATTTATTTCATGCATATTCATTGTGGATATCCTGATCTTCCTGGCTAGCTCTGGATATTCATTGTGGAATTACCAACTTTCCTGGCTAGCGATGGGATCCTCAAGCCAAGCTTGAGAAGTCTTGTAGTTCTGTATCTCATTGGCATTCCAAACAAACAAATAAACCTCTAAGAAAATGGAAAGAATTAGTAATGCAGATAAATCCTATACCCAGACCTAGTCTAGGGTGGCAAAAATCTAGGGGGGGGCAGCAGGCTGGCTAAAGATGTGCTGCCTTAAACAGAGAATAGCCCCCTGCTTTTTGATCCCTCTGCTTCTTGATTAACTCACAATGCCTCCTCCTTACCTCATAAGCCCAGTAATGCTGTTGCTTTAATATTTTTTTTTTGTATATATAATGTCATGCCTCCTTCTTCCTACCAGGTCCCTCCTGATAGAATGTAGCCTGATATAACTATATCCCAGTCATGGGTTTCTGTATACCACATCTCCGTGACAGCCACTACATCCAAATCAGTTACAACATTTTCACGAGTGACATAGCAGAAGGACTGTCTGGAAAGGTTTGTCTTTTAGCAGGCGATACCAAAATCTGCAACAGGGTGGATAGCCGACAAGAAGTGGGAAAACATGAAGAGAGATCTAGCAAAGACTGAGGAATGGTCTACGAACTGGCAGCAAAGATGTAATGCTAAAACATGCAGAGTAATGCATTTAGGATGCAAAATCCCAAATTAGAGGTACAATATTGAAGGTGAAATCCTTCTAAGCACGAAAGAAGAGCAGGATCTGGGAATGATTGTATCTGATGATTTTAAGGTGGCCAAATAGGTGGGTAAAGCAACAGCAAAAGCCAAAAGGATGCTTGGCTGCATAGGGAGAGGACTGATCAGCAGAAAAAGAAAGGTGATATTGCCCCCTCTATAGGTCTCTGGTGAGCCCTCACGTGAAATACTATGTACAGTTCTGGAGACCGAACCTTCAAAAGGATATAAACAGGACGGTCCAAAGGGTGGTCACTAAAATGATCAGTGGTCTTTGTTCTAAAGCATATGGGGATAGACTTAAAGATCTAAACATATACACCCTAGAGGAAAGAGGTGAGATAGGGGAGTTGGGACATTTAAATATCTCACAGGTTTCCATGCACAGGGGGTAAGCCTCTTTCAGAAGAAAGGAGGCTCTAGAATGAGGGGTCATGGGATGAGGGTAAAAGGAGGTAGACTCAGGAGTAATCTTAGGGAATATTTCTTTACAGAAATAGGGGTGGATGCATCCCAGTGGAGGTGATGGAGACAAAACAGCATCTAAATTCAAGAAAGCATGGGATAAATACAGGAAATCTCCAAGGGAGTGATGGGAATAATAAAGCTAAATTAATTGGGTGGATGGGCCATATGGTCCTTTTCTGTACCATGTTTCTATTTTCCAATCTCAGACCTCCCCCTTCCATGCAACATGCAGGAAACAGGAGAAGAGGAGGTGAGCCTGGAGCAGACATAGCAGAGCTGCTCTGCACCCAAATTTAATTCCTTCCCTTCTGTCATTCAAGGATAGAAAAGAAGGGAATGAGTCTGGAGCAGACAGAACAAAGGGAGATCATTTTGGGGAAACTATGTGGATCATTGGGGGGTGAGGAGGGAGGCTAGGGAATGAGAGGAGATCAACTGGAGGGCATGTGTATGTGTGTAAGAGAGAGGAAAATGCGGGGAGGGGAGGGAAGGTGTGTGTGTGTGTGTCAGAGAAAAGAGATTGGTGCTGGGCTTTTGTGTGTATGTCAGATTGGTTGGAAGGCTAGAGAAGGGATACAAGGCGAAGCAGGACCACAGCACAGTAGGCAGGGCTGGTGCTTCCATTAGGCAAACTAGAGGGTCACCTGGACCACCAAAATATTTGGGGGCAGCAAAATCCCACCCGCACGAGGCCCAGGGAGGGAAGCCAATACTGTCAAAGAAAGGAGCGCTGTGCTGGAGCTGCCACCATAGATAAGTTAAGAGTTGGGAGTATGTGACTGAAGGTTCGCCTAGGGCGCCAAATACTCTTGCACCGGCCCTGACCTTTTTCTCCATTCTCACTCCCCTTCCTCCCCAATGCAATTCATATCCTTTCTCCCTTTATCTTGGATTCTGACCCCTAGATCCCTGGAATCTTCCTACCTAACCCTTTTATCCAGATCCTGGAATCCATCCCCCATCCCTGCTACTACGTACCTCCTCCCTTTCCAGAATTACAAAATTTACTTCCCTCTCCATCTTCTTCCTCAATTCCAAATCCCTGATCTTTCCTCTTCTTCAGTTTTCCCCATTTCCCATCCTCATTCCTTTCTCACTCTCTTCTCCTTTCATTCCCCCACCCCTAGTCCTTTTATTTTCTCACACTTCTCCTCCCATCCCTGGTCTTCTCATCTTCTCCTCACCTCATTCCTGGACCTTCTCTAGGGTGACCAACTGGCTCCAGATTTTCAAGACAGGTGAGTAGTCCATGTCTGGTTTTACCCCATTGCATGCTGGGACTTATCCTGATTTCCCTATTGCATTCCCTAAGAAAAGCAATACTATACATACCTGCATGCAGGGGGGGAGTAAAACCAGGACTGGATCAACCTGTCCTGAAAATCTGAAGCCAGTTGGTAACCCTAGCCTCCTCCCATTCTCTCCCCATCTCTCTTCAGCCCTTTACTGATACTCGAGTTCCCTTTTCCTCATGCAGTAAAAAGAAAATAAACTATACAGTCAAAAGCAAGGTTGGAAAACTACTTTATCTTTATAATGTAAAATAAAAGAAATGCTTGTCAATGTGCTTCAAAATTTTCACATTTTTTGCCATAAAATCTACCCCTGAGCTGTGGCAGAAAACTGTAAAGATGTGTCTTACATCTACTCCCTATTGTCCAACCTTATTTTTGTGGTTTGGGAAAGGACAGGTGAGGGTGACAGCAACAACAATGCCCACGGGTGACAAAAATCCTAAATCTGTCTCTGTCTATACCTGTGTAACAGGTCACGTCAGGTTAGTCTTCAGTGAAATGCAGCAGCTCCAATAGATATACAAAATTTTACATCAAAATTGTTGATTTCAATCAGCCAATTGTAAACACCTAACATAAGTTTAGTGTCAGAATCATTTAGAATGACATATTTACTACCATTGCCATTCCACGTCAGCTCTCTAAATCTCCCTTAATTTTAGAGAAGAATATAGGTTACAAGGGCCATCTGGCATTTATCCTATATGACTCAGCTGTGTGGAATCTTAAAAAAAAAAAAAAGGATATTCTTACTATCAGTAAAACACAGAAAATGCCAACTTGACAATTAAAGTGCTAGACGGTACACAACGAAGACTTTTGTCTTTAACTGAAAGCTCTCTGGGAAATAGAAACAGAAACTTACGGAGAAGGATCAACTCATGCACCGAGCAGTCATAAAGGATGATCATTTTGTGCAGAACTCATTTACTATTTGAAAACATCTCCTCCCCCAACACTAACAACAGAGCAGCATTCCAATGGGAAAAAAAATTAAGAACTAAAGCGAAAAAAAATATATTAACCAGACAACTGTCAGCAGCTGAAGGACTCCAAGCTATGGAATTCAGAATCAGCTCAAACCTGGGGGGGAGGGGGGGGGGGTCTGCTTTATGTAATCTACTTTCAAGCGTCCAATAGTGGAATATAACTAAATTATAAAAATAATAGTAAAATAGTCAAAAAGATTGGCTTGGGAGGGAAAGGGAAGGCGAGCCATAATGCAAACAGTGCCTGCCTATCCTGGAAAACTTGGGGAATGCTCTTCTATTGAAGGTGTGGAGCAAAGGGAACTCCGAGCAGCGCTACCCTTGCCCGTCTCGTGAGTGCGCGCTGCAGATTGCGCTGGAGTTGCTCTGCGCGATTCTCCCGCCGTCCGGCGCGCCCCCCCCGCTCAGTCCCTTACCTCTGCCGGAGCTCCTGCCGCTCACTGTCAGAGGGAGACAAGGGGGAATAAAATCACGGCTCAAAGCAAGAAAAGGCATTGGGGAAGTGCCTGGTGCACATAGTGCCTCCCCGTTTTGGCGAGAGGAGTGTTGGCCCAGCCCCGCAGCCTCCTTTCCGCTTGCTTGCATTCTTTCAGTCACAGCTCTCTCTCTCCAAAAAACTGCAGGCGGGATGAGCTCAGTAGTTCCTCCCTCCAATCTCTGGCTACCAGCCTTCCACATTAAAAAGAAAAAAAGCATTTCTCTTACAGAGTGGTACAAAACGTTGCATGTGTGACACACAATATTGGGTTTACTGTATTTCTGGAAAGTATCACACACTCTATTGTAAATGAAATAGTTTAGGTTTTAGAATTTAGGAAGAACAATTTCATTTTTCCCAATTGATGCCACAGACTTGCCATCTCTGTATTTGCCGCTCAAGTTTAGTATTTTTATAACTTTGCTATTTATGCTATTGCAAAATTTCAAATTGTTTTTTTGTGGGGAGATGGGAACATTTTGGAGAACATAGCCACTTCTTTGCTCCCTACTCAAAAGAGTTGGAGCTACTGAATGCATTTATCGAACTAGTGAAAACAGAAAGAAATAGCCCGCGACTCCGTTTTAGGAGCGGGGCACAATGAGTGCGGGCGGAAGGCTGCAGAGTCGGGAGGGAGGCGCGGCATTTGGTTGGCCGGGGTCGGGCCTTAAAGGGTAACCCCCTTTTCACTGGCCGGCACCGGCTGAATCAGCGTTAAAGGGGGCTCTCCCTTTTCTGCTGGGCACCACCGGCCCGGATTCGGGTTCCAGCCCTTGGCTGCTTACATGGCGGGGGGCTCAGCAGCAGGAGAGACCACATTCAGCCTTGCAGCAGGCAGCTGCTTTTTCCTGACCGGCACTGCAGGAGCAGCGTTTGAAAGTTTGTAGGGTGTGGCGGAGTAAGTTTAAGACTCCGGTGGGGAGGAGGGAGTTCTGCAGAAGCAGCATTGAAAAACCTTTCAGGAGCTTAGGCAGCATTTCAGCATTGCAAGGGTTAACTTTTCTCGGCAGGCATCGCAGGGCCCCCAGGAGCACCTTGTAAAGCATTTCAGCTTTGCTTTTCAGCATTCACGGTTTGGACAGGCACTGCGGAGCAAGTAAGATGCACGGGGGTGAATTCATGCTGGTGACTCCTGCTGGGGAGGGCAGATGGCTCAGGGGTGAGGGAGACTTGGGCAGGAGAATTTTCAGGTGGTGCAGTAGTAGAAACCATGTGTTTCTTTTTTTTCCTTTTTTATATTTTTCTTTTCCTCTTACCTATGTACCGGTGGTGCGGGGTGGGGGAGGCACCTGGCCCAGGCCACTCAGAGCCCTCCATTTCGGCCGATTGAGCTAGGATGGGTGCAGAACTGAGGCACAACCTACGGAGCAGGCATGGGTAAAAGCACAGCTCCTCTGTTTTTTCTTTTGAAACTTACTCCTGGGGGAATTTTGCTCAAAAAAATTAAAAATTCTGCAACAGAAAATTGAAAATTCTGCACACACATTTTCTAAATTCTGCAAAATTCGCCTCATTTATTTTTCAAAATAACACAATATTTTTCGCAAATTATTCTGCATTTCAGTGCAGTGAGTATCCCTGGCAAATTGGTTCATCTGCCAGCAGTGTAAATTGCTGTTGCTAGCAGATGAGGCAAGCTGGCAGGGACTGCTACAGTTGTTGCTAACCTCTCCACCTGCGTATCCAGGGCCGGTGCAAGGGGATTTGGCGCCCTAGGCGAGCCTTCTCCCTTGCGCCCCTCGTTGCACCGCCACCCCCTGGTCTCGTCCCCGACTCCTACCTCATTCTCGATCACGCCCGCTGACTGTGTGGTTTTCTGGGTCGCGAGCAGGTTGGGCACTGCTCGTGGCCCGCCAAATCTCCACTCCTCTTTGCCACCGCTTGCGGCCCCATATGACTCGCACCCAGTGGTGCACCAAGGGTCTCCAGCACCCGGGGGCCAATGCATTTGTGTGCCTCTCCAGCAATCCCCCCTTAATCCTTTTGTACTAATGCTTAAGGTCACAGAAAATTAATGGCATCTCTAGACAGAAGAATTTGGGGGGGGGGGGGGAGCCAAAATGACATTTCTTCATCACACCCACCTCTATAGCATGGATCCTGCTTTAAAATTGGGTATAAAAACAAGTATTAATAAAAAAGTCCAAAGGGTCTTCTGCGTAATTTTAAAAAGCTGGCCAGTTTCACACTATAAAATTATTTGATAGCCTCATTCAACTAATTCTATATGGCTATGAGAGTGAAGTCTGGAATATATAGGAAGGGACAGAATGTCAATATAAATCCTGCACCTCCAGTTCTCTAACTCTGTGCATGCACTGAAATTCCCCCAAACAATGGAGCTTGGATGTTTCCCTTACAGCTCATCATACTAAAAGATATTTTCAAATTCTGGTGTCACCTCACAGTAACGGCAGCACAAACACCTTCCACTGCCAGGCACATTGTGAACTAACACAAAACCCCACAAAAAAGACACTCAAAATGTATACTGCAATCCCATCGTAACATAACGTAACAGTAATAACACCAAGGACTCAAACAACAATAACCCTACCTGTGAATAAGCAAGGATAAATATTACACTGGGTCCTAGGATAACAATACACCACCTACTGAGGAAACAAAACAAACCCGATTGCTATAGATCCCTATACAGACACTACATGCTAGCAGAATCTCTCATCATGGTCACACACACAGAGCAGAGACAGACCCTCACCAAATACAGAATACAAAATAAAGGAGCACAAATTAGAAAAAAACTGAAATGGAAACCCCAAGAAGCCAGTCTCTGTGTATTAACAATGGAAAAACAGAACCATCACTCCTCATAAAACAATAAAATCAAGAAACATAAAACATCAGTTATAACAGTAAAACCATTCTAATAAAATAATATTTTAAAACTACTGATAAATTGAATTTCTTAAAATCACATACATTTTTTACAATTTCCCAAACACCAATAAAATATTTCAAAACAGCACATATATCAAATAACAGACAATAATTAAAACTAATAAGGATTTTAAAAAGCCCCTGCTGTCCATACTTTGGAGCTCTTGATTTCCAGTCACCCTGATATTGTCGAGGATTAGGAGGTTATCCTCTCTCTCACACATTCTCACATGTCCATTCTCTCTCACACATACACTGTCACATACATACACATTCATGCTCTTATACCCAACCATAACCTCTCGCTCTCACAGACACTGACACACTCTCAGGCTGTAAGATACTCTCTCCCCCCCCCCCCCCCCCCCCCACACACACACACTCTTAGTCCCCTGGATTTTCTCATACACACTCATGCTCTCACTCTCACTGGCTTCCTCACATACACACAAACACACACACCCAGGCAAGCTCCCAATCATTCTCACACAAACACACACACACACACACAGGCAAGCTCCCAGTCATTCTCACACTGAACCCCAGGCAGGCTCCCATTCATTTTCACACCACTCCCTCCCCATCCCCCAGGCATGCACACATTCATTCTCTCACACACAGACGCACCAATTTATTCTCACACACACACATACACCACACACAGGCAGGTACCTATTCTCACACATACAAACCCCAGGAAGACACCCAGTCATTCTCATACACAGACACACCCTCAGGCAGACACTCATGCATTCCCACACATACACCCCCAGGCAGACTCCCATTCATACACATGCACACACTAAAGGCAGAGACCCCATCTCTTTCTTTTGCCAGCAACCTCAGAGCCTTTCTCATTCCTCTGCTGCCGCGTGGCTATTGGGGAGGTACTGATTGCTGCTACTGGCACTGAAGCCCATTCTGCTGCCTCCTCTGTACAGGCCCGTGGTCTTCCAGTTCCTCCATGCTGATCTCGTACTTTGTGAGATCCGCATAGAGAAAGTGCTACTCTTGCACATTTCCAAGATTACATGTGCCAATCAGTAAAAAGTAATTATTTTTTTTTTTTACATTTGCTGTCTGATCTTAGTTTTCTAATAGGTTGGTCACAGGCTTTTTTTTCTTCACCTTCCCTTTCTTATTTTTTTGCCAATTCCTTTTATATTGTCTTTTTTTTCTATTTATTTTCTCTCTATCTGTCTTCTTCCCTCAATCACACAGTCAGGTTCTCATTCTCACATGCTTTCTCTCTTTCACATACACACACACGCTCTCACTCTCACATGCTCTCTCATACAATCATTCATACACCCAGTCTCTCACTGGCACATGCTGTCTGAGTCTCACACACACAGGCTCTTTCTCACTCCCACATGCTGTCTTGCTCAAGCACAGACTCTCACTGTCACATGCTGTCTCTCTCACACACACAGAGGCTCTCACATGCTGTCTCTGCAAACATTCAGGTCTTCACTCCCACACACAGTCTCTCAACTCACTCTCACATACAATCTCTCAACTCATATACGCACACACAATCTCTCAACTCATATACGCACACATACACACTCTACAAGCCTTCAGCCTCTCTCTCACCTCTGGGCCTCTTCTTTACGGGTCACCACAGGATGGGCTCTGCAGCGGCCCTGGTCTTCTCGGGCCGCGCTATTCCTCTTCTGCACGCGGCTGATGCTCCTCCTTCTTCCTGCCCGAGCGGCTCCGGCAACATTTTTCTTCCGGGGTCGCGTGGGCAGGAAGGAGGGGGAGCACCTGCAGTGGCTGATGCTCCTCCTTCCGAGGCTGCGCGGGCAGGAAGGAGGAGGAGCACCTGCACGTTTAGACGCAACCTTTTTCTTCGGGCCGTGGTGACATGAGCTCCACCACGGCCCTGCTGATCTTCTTGCTGTGTGTATCCGACACACAGCAGAGCAGTAGTTCACCACTCAGCCGCCAGTGGGATGAGGTCCATCGGCGGCTCGGCGCCCCCTAATGCTCGGCGCCCTAGGCGATCGCCTAGTTCGCCTAGTGCTTCCACCGGCCCTGTGCGTATCCCTGCTCACTGTCTCTCTTACATTATAATTATTATTATTTATAATTATAATAATTATAATTATTTATAATGTATTATATTATTTATAATTATAATAATTATAATAATTATTAAAAGATAACTTCAAGCAGTTATCTTTTCTAAGATAGACTATTGCAATTCTATCTTACTAGGTCTCCCTTCCGCTTCCATCAAACCCCTTCAGATGCTCCAGAACACAGCTGCGAGAATTCTGACCAACACCAGGAGAAGAGATCACATTTCCCCCACTCTCAAGAACCTGCACTGGTTGCCTATACACTTTAGAATCATCCACAAATCCATCACTATTATCCACAAGGCTATACATCACCAAGCAACGCTCGATTTACAAATACCACTTAGACAACACACATCCACTAGACCCATCAGAGAAGCCTACAGAGGATCACTCCGCGTTCCCCAAACCAAAACCACTCACTACTTAACTTTCAGAGACCGAGCCTTTTCCACAGCCGGTCCTTCATTATGGAATTCTATCCCTCCGGATCTGAGACAAGAACCATGCCTACCGACTTTTAGAAAAAGGCTTAAGACTTGGCTATTTAAACAAGCCTTCCCAGATCCAAACTAAATGATAGCAATTTTATAAGAGATAGCAAATTTTACAAGAGACTTCGCAATATAATGTAAATAATGTAAATAATGTAATCCTAACTGCTCGGCTCTCTTATTCTAATTCTCTTCCCAGTTTTAAGACCCTTGTTGTAATGTAACTTTTGATCTCTTTGCACTTGTTTATGTTCCGTTTTTTGTTCTCACCCCTTGTTGCATGTAAACCGGCATGATGTGGTTTCTAATCACGAATGCCGGTATAGAAAAACGCTAAACAAATAAATAAATTATATCAGACATATGCTTTCTTTCACATGCCATCTGTCACACACATGTTCTGTCTCCCCACATACAACTCTCTCTCACACACACACACACACACACACACACACACACACACACACACAGACTCCCAGTAGACACCTACCCACTGGCTCACAACAAACACAAGGGCTCAAACATACACTCTCAGGGCCAGGGCCTCTTCTTTAGCTCCTCTCTTTCCCCTCTCCCCTTTCTCTCTTTCTCTTTCCTCCTTCTCTCTTTCTCTGTCCCCCTTCCCCTCTGTTCCCCTCCCTCGAGCCATCGGTGCCGTGCTGCTATGCCCCCACTCTCCCTGCACCACCTGACTTCCCCTCCCTTCTTTCTCTCTCCCTCCCTCTTCTCCTCCTCTCTTTTCCCCCTCTTCTCCTTTCCCCTTTCCCCTCCCCCTCCCCTCTTTCTCCCTTCCCCCTCCCTTCTCTCTCTCCTTCTTCTCCTCTCTTTTTCCCCCTTCTTTCTGAACATAAGCTGGCAACAAATTCCATGATACCCTGACACTATATAGCAGCAGATAAGAGCCATAAAGGTCAATTTAATCTCCTCCGGTTAAAAAATAGCCTCAAATCTGAAAAGGGGTAAGAGAAGTAGGAGGTAAGGGTCTAAGAAGTAGGTCAAACGTAGGAAAATAAAAATCATGTCTATGCGTTAGTCTGAAAACCAGAGCTGGCTGGCTTGCTATGCAACCCAGTTCTGGGACAAGAAAGGCTGCATCGACACCAAGCACATGGAGATCCAGTCCTAGTTTTCACCACTGCCTGCATGCTGGGACTTGTGATTTTTTTTTTTTTTACGGCTTTCAGGGGACTCGTTAGTCCAAGTCCCAGCATTCGACAGGGGGAAGCGAGATAAGAACAGGCCGATCTCGGACAGTATTGCTGATCGGAAGCTTAATGGGACCCAGTCGTCGCAATACCCTTCCCCCCCCCCCCCCCCGGTGGGTACAGGCATGTGCCCGGCCAGCGCTCGTGACCCCCTTCCCCCCCCCCCCCCCCCAGTGCCCGATGAGCATCCCTGGCCGCAGATAACTCACACTGCAGATAGGAAAAAAATAAACCGTAGGCCTCAGCGTCTGCTGCTACCTGAGCCAAACCGCACACCCTCGCTGCTCGCTCTCTTTCCCCTTCTCTCTTTCTCTTCCCCCTCCCCTCTGTTCCCCGCCCTTCTCTCTCTCCTCTTCTCTTTGCTGCTTGCTCCTTGAACCGCCGTTGCCGTGATGCGATGTGAAGCCCCCATTCTCCCTGCCCCACCTGTTGTCGCTGTCCCAGATTGGCCACTGTCCGTGTGTGGCATACTTCCGGGTTTTTTTAATCCTTTTCCAGCATGGGAGGAAATCTATGCGGCGGCGATGAAATCTGCAGGAACTGCGACGAGTGAAGAAATCTGCGAAGTGAAGGAGGAATTCTGCGCAAATTCTGCATTCTGCAGTAGTGCAGAATTCCCCCAGGAGTAAAAACTAAAGATGGTGCCTAATCACATGGTGGTGGCCATCTTGAAGCCAGGTGAGGGCAAAAATTTAAATAATATGGTGGTGGCCATTTTGCTTATGGGCAAACGAGGTGCAGGGTGTTATACTGGTACGTGGAACCAAGGCCGATGGCCACTTACCTTGAGTAGTAGAACTTCTCGGAACTGGAGACTCAACGAGTAGTGTTGGGTAGGACACTTCTGATAGTCCAGGTAGCCCAGCAGCGAGACAGGATCCAGAAAGGGTGGTCCAAGGGTCAGGCTGCAGGTAACGCAATCCAGTCACAGTCCAGGTCGGGGCAGGCGGCAAACAAACAGGAACTCAGGCAACTTATCCAAAGGCAGGCAGCAAACAGAATAATCCAGTAACAGTCCAGGTCAGGGCAGGCAGCAAGCAAACAGGAACCAAGGCAACTAATCCGAAGGCAGGCGGCAGACAGAATAATCCAGTAGCAGTCCAGGTCAGGGCAGGCAGCAAGCAAACAGGAACCAAGGCAACTAATCCGAAGGCAGGCGGCAGACAGAATAATCCAGTAGCAGTCCAGGTCAGGGCAGGCAGCAAGCAACAGGAACACAGCAACGAAACTCTCCTAACACACTTGTGGCCGAAGCAACACAGGAGAGGAGAAGCTCCTTTAAATAGGCCAGGTCTCCCGCGCTGCCCGGCGCTTCTGCCGACGTCTGACGTCAAAAGGGGGCATGGCTAAAGCTCCGACTCACGCGGAGCCGCGCCGCGGGGAACGCCAGCGTCAAGGGAGAACGCCGACGCTATCGGCAGGTAACACAGGGGAGCATGGCGGTGGCCATTTTGTTTATGGGCAAACGAGGTGCAGAGAGCATGGCGGTGGCCTTTTTGTTTATGGGCAAACGAGGTGCAGAAAGCATGGCGGTGGCCATTTTGTTTATGGGCAAACGAGGTGCAGAGAGCATGGCGGTGGCCATTTTGTTTATGGGCAAACGAGGTGCAGAAAGCATGGCGGTGGCCATTTTGTTTATGGGCAAACGAGGTGCGGAGAGCATGGCGGTGGCCATTATGTTTATGGGCAAATGAGGTCCAGAGATCATGGCCATTTTGCGTAATGGCATCAGCTAGGAGCATGGCGGCAGTCGTTTTGGATGTCGGCAGCAGCCACCTTGTATTACATATAAGGGAAGACCATATTGTTTAGCGGCCATATGGGCCTGAAGATCTTGGGTGATGTGACTGGTACCATGGATTTAAGTAGGTCAACAGACATCTGAAAAAGGTTACCACTATTTGTCTGCCATGCTAATTTTTTGCAGCATGTTGATCACGACATTCAAGTCGATATGGCGCCCAAGCGAAGAATCACGGCTGCTGACCAATCGAAAACCAGTGGCAGCAGGTCGAAGGCAGCGAGTCAAAAGAAAGCAGTGCAAAAGGCTAGCAGAGCCTGCAGCCATAACAAGTCTGTGGCAGCAAAACCTCGAGGAACGCAGAGGGCAGCCACCTGGCACCAAAATCGGATTGGAAATGAATCGGGGGTTTCTAACCAAGCCGATATGGAACATCTGATGTCCGAAATCCGGAAGCAGGCAGAAACGCATGGCATGGATAAGGCAGCATATGGTGAGTCCTCCAACTCCCAAAAGGGTATCGGCAAGATCTGTTACGCCCATACGGGTTTCACACGGGGGAAGATCAAGGACCAACACACGGAACGCAGAAACATCTCCTTCAGCAAGAGACATGGCTAACCCTACAGATGTAGGGATAGGTAAGGAGACAATGTTCCTTACGGAATCTGATACTGGCTCACCCGCCAGCAGCAGTGATGATGAAGTTGTACTGGCAAAGGTTATGCGCAATGCGTTGAAATCTTATAAGAAGAAGCATGCGTCAGGTCGAAAAGGCTCAGCAACAACAGTGTGGGACATGGTCCCAGAGTCTAATACCATGCTGCCCAGGGGAAGCACCAGCGTCCCGGCTACAATATTCCAAACTGGTACAACGGTCCTGCTCACAAAGAAGTCCTGTGCCGTGTTAGTTCATTAGCTAATAGTGTCCCCAGGAAGATTAAGAGAAACATTTGGAAGCGTGAATTCATAGACATTTTCTCCCTGTTAATAAAAGACTTAGAGGCAGACGAGAGAGAAGCTCGAGCTAGGGACACAGCGAATGATCCAGAAGAGAAGCGACCAAAAATTTCAAAGAACATTCACAACTGGGTTAATGCATTTCATATCTTTATGAGTGTTGTAGTTGAGTGTGAGCCAAAAGATGCCCCCTTCCTAATTAGGTACTTAGATACCATTATGAAAGTTCAGAAACGAGGCGGGTGGGCTTGGCTGAACTACGACATTCGGTTCAGAAAGAGTATGGCACAGGACAGCTAAATTTCGTGGAGACATAGAATGTTAGATCTCTGGCAAGATGAGATGACATTTCACAAATCGCCCTGGCATGACAGATCAATGGCCAGTTCAGGAAGTCTGCGAGAAAGACCCGTCATGCACGCTAATGGGAGGCGAGACTATTGCAGGCAGTTCAACACTGGCCATTGCACGTGAACAAACTGCAAATTTAAGCACTTGTGCTCCAATTGCAGTTCCGGCTCGCACCCGCCTACCCAGTGTCGGTTCTCCAGAGACCGAAGAATACCGCCCCATCCACCTGGCCGCTCTCGCTGAGGTCGCTGGCTCCAACACCGGTCAGCATTAGCTCCATGCAGCCTTGGTTACAGCGCTACCCGTTCCCTGGCTTGCGGAAGGTTTTTTATTTGATTTTTGTATTTCTTGCCAAGCAGACCCCCTACCCCTGCCGGGCCCCTCCCCGCGCAATGCACAATCATTGGCCATGCATGAGGAGGAGGCTGCAAGAAAGATACGTTCGGAGTTTGCAATGGATAGGATAGCCGGCCCCTTTGCATCCCCCCCTTCCCAAATATGATAGTATCACCTCTGGGCATGGTACCAAATAAGGAACCCGGGCGTTTCCGCCTCATACACAATCTGTCCTACCCTCCCGGTAATTCCGTTAATGTCTGGATTGACCCCAGCTTGTGCTCAGTATCATACGCCTCCTTCGACTCAGCCATAGATATCATAAAAGCAGCCGGACACCAGGTACAAATGGCGAAGGTAGACATTGAATCGGCCTTTCGTCTATTACCGGTGCACCCAGATTTGTTCCACCTACTAGGATTCCAATTTAGGGGAGAATACTACTACGACCGTTGCATCCCGATGGGATGCTCGATTTCATGTGCATATTTTGAGCTGTTTAATCCGTTCATTCAATGGGTAGTCGAGCAGGATCCAAACAGGTTATCCACTACCTAGATGATTTCATGTTAGTGGGTAGGGACGATAGGGAATGCCAGAGCCTACTAGATACAATTCAAACAGTTGCACGGTAATTTGGCAGACCTTTAGCAACAGAAAAAATGGAGGGCCCTGCCAGAGTGATAACATTCTTAGGAATCAAGTTGGATACAGAATACTCCTGGGGGAATTCTGCGCTACTGCAGAATGCAGAATTTGAGCAGAATTCCTCCTTCACGCAGATTTCCTCCCTCACCTTGCAAATTTCTTCCCTCGCCGCAGTTCCCACAGATTTTAGCACCGCCACGTAGATTTTAGTGCCGCCACGCAGATCCTCCCTCGCTGCCCTCGCCAGAAATGGATAAAAAAGAACCGGAAGCATGCCACACACGGACAGTGGCCAATCCGGGACTGCGACATCAGGTGATGCACGGAGAGTGGGGGCATCGCATCACAGCACAGTACCGGCGGCTCGAGGAGCAAGCAGCAAGGAGGAGAAGAGGGAGAGAGAGAAGAGGGGAACAGAGGGGAGGGGGAAAGAGAGAGGGGGAAGGGGAAAAAGAGGAGGAGAAGAGGGAGAGAGAAAGGGAGGGGAAGTCAGGTGGCGCATGGAGAGTGGGGGCATCGCAGCACGGCACCAGCAGCTCGAGGTAAGCAAGCAAGGAAGAGAAGAGGGAGGTAGAGAGAGAAGGGAGGGGAACAGAGGGGAGGGGGGAAAGAGAAGGGGGAAAGGAGAGGAGAAGAGGGAGAGAGAAGGGAGGGGAATTCAGGTTGTGCACGGAGATTGGGGGCATTGCATTGCAGCAAGGCATGACGGCTTGAGGTAAGCAAGCAAGGAGAAGAGGGAGAGAGAGAAGGGAGGGGAAGGGGGAAAGAGAAAGAGAGAGAGAAAGAAGGGGGGAGGGGGCAAGAGAGGGGCTAAAGAAGAGACCCAGGCCCTGGCCCTGTGAGTGTATGTTTGAGCCCTTGTGTTTGTTGTGAGCCAGTGGGTAGGTGTCTACCTGGGAGTCTGTGTGTGTATGAGTGTGTTTGAGAGAGAGAGTTGTATGTTGGAGTCAGAACATGTGTGTGACAGATGGCATGTGAGAGAAAGCATATGTCTGATATCATGTAAGAGAGACAGAGAGCATGGATACTCAGGTGGAGAGGTTAGCAACAACAGCAGCAGTCCCTGCCAGCTTGGCTCATCTGGCAGAAGAGCAATTGGCTCTTCTGCCAGCAGTGTCAAGTTGCCAGGAACTGGATTGCACTGAAATGCAGAAGAATTTGCAAAAAATATTGTGTTATTTTGAAAAATAAATGTGCAGAATTTTGCAGAATTCAGAAAATATGTGTGCAGAATTTTCAATTTTTTGTTGCAGAATTTTCAATTTTTTTGCACAGAATCCCCCCAGGAGCAACAGAAGCACAAATTTCTAGACTCCCCGCAGACAAGGTCAGCAAGTTGCGCAAGTACATCAAGGAGTTAAGCAAGGCTAAGAAAGCAACCCTGAGATAGTTCCAGTCCCTCATTGGGTTGCTCAACTTTGTGTGCAGAGTCATCCCAATGGGAAGAGCTTTCCTATGTAGGCTTTCCTAGGCCACGGGAGGGGTGGTTAAGAAACACCATCATATAAGGGTCTCCAGCGCTATCAGACAGGACTTATTAATATGGGAATCTTTTCCACGTGATTTTAATGGGTTAACATTCTGGCAGGATCCACCTAAGTATAATAGCAAACTGGAATTGTTCACGGATGCTGCAGGTGGTGTAGGTTTCGGGATATACTTAAAAGGAGCCTGGTGTGCAGAACGATGGTCCTCCAGCTGGCATGAGCACGGGATCACCACCTTTCTCGAACTGTTCCCTATCATAGTAGCCCTCATGATATGGGGTAGGACATTAGCTAAGTCCCACATTGTGTTTAAATCTGACAATTTAGCCGTGGTGTGAGTTATCAATGGCCTGTCATCGCGCACATTTGAATCTAATACCCTCATCAGGCAACGAGTGCTTATATGCTTACGCTTTAACGTTTCTTGCCGTGTGGCGCATATTCCTGGTGTGCAAAATAATATCGCAGATTCTCTGTCCCACTTCCAGTGGGCTGCATTCCGCTGCCATGCACCGAAGACCGACTGGCTACCAACCCCCGAAGCTTGGGCCCCCCGAAATGTGGGACTTAATGCTGGGTTCTTTATGAGATAACACGAGGAAGATTTATTGTCAAGTGCAGCGTGATTTCCGGAACTTCCTGGGGATCGAAGAAAGGGAGGAAATCTGGTCCTTATCTGTATTCCTGCTATTAAGATACATCCTGCATTGCAAGGGGCAAGGGAAATCCAGAACTTCAGTTGCTAATCGTCTAGTTGGCTTATCATTCTTTTCTAGGGCACCGGGATTCCCTAGTTGCACTGAACTTTTCCCTGTAAAAAGAGTTATGGTAGGTTGGGTGAAAGAAGTAGGCAAATCAAAAGATACCAGAAGACCCATAACATGCAGCCTCTTAAAACGCTTACTATCTGCCCTCGAATCAATCTCTTTCAATAGCTTCGAAGCCACCCTGTTCTGCTGTGCTTTCTTTTTGGCATTTTATGGGGCATTGCGTGTCAGCGAGCTGGCAGCACAATCACACTCTAGGCCAAGCGTCTGCAGCCTACAGAGAGCAAACGTCCTTATTGAACATAAGAAACTAACACTATGCATCTGCAGATCTAAAACGGACAAAATGGGAATTACGATAGTCCTTCAGGAATGGTGCAGGGGAGGAATCATGCCCAGTCCATTGCACAAGAAAATATCTGGAAAGGTGCCCACCTGTGGGGGCCAACTCTTAGTGCACGCCGATGGCAGCCCAGTCACGAGGTACCAATATTGTAAGCTGTTACATTTGTCCCTGCAGTTAGTAGGAGCCAATGCCGCAGGGTATGCGACACACTCATTTCGTATAGGAGCTGCCACCACAGCAGCGGAGTTAGGTCTGCAGGCGAGGGAGATAATGTCCATTGGCAGATGGCGATCTGAAAGATTCAGCTTGTATGTAAGACCAAAGGAGTATTTTGAGCAATAGTTTTAACTCCATTTATCTGTTGACAGACCAAAGATCACGAATTCCCTTCATATGGATAATAGGGCACTCTTATGTGCGATGGGCACATATGAGGGCCCTTGAGCGGCTCGAGGGAGCACACCTTGGTATGGCACCTAACAGGATCTCACTAGTGTGGATAGGGATCCTGGGGATGAGCTAGGACCAGCTATTGCCGGTTGTCCTCAACATGGGAAAACGCAATGTATCACCTTTGGCAATAATTGTACATCTGGGAGGAAACGACCTGATATCAATTCGTAGTGTGCAGCTCACAAAAAATACAAAAAGATTTGCTCAGTCTAGCTAACATGTTCCCACAGTCGGTAATCATCTGGTCCTGTATCACCCCCAGGAGGGTTTGGAGGGGAGAGAGGTCCCATCAAGCAATAGAATGGTCTAGGAAAAAAATCAATAATGGGTATGCAAATGCATGCCCGCTATAAAAGGGTTGTGTGCAAAACACAAATTCTAGATGAGACGCCGGGTTTGTTAAGACCAGATGGGGCACATTTGTCGGATATTGGTTGGGACATATTTAACACCAATTTGCAGGACATTATTGAAGTAGCTTTTCGAAATGGCTGCAGCTGAGCTGTTGTGGGGTACCAAGAAAGTATTGGGGGGTCCCAGGGTAAGCGAGCCCGCTACCAGGGCCCGTGGCGCGGTGACCAGCACATTAGCTAGGCTTAATGGGATTATACCTCTGGCCTTAGCAAGGGCCAACGGCCCGGGAGCACATGAGCAGATGGGCTATAAGCGGTCTGGTGGCCTAACAGGTTAGGACCCCGACCCTCGACGCTTTAATGGCCTTGGGGGGGGGGGTGTGAAAGGGGTCACTGAGGGAGTTCGACCGAAGACTCTGACTTCCACGGTCAGGTCGCGGGAAGCCCCATCCTATGATGACACTGTGGCTACGACGGCCAGGTGTCTGCGACGTTACCACGGCTTCTACGGCCGGGGTACCCACGTTCGCCAGCGGCAGTGCTGGCTCATCGCTTGCTAGTGGGGCGCTGGTCACCAGGAGTTAACCCTATATATATATATATATATATATATATATATTAGCCTTAGGTTAAGGATGTTGTTGATTAGGTTTGTTACGATGTTTTATGTATTATTGTGCAAACTTGCAGTGTTACGTTTGGGCTGCGGCCATTATGTGACCAACAATAAAAGCAACTCTCGAGCTTAAGCGGCGTGATAGTGGATTATTATGGGCATGTAAGGGTTGCACGGGGGGGGGGGGGGATGTGAGGAGAGTGGGTTAAATGGGTGCAGCCATTACACGCTGCCCACATTGAGAGCCCGCGATTCCGTTTTGGGAGTGGGGCACAATGGGTGCGGGCAGAAGGCTGCAGAGTTGGGAGGGAGGGAAGAAAGGAAATGACGCGACGGCGTCAGGGGGGGAGGGGGGGAAGGAAGTCAGCGGAGGGAGGCATGGCATTTGGTTGGCCGGGGCCGGGCCTTAAAGGGGGAAGCCACATGTCGGCAAGCCCCTTTTAACTGCCTGGCATAGCTTGAATCATTTAGAATGACATATTTACTACCATTGCCATTCCACGTCAGCTCTCTAAATCTCCCTTAATTTTAGAGAAGAATATAGGTTACAAGAGCCATCTGGCATTCATACTATATGACTCAGCTATGTGGAATCTTTACTATCAGTAAAACACAGAAAAACTTGACAAAGTGCTAGACGGTACACAACGAAGACTTTTGTCTTTAACTGAAGGCTCTCTGGGAAATAGAAACAGAAACTTACGGAGAAGTATGGACTCATGCACCGAGCAGTCATAAAGGATGATCATTTTGTGCAGAAATCATTTACTATTTGAAAACATCTCCTCCCCCAACACTAACAACAGAGCAGCATTCCAATGGGAAAAAAACTAAGAACTAAAGCAGAAAAAAATATATTAACCAGACAACTGTCAGCAGCTGAAGGACTCCAAGCTATGGAATTCAGAATCAGCTCAAATCTGGGGGGTCTGCTTTATGTAATCCGCTTTCAAGCGTCCAATAGTGGAATATAACTAAATTATAAAAATAACAGTAAAATAGTCAAAAAGATTGGCTTGGGAGGGAAAGGAAAGACGAGCCATAATGCAAACAGTGCCTGCCTATCCTCGAAAATTTGGGGAATGCTCTTCTATTGAAGGTGTGGAGCAAAGGGAACTCGAGCGCTACCCTTGCCCGTCTCGTGAGTGCGCGGTGCAGATTGCGCTGGAGTTGCTCTGCGCGATTCTCCCGCTCTCCGGCGCCCGCTCTTCCCTGCCCCCGCGCTCCTGCCGCTACCGGCCGCTCACTGTCAGAGGGAGACAAGGGGGAATAAAATCACGGCTCAAAGCAAGAAAAGGCATTGGGGAAGTGCCTGGTGCACATAGTGCCTCCCCGTTTTGGCGAGAGGAGTGTTGGCCCAGCCCCGCAGCCTCCTTTCCGCTTGCTTGCGTTCTTTCAGTCACAGCTCTCTCTCTCTCTCTCCAAAAAACTGCAGGCGGGATGAGCTCAGTAGTTCCTCCCTCCAATCTCTGGCTACCAGCCTTCCACATTAAAAAAAAAATCATTTCTCTTACAGAGTGGTACAAAACATTGCATGTGTGACACACAATATTGGGTTTACTGTATTTCTGGAAAGTATCACACACTCTATTGTAAATGAAATAGTTTAGGTTTTAGAATTTAGGAAGAACAATTTCATTTTTCACAATTGATGCCACAGACTTGCCATCTCTGTATTTGCCGCTCAAGTTTAGTATTTTTATAACTGCTATTTATGCTATTGCAAAATTTCAAATTGTTTTTTTGTGGGGAGTGGGGAACATTTTGGAGAACATAGCCACTTCTTTGCTCCCTACTCAAAAGAGTTGGAGCTACTAAATGTATTTATCGAACTAGTGAAAACAGAAAAGCTTTCAGGGGCTGAGAGGAGGACATGGAGGTGTCTTGAAGTAATTAACAGTTGCCTATTCAATAGTCTTTGGGATGCTTTAACAGCAGACCATAATCCCAGTGTTAAAGCAAGAGCTTTCTTGCTGCCAGTTTTGCAAGCACCTAAACCATAGTTGGTCAAATTCAGAGTCAGGAGATACTAGATCAAATTCAAAGAGTGAGAAGGACACTAGAGAGTTTGCTACCAGTTGAATGTGTGAGAAAGCTGTTGTCTTTTAGAACAAGCAGTAAACCACTACACAAAGTAAAGTCACTCTCTTACAAATACTTATCCTAAAAGATAACATAGTGAATGACTGCACATAAAGACCTAAATGGTCCACCCAGTTTGCCCAGCGAGCTCTCTTTAAAAAAAAAAAAAGATTATTATTTTAAGTGTAGTAGCAACTGTCGTTCCATACAGACCTCCCCCAAGCCATCTGTAAGAGTAGTAGCAACTGCCACTTCATATAGGCCATCCCAAACCTTCTGTTAAGGGTAGTAGCAACTATCACTCCGTACAGGCCACCCCCAAATCTTCTGTTAAGGTAGTAGCAACTGCCAATAAGTGCAAGCTACCTCAAGCCTTCTGTTAAGAGAAGGCGCAACTGTCGCTCCTTTCAGGCTACCCCCAAGCTTTCGTTAAAGGTAGGAGCAACTGTCGCTCCGTACAGACCACCCTCAAGCCATCTGTAAGGGTAATAGCAACTACCACTTCATACAGGCCACCCCCAAGTCTTCTGTTAAGGATAGTAGCAACTGTCATTCCATGCAGGCTACCCCCAAGCCTTCTATTAAGGGTAGTAGCAACTGTCATGACCAGTGGTAAACTGGACAACAAAGAAGCAACTGATTGCCAGTTATGGGTGCGTGCTGAACGGATGCAGGGGGAAGAAGCTCCCAACAGGTTTCCCAGAGACTCTTTTCTAAAAGCAAACACAACATCTAAAATTGGTTGTTCTGACTGGAATTCGGCTGTTGATATTTGTGGGAAGAAAACTGATGCCTTACCAGCTAGAAAACAAAAGTATGAGTGCAAATTCGCAACAAGGCATCAGAGAAAAATCAAAGGCCAGAGAGTCGCAGCAAGCTGTAGCAGAGGTCAGAGAAATGACGTTGTCAGCAATCACGGAAGAAATGCTAAAGCAGATTACCAAAGGAGTCTCGGCTGCTTTGGATGAGCATTTAACCAAATTAGAAACCACTATGGAAGGCATAAGAAAATGTAGACATACATGTGAGGAGAATGGAGGCCACAAAGCAACAAATATTGGAGCAAAAGGATTGATTGGCTCAAGCTGAGCAACAAGTTGCAGAATTGCAAGCTAAAAATAAGCAGTTGGCAGAGCAGGTCAATGACCAGGAGAACAGTAATAGACTAAATAATTAGCGAATCGAAAGCTTGTCTGAATCTGTGACCGATGCAAAGCTGCCGGGCCTTGTGGAAAAATGGCTTCCTCATGCATTAGGCCTTATTGAGGAGGAGTTTTCTCCAGTGTGTGAAAGGGTACATCGTGTTGACTTTTGCCAAGAGAAGACAGGAAAGTCACGACCTGTCATTGCGAAAATCCTCAAATAGGCACACAAAGTGAAATTTCTCCAGGCTTTCCGGAAGAAAGAATGTGTGGATTACAATGGGCACAAGCTTCTAATCAATGATTTTTCTATGCACATAGCATCACTTCACAAAGAAATGGCAACTGGGCATACCACTCTATATAGGAAAGGAACCAATTTTGCCCTGGTATATCTGCTAAATTGAAGATATAGCATAATGGCAGTATTAGAGTCTTCATGGATAAGAAGGAGACTGTGGTGTTTGTTGATGGCTTGAATGGAGCAGAGGGTTGAATTGGGTCCCATTGCAGCATTGGGAAATTGTTGCTTCAGAGTGGAAGCTATTGGATGTGCAGTTTATAACATCACTGAATCAATGTGTAGTATCTGTAGACCCTTAGGCTGAGGCAGGATTGACTCTACCTGCAGAGAGGAGCCCTGCAGGTTCCCATTGTCGGCAGGTAGATCCAGGTGAAGCAGAGACCAGTCAGAACTTTCACCTATACCAGCCCTTGTTCCTCTTGGGTTGAACCTTTAACTTTTGGAATGCATTGAAAGCCTCAGGCAGCTAATCTTTGATGTTGGCATTCTTGTGGGTAAGGGCAGTAAGTGGGGCTGCAACGGAGGAGTAATTTGGAATAAACTGACGGTAATAACTAGCAAACCCCAGGAAGCTTTGCAAGGCCCAGAGACCCACAGGGTGAGGCTAGTCCATGATAGCTTTTATCTTGGCAGGGTCCACCCGGAATCTGTCTCATGTACCCAACCAAGGGGAGCACCTCTTGCTGAAAGAGACATTTTTCCAGTTTGGTGCAGAGATTATTCTCTCGCAGGCATTGAAGTATGATGCAAATGTCTCTTCGGTGGGAGCTCAGGGTTTGAGAAAAGATCAATATGTCATCCAAGTATATGACCACACAGGTGTACAGTGGGTCACAAAAGATCTTGTTGACCATTTTCTGGAAAACTGCCGGAACATTGAAAAGCCCAAAGGGCATGACCAAATATTCATGTCCATCACGAATGTTAAATGCTATTTTCCATTCATCACCAGGCTTGATGTGGATGAGGTTGAATGCATCCCTGAATTGAATATCTTGGCACCCTGTAGGTGGTCAAAGAGCTCTCTTATTAGAGGTAATGGATAACAGTCCTTTTTAGTGATGGCATTCAAGCCATGCTAGTCTATGCATGGCCTGAGTGATCTGCCTTTCTTCGCAACAAAGAAGAACCCAGCCTCTGCCAGGGAAGGGAATAAATACCCGTTCTAGATTCTTCTAAATGTACGGACATGGCTTGAGTCTCATGGAGAGACAGAGGGTAAACTTGTCTGCGTGGGGGCATGGCCCCTGGGATGAGTTCAATATTACAATCATACATGCAATGAAGAGGTAAAACTTCAGCATTCTTTTTTGAGAAGACATTCTTGTAATCTGCATACTGAGGGAGAAGTCCCAGGAGTAAGGAAGCCAAAGTCACTGGATGAGGAGGTTCTACTGGCACCAAGCAGGAATTTGTACATCCATGGTCCCAATGGACAAGTTGTAAGGCAGACCAATCGAAGTATGGGTGATGTTGCTGGAGCCACAGCAGACCTAGGATGATAGGGTGGATGGCTCTCGAGATCACAAGAAAGTTGATTTTTTTCCACATGCAGGAGACCAGTGAATGAGGCCACAGATACCGTGGTCATAGTAACCTAGCCTGGAAGTGGGTCTCTGTAGACAGAAGAAATCACCAAACGGGAAATCATTGGAACTGTGGGAATCTGGAGTTGATTGACTAATTCTCTTAAGATGAAGTTTCTTTCAGAGCTGGAATCAACAAAAGCCTGGGTGGAAAAACAAGTGGAACCCAATTCCAGTGAGACTGGTAGAAGTAGTTGGGGAGCTGGAATGGTGAGGCCTAGGGTCATCTCCCCAAGGGACCCTTGGCATTGAAGTTTCCCAATCTCTGTGGATATTGGGCCAAGAAATGGCTTCAGGTAGTGCAGTACAGATAGAGGCCCTGCGATGGAGTCTTTCTTCTGAGGCCAAGTGGCAACGTCCCACATGCATTGGCTCTTCAGAAATAGATAGGTCGAGGGGGTGATGTTGGAATTGAGGTGCCAATGAGACATTCCTTTATGCAGGATAGGACTCTTGACCCTTTGCTGCAAGCAGTGATCTATTTTGCCAGTTAGGGCAATGAGGGCCTCTAGCAATGTAGGAAGATCCCGGGTGGCAAGCTCAACTTTAATCTTCCCAGAGAGGCCTTTCAAGAATATGGTGACTAAATTATCCTTTCTCCAATTCAAATTGGAAGCCAGCATCTAGAATTCCACTGCATATTCAGCTAAGCTTTGGGAACCCTGATGGAGATGTAACAGATTAGAGGCTATCGTCGCTGCATGACCTAGCTCCTCAAAGATAGTATGAAACTATTCCAGGAACTGTTGTTGGTCAAGCAAGAGGGGGTCCCCTCACTCCCAGAGGGGAGATGCCCAGGCCAGTTCTATGCATTCCAGCAGGGAGAGGATATACATAGTTTTAGCCTGATCATCAGGGAACAGCAGATCCTGCAGCTGGAAGTGCATTCTGCACTGGTTCAGGAATGCTTGGGATCCTTGACACACCGGGGTGGAACCGGCAGCTGAAGAACTGGCCGATTGAGCGCTGCAGGAGGCGACCGTACTGTTGTGGGTGAAGGTGGCACCATGGGAGTTATCAGTGTGCCCAGGTGAGTGGAAAGCCAGTCCATTACAGCGGCCAAGGGTACCAGGGCACCTTGTGCTCTTGCAGCCTGCAGGCAATGCCAAGGATGGCCTGCAGCAAAGTCAAGTCCACCGAGTCCATACTCTCTACATCCTGATATATCTGTGGACCCTTAGGCCAAGGCAGGATTGACTCTACCTGCAGGGAGGGGCCCAGCAGGTTTCCACTGTCAGCAGGTGGACCCAGGCAAAGCAGAGACCAGTCGGAACCTTCACTTATACCAGCCCATGTTCCCTTCGGATTGAGCCTTTGAGTGCCGAGGCCAGCACGACTTAAGTAGAGTCTCCTCTGATGGCAGAAGAGAAGGTCCATAGTAGCTACGGTTGTGGGAAGGTGGCAGTCATACATATCCGAGATCCAGGCAAAGGTCAGAGGCAGGCAGCGATCAGTTGTATCCAGGGGTCCAGGCAATGGTTGGAGGCAGGCAGCAGTCAGTCATATCCAGGGTCCAAGCCAAGGAAAAAGAAGAGGGATGGATAGGCAGGGCAGGCAGGCAAGGACAAGAACAAGTGGGCAACATGGATGGACTGGAACGAAGACCGAAGACAACCTGAAGACAGCAGGATGAAGTCAAAGACAGCTGGATGAGGAATGAAGACAAGTCTGGAATGAAGATTGAAGACAAGGCTGGAACGAAGATAGGACACTGAGAAGCAACACGCACTACTGAAAGTAGCTGGACCTGTTGCTGAGGCAAGTTGCATCTGGAGCATTGCCCTTTTATAGGGCCTGGTTGCTATCTCATAAATTGGGGCCAGAGGGGATTTGCCACTACGATCCCTTTAAATAGCGGCAAAAGGCGCATGTGCATGCCTAAGGAAATGCGCAGAGTTCAGAGTCTGGTGGCGTTTGGCTCCATGTGCTGATGGCATCCATGGGGAACTATTCAGATTAAAAAAAACTGTATTCCTTGAAAATACAGTATTTTATGTGTGATTTATAGACTAATTCACTTCCTCCTTATAAATGGATTTACTTCCTTTTGGAGGAAGTGAATTTTCAAGGAATACAGTTTTTTTAATCTTTTGTATACTTTTGTACATTTTTGTATTTTTTAAGAAGTGGGTATTGAGGGTATTGTGTGTATGAGGCATGAATGAGGGTTGAGTGTGAGTTGGGGCATTTTTTGGGGTAGCTTATTGGAAATTTTAGAAAATGATGTTTTCTTAAATGTAATTCTGTTGATCAATATGTAATGACTATATGGTCCAATCGCAATATCAATTGCAGATGTAAAAATATGTTATGGAATTATGGAAAAAAAGGATAATCATGAAATGTACATTTCATATGGCATCCATGGGGTGGCATGGCTGATCAGGCCAGTGGCATTCCGCCACGTTAGCGGGCAGCATCTCTCCGCGTGGAGGGCTGCCAGAGTCAGAAACCAGCGGGAGCCCAGCCTGGAAGGTGAGTGCGATGGTCCGTGGGAGCAGCCCACGGAACGCCAAATCACTGAAAGGGCCAGACTCCAAGGGCGACCCCCCCAATCCCCCTTAGCCTGTTTGTTGATTTGACTTACACCTTGCTTGATGGGGGAAGGGGGGGGACCCTCATCTCTATCCTCTCCTCAGGCAGCAGATTGCCTTGAGCCATCCTAGGGTAAAACTGTGTGCTCTGCTGAGGGCACCTTATTACACTGGCCTCTCAGTTAGGAAAGCTGCTCATTTAGATCAGTGGTAGCATCTGTAGTTTGGAACTGTACAGTTAAAGGCTTGAATCTAATAGTTCCCAACTGTGGTGCTGTGGAATGCACAGGAAGTGTGGGATCTTCACAGTGAATCGTAGGAGAGTGTCGTTTCAGTGAAAGTAGAGTGGTGGAGGCACTTGAGGTAACCTCAAGACATACAATAAAAAGGAAATGCTTTTTTGAATGCATTCCTTTCCAACCTGCCTATCCTCCTCCAACATTTTAACTGCTGCATTCTTCTGGTACTGTGTTGAACTTTTTCAGTCTAATATGTCTCTTCTACGAGGAATTTTAAAAGAAAAAAAAATTCAGACATTAGTTTGGAAGAGATATTCTCTTAAATGTCAAGAAAATACTGTATGTCTTATTTTAATGCAATTATATTGTCTAAGCAGGAGATACTATACTGTGCTGTGTAAGTTACTAAATAAAGAAAAATGGGCAGATCTGTGGGGTTTTTAAGGGTCAGAGCTAACTGGAGGGAGTGAAGGCTATTAGACCATGGAGGGTTGGAGGAGCTATCGCTTAACTGGGCAAAATGTGGACATACTGGTAAAACTGAGAATAGCTTTGGCGCGTATCCCTTTTAAAATTCTGCATGTTATGTGGTACAAGTGGGGTTTGCACGTGCATGCGCACACCCATCTAAAATTTGGTGCACGTGTGTGCAGCCAGGCTATTTTATAACTTGCAGTATATGCGCACGTATGCTATAAAATGGCCACATCCCTGGGAGTGGGCTGACATACACGCGCCAATGTGTGCTTGTGCGCTGGTTTGAAAGTTACCGTCCCTGTGATTAATAGAAAATTAGTTGTCTTTTCTGTGTGTTTCAACCATATTGTAAGCTCCTTGGACAAGAGACTTTGTTTTATGTATCTATATAGTGTTGTGTATATCCCATAGCAATATAGAAATGTTCCGTAGCAGTGACAGTATACACCCAGTCCCTATAGACAAGGACTGCCTGATTTGATCCTGATTTGCTTTTGGTGGGTCCTGCTGATGATTTCCTGACAAGTCACTGTAGCCAAAATTCATTTGAAATCAATTTCAAAATTGTTTCAAATGCTCTCTGGGATGGTGGAAAATAACTCATAGGGCAGTTTAAAACCAGTATGAAATCAGATTCCCAACTCCCTGGGTAAGAATTAGCTATTTATTTTATGTCAGTATATATTATTGCACCTTTCCACTGGAATGTGCAGAGTGGGGAACAAGTAATACAACAATTTTAATAAAAATAGTAACAATTACAGTAAATTACATGAAACAGAGTCAAAATAATAAAATCAAGTATAAAAACTAACCAAATACAATAAACTAGAAAGTTAAATGAGAACTGTACAATATCTCAAGAACAGTCTAATTATATCTGCATGCATCGGGCCGATTCAGTAAAAGTCGCGGGAGCGCGGGCAATTCAGGGGAGAAGATGCAAATTAGGGCCCGCAGTAAAAAGAGGCGCTAGGGACACTAGCGCGTCCCTAGCGCCTCCTTTTTGTCAGGAGCGGCGGCTGTCAGCGCGTTTGATAGCCAACACTCAATATTTCCGGCGTTGGTTCTCGAGCCCGCTGACAGCCACGGGTTCGGAAAACAGATTCCGGCTAAATTGAGCGTCCGTCTTCTGTCCATGGCTGTTCCCTGGTTTTACTTGTTTTGTTTTTTTTTAAGATTGAAGGCCTCTGGGATCTATTGAAATTACACTTGGGTTCAGAAAAGGAGACAGAGAGCTTTCACCCTTTTGTCTAATGCAGTACAGATCACGTCTGGAAAAATGGTATTTTTGTATTTCCTGCGATATATTTTCCATCCTTCTCATCTTTTTCCACCCTTCTTCCCTTTTATTTTTTCTAATATACTGTACCTGAGTACTCACCCAGGGGTTCAATGTATGTAATCTAAGGAGTGGTGTCTCTCAGTCTGAGTGCACAGGTGAACTGTAAGAAGTCCTGGAAGAGGAATGGATCTTCATCCATTTTTCAGGGAAGGAGAGAGGAGACTTCGTAGACCCATCCTTAGGTTAATTATCATCTCAAGGAGAAAAGAAGAGTAAAACCAGTGCCTTTCAAGTACTAAAAGTAGTGAGGAAAAGAAGGAAGCCCTACATGAGAGGTATGAGAGATATGGATTTTCTTTACCAGATTGACTAAAAATGTATATCCCATATCAATTGGGAGGAAGCTTATAAACTACTCCAAACTGATTTGAAAAGAAGAGAAATAATAAACTTATAAATTGAACTTGGATTGGCATATCACTATAAATCTATTGTAAGAGAAAAGGTAATAAATTTATTCAAGAACTAAGACATGAAACAACCTATTTTGAGAGATCCAAATCTATAAAGACCTTTTCCATCAACTGCACAGTTTATCAGTAAAAGTTATGTTGGAAACCACCTCATGTTTTCAGCGTTCTTACTGCTGTAGTTTACCTCTGAATGCTTATCAATGCTGTGTACATGAACTTTACAATGGGATTTGAGTAAAAGCAATGCATAGGGCCTAGAAGAATTAGCTTCCCCCAACTCAGGGAATCCTGATTTGTGTGATAAACTATACATCATGGGAAGACTTAAACTTAAAGAGACTTTGTTTAAGGTGTGACTCCTGGGACCTTATCCAGGACTATCAGCCCAGGGGTTTCAGTACATACACTATGCAAATAACCAAACTTTCATGAACAAAGCTATTCAAAGAATAGATTTAGAGCAAACTAAAATGTAGTCTACTTTTGCTATAATAATTTTCAGTTAATAATCTTGATTACCCATAAAACAGTAGTGCAACATAGACAGCTATACAACAAGCAAAAAAAGTATTACATTAGGACACAAATAATACTTTCAAAGAAATCCAAGCTGCAGTAAAAGGTCTTAGATTTCATCTTAGAAAATGCCTTCCAGCAACTAATGTAGGTCACATACTTTTGGCACCCAGTACAATTTCCCATCTGTTCTTAAGCAAAGTAGAAAACAGCTTGAAATGCATTTTCCACTAGATGCAATTAAATGAATTTCACATTAGAGTTAGCAAATGACAACTTTTTCAGCTTACTAAACTATTATCGCATTTGCTTCTATGGTATTTCATTCTGCTAGTTTGGTTACTGAGGTCTAGATGCCAGATAAATTAAGACAGGTATAGCAGGCAAGTCTAAAACACACTCAGCTAAAGTTATCCGGCCAGCTTTAGCCAGATAATAAAACCTAACTGGCTGTGTTTGAATATAGCTCTTTGAGTTTTTTAGTTATCCAGTCTAGTGTTGCCAGATAACTTGCTACTTAATCGGATATCTTCAAAAGATATTCGGCTAAGTAGCGCTAAAAAAAAAGAAATAACCAGGGTCTGTGGATGAGTCTCTCCCTTCCCCAACAAATTGTAAAAGATGGCCCTGTCAAGCCATGCAATCCCCAACCTCCAAACCCCTTCTAAATTTGTGTAAAAATTGTTGTCCGAGGGTTAGACTCCCCCCCCCCCCAAACCACCCCCCTTTCCCTGTTTGGAATTTTATTTAGCATTTTGCTCTCCCACCCATCCACAGTTTCTTCTGCCAAGGCCAAACCCTCCCCCTCCCCATTCCACCTTCCCTCGATTCCCAAACAATACCCCTGCCTGGAATGAAGTCAAAACTCACCCACTCCCAGCCACTCCAGAGCTGCTTCTGACAGAAACCACACTGGAAGCATAAACTATCTGTAGTTTATGCTTCCAGTGCTGGAAGAGTAAGCCAGATAAGAGGCTGAATATCCCAAACCTTGCCATTTACACAGATAACTTTGACAGTTATCCATCTAAATTACTTTTGAAAATTGACCTCAGTATTTTTAAACAAACTTGAAAGCTCAGATAAAATGTATTCCATATGTTAAAAGAAGAATAAATGTCTGCCAGCATCACTAAATGATGCTGTGAAAGAGACTATTAAAGCCAAAAAGGCATCCTTTAAAAACTGGAAAACAGGGTTTATTATTATTATTTATATAATAAAACCAGGCGTACACAGTACTTTACAGAGAAATAGTATAAGAGATGACCCCCTACTCCTTTGAGCTGACAGTCTATTCAAGACAGACAAGACATGCAGACAAAAGCAAATAAGTGGGCAGCTATTCAAAAAAAGCTGAGCTCCTAAATTTAGACTTCTAACAGGCAAATACAGTGTCGGTGATAATGTTTCTAGGGAGCTGGCAACCCTTCACACTCCCAGGAACACACACGCCCACCCTTCCCCAGTATCTTCTCCCTGGGGATGTGGGAGATGGGTGAGTGATGGGACTGTGTGTCTGGCCAGTTTCTTAGGGATGATGCCAAGAGTGTTAGGTACCCTAGGCAAACCTTACAGCCTTGCACCAGCCCAGCCCTACCCTCGCACAAATACAAATGTTGCATGTATTTTAAAATTTATTAACCACTTCCCCAACTCCCAAAAAGGAGACTGTACATGAAAAATAGCATTCAAATTATGTGCGTTGAGCAAAAAAGAATTTTCTCCAATTTGTTTTAAATGTACTTACAAGATAACTTTATTGATTGTCCCCTAGTCCTTGTATTATCTGAAAGAGTAAATAACCAATTCATAGTTACCTATTCTAGTCTTCTCATGAATTAAAGACCTCTATCAATTCCTGCCTCAGCTGTCTTTTTTCCAAGCTGAACAGCTCTAACTTCTTTAGCTTTTCCTCGTAGGGAAGCCATTCCATCCCCTTTATCATTTTGCTTGCCATTCTCTGAACCTTTTCCAGTGCAACTATATCTTTTTTGAGATGTAGTGACCAGAATTGCACATAGTATTCAAGGTGCAATCTCACCATGGAGCAATACAGAAGTACTATGATATTCTCCGTTTTATTCACCATTCCTTTCCTTTTAATTCCTAACATTCTATTTTCTTTCTTGACTGCTGCAGCACACTGAGCCAATGATGTCAATGTATTGTTCACTATGCAGGGCCAGCACAGCCCAATAGGCAAACTAGGCAGTCGCCTAGGGTACAGGCTTTAGGGGGCGGCAAAGAGCAGCTATATTGGTGTGAGCAGCGCCCATCCCACTCACAGCTGAGAGGAGTAGAGACGTGGTGGGCTGTGAACAGCTACCATCCTGCTCATGGCCAAGAAATGCAGATACTTGGCGAGCTGCGAGCAGCGCCCATCCTGCTCGCGACTGAGAGAAGCAATCTTGGCGGGCCATGAGTGGCACCTCTGTTTGTCTGTGTGTGTATATGTGTGTGTGAGAGGGATTGTGTGTGTTCGAGAGAGCAATGGTGTTAGTGAGAGAGAGGGAGGGAGCCTGTGTAAAGGTGCATGTGTGAATGAGACAAGGAATCTAAGTGTGTGTAAGAGAGGGGGGCCTGTCTGAGTGAATGAGGGCTGTGCAGGATCCAGGGCCTGGATTGGGGGGTGAGAGGGGGCGGGCACAAGGCAGAAGGTTCTCCTAGGGTGCCTAATACCCTTGCACCAGCCCTATCATTATGCCACCCAGATCTTTTTTCTGGGTAGTAAATCCTAATATGGAACCTAACATTGTGTAACTACAACATGGGTGACTTTACCCTATGGGGCCAATTTTAATTCCTACACGTGCGGGGTACATTTGTGCGCGCTACCCAGTATGCACAAATGTACACCCGATTTTATAACATGCGCACGCTGCCACGCGCACTGAAGTCAGGCTCACTGGTCTATAGTTTCCCAGACCACCCCTGGGGCCCTTTATAAATATCAGGGTTACTTTGGCCACTCTCCAGTCTTCAGGTACAATGGATGATTTTAATGATATATTACAAATTACTAGTAATATATCTGAAATTTTATTTTTGAGTTTTTTCAGAACCCTAGGGTATATACCATCTGGTCCAGGCAATTGGCTACTCTTCAGTTTGTCAATCTGGCCTACTACATCTTCCAGGTTCACTGTGATTTGGTTCAATTAATCTGAATCAACACCCATGAAAACCATTTCTGGAACAGGTATCTCCCCAACATCCTTATCAGTAAACACTGAATCAAAGAATTTGTTTAGTCTTTCCATGATGGTCTTATCTTTTTAAGTGCCCCTTTAACCCCTAAATCATCTAATGGTCCAATCAGCTCCCTTACAGGCTTCCTGCTTTGGATATATTTTTTAAAAATTGTATTATGAGATTTTGCCTCTACGGTGTTTAGTTGGGAGGGAGATGTTTCCCCTTTAAGAATTTGCCCCAGTCACAGCCGGGAAGAAAGAGCTGATGCCACTCAATGTGATGTCTCAGCAAGCATCATCAATCAGGTTTTCCAGGGCCTGGAGCCCTGCACCTATATGGAAGTGGAGGAAATGGACGGGAGCAAGGGGGTGGGGCAGAGTACCTATCTACATCCACCGGATCTTTCCATTTCAATTTTTTTACCGCTTCCGCAGACTTACAAGAGAAGGAGGGAAAAAAACTCTAGTCTCCCAGTAAATTACCTCTGCTTTTTCCTCTGTTCAATCTGTGCATAATACTTTGAAATCGTTGGCTCAGTGTGCTGCAGCAGAATTATTAGGAAGGGAATGATGAATAAAACGGAAAATGTCATAATGCCTCTGTATCGCTTCATGGTGAGACCGCACCTTGAATATTGTGTACAATTCTGGTCGCCGCATCTGAAAAAAGATATAATTGCGATGGAGAAGGTACAGAGAAGGGCGATCAAAATGATAAAGGGGATGGAACAGCTCCCCTATGAGGAAAGGCTGAAGAGGTTTGGGCTGTTCAGCTTAGAGAAGAGACAACTGAGGGGGAATATGACAGAGGTCTTTAAAATCATGAGAGGTCTTGAATGAGTAGATGTGAATCAATTATTTACACTTTCAGATAATAGAAGGACTAGGGGGCACACCATGAAGTTAAGACTAATCGTAGGAAATTCTTTTTCACTCAACGCACAATAAAGCTCTGGAATTTGTTGCCAGAGGATGTGGTTAGTGCAGTTAGTGTAGCTGGGTTTTAAAAAGTTTGGATAAGTTCTTGGAGGAGAAGTCCATTAACGGCTATTAATCAAGTTTACTTAGGGAATAGCCACTGCTATTAATTGCATCAGTAGCATGGGATCTTCTTAGTGTTTGGGTAATTACCAGGTTCTTGTGGCCTGGTTTGGCCTCTGTTGGAAACAGGATGCTGGGCTTGATGGACCCTTGGTCTGACCCAGCATGGCAATTTCTTATGTTCTTATGCTCATATCTCATCCATTTACAATGAGATATGTCCATGGCCGCCTACATCATGGTAGAGGCTGTGTAAACTCCTCCCCCCCTCCCCCACCAAACCGAGAGTCATGGAACAGAGCCCCCACCACTGCTGCCCTCCTCCCTCAGTAATTGAGAGTCTCGAGTCACTTCTGATGCAAGTGCTCGAACCTTTACTCCACTTCTGATCGGGAGTAAAATTTCCAGCACTAGAAAAATGGGAGTTGGGCCAGTGCGTTTCTCTCTGCATTGGAAGGAAACAACTAATGCCCTCATTACTATGGAATTTCCATGTGAGGGCACTAACTTAAATGCACAGTGTTGTGCCGCACACGTTTTTTTGAGCGGAAAACTCTTTGCTGAGTTGGCAGTAAATTTTATGCTGAAAAGATGGATGAACAACTAAGATTAAAACTGCGCATTCTGCCAAATAAACCTTATGGCATCAGCCTGTGCGTGTGTGTGTGTGTGTGTATGAGGGGAGGAGCGTCAATGAAAGGAGAGCAGAGAGTTGGCAGGAGGAAAGCAGAGTGAGTACTGGGAAGAACAGTGAATGGAGAAAGCAAGTGTGTGTATGTGTGTGTGAGAGAGAGAGAGAGAGTGAGAAAGGGAAAGCAAAAAGAATGACTGGAATGTGCCATTCCCCCTCTCCACCAATCTCAGGGCGAGCAGGACTCAAACGTTCCCAGGTATGGACATAGGATGCTGGGGCTGGGCCGGTGACGGGGGGAGGAAGTGTTCAGGTCTGGATGGCGAGGGGGAGCAGAATGTGCAGGGGCTGGGCCCTTGAGAGAAAAGGGGGAACTGGGCCAGTGAAGGGTTCGGGAAGTGCTGAGGTGCCCCAGGGGCGGGGGGAGGGGGGGAGTGCTGAGGTGAGGACAGAGGAGGGAGATAGAAGTCTTGGGTTCAGACAACAGACAGGGACAATGAATAGGGGCTTCCGGGGAATTTCAATGGGTGGCTGCAAGTACAGTGAAAGTAATTTTTGAGAGTAATATAAAGATTTTTCCAGATTGTTTAAAATATATGTTTCTTTTCTCAGTCAGGTCTGCGTATAGGGTTGGATCCCGTGTGCGTGACTGGCTGAAGTGGTGGAGGTTGTGTGGAGCTTCAAGGCCTCAGTTGGTCATTTGTCTGGGGAGAAACCGCTGCTTCATGTTATTCACCTTCAAGCACGGCAGCCACATGTGGCTCTTCAGGGTCGTCTGTGTAATTTTTCTATACACTGAAGAATTTTTGGATTAAAATGGATGCAATAGAATGGTTAAGTGTGACTCTGAGACACAGCCCTGCACTTTACTGACTTGCTGAGTGACACAGTTCATAATATCAATATTTTTTGTTTGGTTTTTTTTCTCAGTTAAATAAAAGCAGATAGTGCTTCAACATTGCCATCATGTGGTTCAAACAAAGTCCAGCATCTGAAAGCTAAGCCGAACAGTTTTCTCAATTTCTCGCTCTTTCTATGACGTTTTCCTTCTCCCTCCCTACTCACATATTTCTCTACATTGCTTATTCCTCTTTCACACCTTTTCATTTCCCTCTTTTTTTTTTAATGCAGTTAATGTAAGCCTATAACTCAAAAATATTTATATATTCTCATTTGCTTGGTGAAAATCAGCACTTACAGTTCTTCTCAGCCTGAGGCTCCCCCTTGGCTCCCCTCATCATGGCTTTACTCCTCCGTCCTGAGGTCTATTTTCTGTTAGGTTTTCACAAATATTTCATTTATTGTTACAAATTTAATTTACAAAAAAAAAAAAATCACTTTTTGTTTGACGTATTTTAAAAGGCAACCTCGCCTCCCGTTATTGTTTTATAAAGGGTTGCCTCGATCCCACTCCCTATTGCCTACATGTCAAAGGAATAAGCACCACCAAAGCTGGGGGGGGAAGAAAAATGCCAGCTGGAAGGCTGTCTCAGAGCTCACCATCTCGTGACTTCTGGCTGCTGCCCTTAAAGTTGCAGGAACAACATCAGCTGCAGTTAACCTCTTCTCCTGGGCACTCGCAACCGCTGCACCCCCCCCCCCCTGAGAGAGCAGCTTCTAATGCAGCAACAGCGCCGAATAAAAATAAATGACAGGAGTCAGGTGGCCCTTTATAGACTAACCAATTTATTGAGGTTAGTCTAAAAGGTGCCACCCGACTCCTGTCATTTATTTGCTACACTAGACTAGAACAAGATATCCCTCTGAAGCTCGTTATAAAATCACTCCTGCCACTAGTACTGGGCATGCTACTCCTGCCCCAGCAATGTCAAACACAGGGACAGAGAACCCTCTTTTCAGGGAATCTTCCATGGCTAGCACCACATCGCTAGCCGCTGCATACACCATTCCTGCCTCAGCTCCATCCACCCCTAAGGCAGCCACTCTGGCCGGCAAGACCCACCCCAGAGGTGGCTGCATCGCCGGCTAGAGAAATAGGTGGCGTCCCTGCTGATGCAAATAATAGCAGTACACCTCAGGCAGCATCAGGCACAGAAAAGATAAAGATCAGGGTCCCAGTTCCTCCTCTGTCATTGCACCCACCTCCGTTGCAGTCAAACCACTGCAAATTAGATTTTATGTGGCAGTTGTATCAGGCACAACAGCTTGTGGCTCTGCTGAGGGAAATAAAGGGCAATTACAGCCAGGGTCGGGCATTACCCAAATAAAGTATGTCATCTACCCCTTCCACGGGCTAACTCAGAGGTATAGGGTTAAGTGCCAAGCCTTGAAAGGGGCAATGGTCAAGGACCATGTAATGTCACTGGTAGATCCTGCTGCCATTGTGACGGCCAGCAGGATGTATGGAAAAATAGATTTTTTCCTCTGCATGCTGGCCACCATGCATGTGACAATTGTGAGTGGCATGGTAGTAGAGAGAGTATTTGTATTGATAGAGCCTCTGAAGGTCCCCTAAGGTGATGTTAATGTGGAACCTATGCACCCTGGGGGAGGTCCACTTTCCCATCATTGTGATACCTCTAGAGTACAAGGACAGAACTACTCCTGTCCTGTAGACTGCACATAACTCTGAAGCTGCCTCAGGGAAGGGAGGAAGTAAAGGGCTCTTTTATTATTCAACATGAAGCGGCCCTACTTACTATCCTTTATAGTACAGAGGAGGTAAGATACTTCTTGTGCAGGGAAGTGGGGCATACCCACGAGGTCTGATGTTTCAAGCCCCTGATGGTAATTAGGCCAGGAACTTCTGAGTTCAATCCTGAGTCCCCTGTCCCATAAGTGACCAGCATCCTCCTCCTGACCTTGGGAGCAGGTTTTCCCTCCCTCTAGCAATAACACCATCTGAGGTCCAATCTCCGGAATACCAACTCTCTTGGGTAGAGAAGATTCCCCAGCAGATTTCCCTTGGGGAGATCTCCCCACCATTATCATGACTCAAGGAGGTGAAAAATTCTCTTACTGGTGGGACCCTCAAGGATATCACTTGCCCCTCTCTCCAACCACCACCAGCTGGCCTACAGACTTCTGAGTCTCTGGCAGCTGAAGAAGGGAAGAGCTCTTCAGAGTGGGGAGCCAGGTCTGACCCTGATCACAGATATCGGGGTAAAGATAATCAGCGGGGCAGATTTGGCCTCATGAGAGTTGGAGCCAGGTCTGACCTTGGTCACAGATATCGGTGTAAAGATAATCAGCGGGGAAGATTTGGCCTCATGAAAGGTGAAGTCAGAGGAAATGGCTGAGAAGGAAGGTTTATAGACTTTCAGTGACCCCTGACCTGGACATAGAGACTGCATCCACAGAAACAACTACTGCTGGAATGCTGGAGGGAGAAGAAGTAACATCTGCAGCCTCATTGGAGGTTGCACCTCCCCTCACCAGCCAGCCTCCTGAAGTCCCAGCAATAATGACCATAACCCTTTCAGAGGAAGTTCTAGAGAGAGTATCAGTCATGTTGCCAGAAACCTTCTCAACTCCAGAGACACCATGCCAAAGTGCCTCCAATTTCCACCACTGGGCAGACCGCGGGTCTCTCACAGGCTTGATGCCATAGGGTGTGCAAACCGTGCATGTGCATGGGGTGGCATAACTGGTGGGGCTGTGTCGGAAACAGAAAGAGGAAGTCTGTGCTGCCGCCGGTGGACCACTGGTGGCAGAAGAGGAGGCCCGTGATACCGGCGGTGGAAGAAGAGCGTCCGTGGTGCCGCCAGTGGACTCAATCCCATCGGTGGTGGAAGAAGAGGAAGCCCATGGTGCCATCTGTGGACCCGATCCCACCAGCAGTGGAAGAAAGAGGTCTGTGCTGCCAAGAAAAAGTAGCGCGGCCCCACTGCAGAGGCTCCTCTATGCAGAACCATCTCGCAGTGGCACATTTTATTTTTAGTTTATTTATTTACATTCTGCTTTTCAGCACTTCAGAGTGGATTACATTCAGAGGGCTTACAGTCCAAGTACCTGATTTATTAAGGGGTTTTCCCATAGACACAAAATGTGAGAGAAGCCTTAATGAATCAGGTTCTAAGTTTGTATTTAAGGCAACAGAAGGTAAAGTAACTTGGTGATGGTCACAAGACATAGCAGCGGGGTTTGAACCATGGTTACCCTATGCTTTAGGTTGCAGCTCTGAACATTAGGCTATTCCTCCACTATCTTTACAATCTGTGCAACCTCGGATATGACCATTAGCTCTTCTGCAACCTGCATTCAGACTGAATAAAGCACTCCTGCTATCATTTCTGTAACTAATTATTTTTCTGTTCGACCTGACCCCCTGGGATACCCCTGTTACCCTCCTGTTGCAGGCAAATGACTGCTGAATCTATTCTTCTCTCTCCTCCAAAATTCAATTTTATATTGCAGATTCTGCAAAACACTAGTTGGTTATATTGGGGGGAGGGGGAATATTTGCACAGGCCTTTGGCCCAACTAGCCACAGCAAAGGGTAGCAATGATCATTATAATCATGCCAAACCTGAGTGCCATTACTATAGCAAGAAGCACCAAATAACGAGCTATATGTCCCTGGATGTACCAGAAGATCCCCAAATCTATCATGGAATGGAAGAAAGCTCTAAAAACAAGACTAGTGAAAGGAAGACTTTATCATGGACAATGCAGTGCTCATGGAAATAGACATTCTGCGAAACAGAAATCTATAGCCAGAACTGGCCTTTAGGTAGGGCGAACTGCACGATCACCCAGGCTGCCTTGAGACAAGGGGGTACCCCAAGGACTGCTAACATTGTCTGTTGCCACCATGGTCCCATATCCGTGGGACATGAATTTATTCGTTTGCTTTTATTTGCTGTCCACCCTATCCCCAGTACAGGCACAGAATTGCTTTGTTGATGGCCTAACAGTAGCACATGATCAACACATGATCAGATAGCTTCCTGTTTGCCTGAACACAGTATGGGAGGACAGTCACGGCGGAGACCAAAACTCACCTCTACACCAAAAGATGCTGATTTAACTCAATACTCATACTCTCCCCCATGCATTAATTCATGGCTTGCTATCATGGTCAAATGCGCCATAAACATAACCCAGGTAACATGTGGGTATGTTTGTTCATCGATTGGGTATATTTGAATACAAGTAGCATGAAATGTTTATGGCACATTTGACCACAATAGCACGCTGTGGATTAGCGTGTGGGAGAGTATGAGTAATAGGGATGTGAATCGGGCTTCGGACGATTGAAAATATCGGACGATATTTTCAAAATCGTCAGAAATCAGGGGCTCCCGATAAGAGAACCCCACGATTTTGTTCCTGGGGTTCTCTTATCGTTTTGGGGGAGGGCGGGAAAAATGGCACACCAAAACAATCCCTAAACCCACCCCGACCCTTTAAAACTGTTCCCTTAGCTTCCCCCACCCTCCCGAACCCCCCCAAAACTTTTTACAAATACCTGGTGGTCCAGTGGGGGTCCCGTGAGCCATCTCTTGCTCTCAGGCCGTCGGCTGCCACTAATCAAAATGGCGCCGATGGCCCTTTGCCCTTACCATGTGACAGGGTATCCGTGCCATTGGCCGGCCCCTGTCACATGGTAAGAGCACTGGATGGCCCATGCCATTTTTAAAGATGGCGCCGGCCGTCCATTACTCCTACCATGTGACAGGGCCTGGCCAATGGCACGGATACCCTGCCACATGGTAAGGGCAAAGGGCCATCGGCGCCATTTTTATTAGTGGCAGCCGACGGCCCCGAGAGCGGGAAATCTCTCCCTGGACTTCCACTGGACCACCAGGTACTTGTAAAAAGTTTTGGGGTGGTTCGGGAGGGTGGGGAAAGCTAAGGAAACAGTTTTAAAGGGTCAGGTAGGTTTTTTTGTTTATCGGCTCGGGCGCAGCCGATAAACAAAACCGCGATCGGGCCGCACAAAAAAAAATTAACGATGGGAATCGGAACCAATTCCAGTTCCGATTCACATCTCTAATGAGTAATGAGTTAAATCAGCGTCTTTTGGTGTAGAGGTGAGTTTTGGTATGGATTTATATATTGTTTGTATTTGTCACAGTTGTGGAACTTGGTGATTGTGAAGTATGTATGATTTTTCTAGCTGGAATGTTGAGCACTTCGATTCGCAGTATCATGAAGTGAGCTGTGCGGGCATTTGTTTGAAGAAAATCAGTAATGAGGAGTCAGGTTAGTAACTTATATCTTTCATTAGTGATGGCTTGGTCGTTCTTTAAATATTAGCATGTGAGTAAGAGTTTGTTTTATTTTTAGATGGTATTTTTCCCCTGACGAAGCCTTAAAGGCGAAACGAGGGTCCCTTATAGGGAATGCAAAGAGGATCCTATGTGAATACAAGAACAGCATTGTGGGAAAGAAATGAGAAAAGAACCCGATGAGAAAAAGCTTTTGGTGATAAAGAACTTGATGATGAAATACTTTGTAGATATCCTGACATAAGAGCATTAATGTAGTAAGGGAATATAAGAAAGATCTGATGAGGAATAGCATTCTTAGGAAAGATATGCACAAAAAGAATTTGATGTATAAATTACATATATATTGGTGCAATATCCATGTTAATATACAAAGATGTGTGAATGGTGTTAATATTTCAGAAGATGTTTATTTTCTTTTTGCACAAGATATTTTGTTAGGAGGAAGATATTGTTTGAAAGGGTATGCAAAGTATATATATGCAATATTTGTTATTCATATGAATGTGATGTGTTAGTACATATATGTATTATATGTATGTGATCTGGATGCAACACACATGCATTTATTATTGTTGAGATATATTGTATATGTATCCTTCCATATTTATGGTTGATTTTATGGTATGAATGAGGTGTGAATGTGTGTTTTTTATATATGGAATACTGTTTGGTTAATAAATGATGATTTATGTTGTATAAACCATAAAAAAGACTCTCATTTATATGATTTGATATCTGTGGTTCCCTTTGAGAGTTTCGAATAATTCCACCCATATTAGTTTACTTTTATCCACACAAATGGGGAGCTGGGAGGGGACAACTTTCCAAGGCATTTTTACATGGATAAACACATTTTTACCTGCATAAAAACATTTCAAAATTGCCCTCTTAGTTTTTCTGCTATAGCCATATCCTCCCCTGATCCTGAGTGCCCCTTTTATTCCCTGGTTATCTAAGGGTTAGTTAGTTTATTACATTTGATTAATCACCTTTCCTCCATAAGTAAATCAAAGCAATGTACAATAAAATTCAGATAACTACATACAGTAAAAATAAATAAGCCATAAACATAAAACAAATAAAACCTTCTTTAAAAATAATAAATACAAGACTGTCTTGCAGGCTTCTTGTTTTTGATATACTTCAGTTTGGTATTCGTTTTTGCTTTTTTGGCAAGATTTTTTCCAATTTGCCGGTGCTTATCACTTTTCTATTTTCCTCATTATGTCTTCTTTCCATTTTTTAAGGGATGTCTTTAATTGCCTCTTTCATGGTACCAGTTAGCAGTATTATTTGTTCACCTCCTGTCTTGGGGTCCAGTTGCACTCCTGCTTTTCCAATGAGAAGCAGGAGCATGTGCCAGGCTTACTTTTATACACTTTAAATGATGGAGGCAGAGCCAAGAGGAACAGAGAACTGAGAATATTCAGCATGTCCAAACTACCGTATTTAATGTTCTCATGTCATTTAGCACTGAGCTGATACAGTTTTTGTGATACTATGGTAGCCCCCCTTCCAGATACACTTTTAAGTAGGGGACACACTCAATAACAGGGCTTAGTCCTAAATTGGTCCTGTAAACCAGGGGTCCCCAACCACCGGTCCGTGGACCAGGACCAGGCCATTGGGGGGTTTTTGCCGGTCCGCAGCGCTTCCGCAGACCAGCACTAAACACTGACAGTGTGCTCTGCTCTGCAGCGGCTCAGAGCACAGTTTGTGGGGTGGATGCTGCCCGCTGTTCCGCCCCATCACACCCCGCATAATGTTCTCTGACCAGCGCCGGTGGAAGCATTAGGGGGCGCTGAGCCGCCGATGGCCGCCGGTGGACCTCATCCCACTGGCGGCTGAGCAGTGAACTACTGCTGTGCTGTGTGCCGGATACACACAGCATGAAGATCAGCAGGGCCTTGGTGGAGCTCACATCACCACGGCCCGAAGAAAAAGGTCGTGTCTAAACGTGCAGGTACTTCTCCTCCTTCCTGCCGGAGCCGCGTGGGCAGGAAGGAGGAGGAGCATCAGCCACGTGCAGAAGAGGAGCAGTGCGGCCCGAGAAGACCAGGGCCCCTGCAGAGCCCATCCTGTGGCGACCCATAAAGAAGAGGCCCAGTGGTGAGAGAGAGAGGCTGAGGGTCTGCAGAGTGTGTGTGTGTGCGTGTATGAGATGAGTTGAGAGATAATGTGTGAGAGTGAAGACCTGAATGTTTGCAGAGACAGCATGTGAGAGCCTCAGTGTGTGTGTGAGAAACAGCATGTGACAGTGAGAGCCTGTGCTTGAGCAAGACAGCATGTGGGAGTGAGAGAGAGCCTGTGTGTGTGAGACTCAGCATGTGCCAGTGAGAGACTGTGTGTATGAATGATTGTATGAGAGAGAGCCTGTGTGTGTGAAAGTCAGACAGCATGTGCCAGTGAGAGACTGTGTGTATGAATGATTGTATGAGAGAGAGCATGTGAGAGTGAGAGCCTGCGTGTGTGTGTGTGTGTGAGAGAGAGAGAGAGAGAGAGAGAGAAAGCATGTGAGAATGAGAACCTGACTGGTGTGCCTGGTGCGCCAACAAAAGTACGTGATCGCGCTTTTTTTAAAAATCTACCCCAATTTGTAAAGAGCCACCCATACCCCTCAGTCCCCCCCCCCTGGAGGATCTGAGTTGGATGCCTGAACATTATTTATCCAGCCAAGTTAATACACTAGGGGGTTCAGTTTGAGGAAGCAGTTAAGGTGTAAAGATGTATTTTTTTCTACACTCTGCTGGGGCCTCCCAGTTTCACCCTAAGTTTATTTTAGAAGTGCCACCTCCCAGTGCAGGTCCTGCCTGAGAGTCCTTCTTATAATTTACAGAGAGATAGACTTTTAAGCCTGATACCCTTTAGGGGCAAAAGGGCTCTCTCACCTGTGAGCCCATTCTAAACCCTAGGTGGGCAAGCACCGGCGATGGATCCTGCTATGAGAGACAGTGAGGGCAGAAGAGATATTCAGTTTCAGCTTTAAAGTATTTTTTGGGACTTAAGAAGCATGGGGAGGTATTTGGTTCCCCCTTCCTCACTGGGATTTCACAGAGGAGAACTTGCCTTATCCTACCAACTTTTCCCTAAGAGAATTTCCACAGAAAGATCAAAGGATAAGGCTGAAAGGGCGACCCTTCCGGATCTCTACAGCTACAGGACCAGAATGTGTGGGGTGACTGAGAAGAAGATGTTCAAAAGTAAGATTTTTCAGTAAAGTTGGGGCACTTCCAGTAGGATTCCCACACAGCCGCTGGGAGAGAGTGTGCGTTTAAGATCCCCATGGGCCCGATCCAGAGGTCTGGTAAAAGGACACCTACCTATCCAGAATAATACCTGTACCAGCAGTCAGATGTAAATTCACACTTTTGGATGATGGACTTTAATTTCTGAGTATTAATCAGTAACCTTTTATTAATACACAGACCTGGACCTGTCTGAATTCTTACAGCCTCTCACCTCATGGGAAGCTCTTGTTTGGGCCATAGGCAAGCGTTTCCCCCCCACAAAGAGAATCCACCCCCCCAGGGATTGAGAGTCAAACGTGGGATGGATTTGTTAGCCGGAGCAGCCCCTGAAGAGTTAAATTAATTATCTGCCCTAAGGAGCCACAATCCTCTGAAAAAGGAGTTACACATGTATATGGGTGTGCACAATTTTACTTTAATATTTTGTAACATGCACATTTTACGTATGCACATATAAAATACACATATGTTTGCTATACAACATGGGCGCGAATGTAGGCCTGCATGTGAAGACATATGATGTATTGAAACCACATATTTCAATGCATTGAATGTGAATACTTTACCCACCTATTTTAAACATATATACACATATAATTTATGCATGAAAATAAACAAGGACTTACTCATGTAAGTCCCAATTTGCATGCATATTTCTCCCACTTTTACAATATGCATGCTCTGAGGAAATTACCAGTTTTACCAATTAGTTCCACCAGTTTTCCCAGTCCTTCTCTAGGTCATCAAGACCTTCCTGGTTCTTCAGCCTGAATTCCGTCCAGTTTACTCAGACCTGTCCCCCATTCCATACTACACCATAAACACATTTATTTTCACTTACACCACATAATTAGCAGTTGGAAAAATATGCAAGTTGGAAAATTTTGCTTGTACGTATCTTTTAAAATAGCATCTTACACGCACATGTGTTGGTCACACTCCAGAACACCCCTTTATTACACGCATATATTCACGCATGAAAGTGAATATATGCGCATATTTGCAGCTTTTATAAAAATACTAAATATGCGCATAGCGGCTGCTGATGTGTTTATACTAATTTTTGCATGCATAACACTTTTAAAATTTGCCTTTAAAATTTTAGCAACACACACTACAATTTTTTTTTGAGTGAGTGGACGGCCGGCGCCATCTTTAAAAATGGCGCGGGTCATCCAGTGCACCTACCATGTGACAGGGGCTGACCAATGGCACCAATAGCCCCTGTCACCTGGTAAGAGCAAAGGGCCATTGGCGCCATTTTGATTAGAGGCAGCCGACAGTCCGAGCGCGGGAGAATGCTCCCGGAACCCCCGCTGCACCACCAGGTATTTAAAATTTTTTGGGGGGGGTCCGGAGGGTGGGGGGATACTAACAAACTCATTTTAAAGGGTCAGGTTGTGTTTTTAGGTTGTGTCATTTCTTCCTGCCCCCCCCCCCCCCATAACGATAAGAAAACCCACTAAATTAATCGTGGGGTTTCCTATCGCTATTGGGGACCCCCCGATATCTGACGATATTGAAAATTTCGGATGATATTTTCAATCGTCAGATAAACGATTCACATCCCTACTACCTGGTACACACGGTGAGCCATGATTACACCCAGCTAACCAGCTGAGGGCTGTATCATGCTGACATCATCTGCTTGGGACTGCGGGGTTAAAACCCGCTGAGGAGCGGCGCACCAACGGGGCCGAGAAAGAGGAGAGGAGGACTGCAGGAGCCTACCCGGTACACGCGGTGAGCCCTGATTACACGGAGGGCTGTATCGCACTGACATCATCTGCTTGGGACTGCGGGGTTAAAACCTGCTGAGGAGTGGCGCACTGATGCCGCCGGCACACCGCCTAAGCCGTGCGCGCCAAAGGGGTGCATGTGCGACTTAGACCGGCTTTGACCGCCTTTGATTGCATTTGAGTTTTTGGATCTTTATATTGTTCAACTTATGGGTCGCAAGAGGAAGGTGAAGATTACTAACTCCTCCCCGGCCCCGTTAAGGGCCGGGGAGGAGTTAGTAATCCCCCCCAAAAATTGGATGCGCATATTAATAGGAACAACTCGCCACGAGAGGACTGTATTCAAGGCATGATAGATGTTTCTTTAAGTCCTGGCAGAGGACCAACTCCTCTGCAGCCCCCAGGTGTTACAGAATTTGATTATTCCATTAAGAGTGATGCAGCAAACGTAAGTGGCAGAGAAATTATTTCTCCGCTGGTGAAACTTGCTTCTCCTCTACCTTTGACTTTAAACCATCCGAATAACTGTGTCATTTCGCCATCCAAATGATTCCATCAGCATCTCGAATCGGCTGTACTTGTGCAGAAACTTTCTCCCTGCGGATTATTAAGTCATTTCCCTGAAGCAGGACCTTTGGTCTGAAACATGGCCGTGTCGGGATTTTGACGTTTCCTTTGATGATAAGTATCATGCTTTAAATTAAGATTTTTTGGGATTGTGACCGGGAAGTTCTTTCATCTCAACATTACTTTTGAATGATTCATTGGAAGGACTTAAAACACATCAGCATATTGGAAATTTTGGTTTTTATGAAAAACAGAAAATATATAAAAATATGAACCAAATAGAAATGTTGTTTAAATAAAAGTAAAGTGACCCGATATCACAAACGAGTCTGTTGTCAATTCCGACTCGAGATTTAGGGTCCAACAAATTTTGTTGGCAGTGAGATGCGCTGTAAAGACCAGTATACTGCTGTTCAAACTTTGAAAGTAAATGTATAACAGATAATATGATGTTACATCATGAAGTAGAGAATTTAGAAAATCTTATGAAAATTAAGAACTTACGCTTTATAAATTTTCCATTTACCAGGCTGCTGTCATTATATGAGATGTTTGTGAAAGAAAATCTGGCTTATAATGACAATGAGATCCCTTCTATATAAAAAATGTATTACTACCCTCTCCAAACGAATAATATGTTGGGGAGAGTGGAAGAACATTCACCAGGAATATCAACGTTTCTTGAGGAGTCCATGGATATTATAAATAAAAGAGCAACTTTGTTTCTTTTACCTTAGAAAAAGAATTCATTTTTGAGAAATTCTTTAAAAATAAGGATCTACAATTCTGGGCTCAAAAATCTTAGTTTTTTTCCCTGATGTTTCCAATCTCATTCAGGTGCGAAGGAAACAGTTCTTAGCCTTGAAAAATAAAACTCTAGAATTGGGTGCAACTTTTTATTTAAAGTTCCCCTGCAGATGTTTATTAATTCTCAAGGAAAAAAATGTATTTTTTCTGAACCATCCCACCTAGAAACCTTTTTAAGGGATAAAAATGTTGAAAATCCGAACCAGACTTTAGCAGCAGAATTAAGTCCATTATAAAAGTAATATTCTCCTCCCCTCTGTGGAATTTATAAGAATATGATGTAGTATTATTACCTAAAGGGCTTCCCATTTATTTGATTTATTGTGACAATCTAGTATTTGTTTTTAGGTTTTTTCTTTTTGTAATTATTTGTCTTTGATTGTACACAATATTGCCTTTATTATGATTAGAAAAATTGTTTCATTTTGATGGAACTGAAAATTAATAAAGAGAGAATTATAAAAAAAAAAAAAAAGGATAACTTGTCATTTAGATGAATAACTTGTAAGTTATCCATATAAATGGCTTTGAATATTGACCTCAGGATACATAGGCATAGGGTATAACTTACTCATACCCTCCTGAACTGCAGTATTTCAAAGGTATAGAGGATGAGCAAAAAAGGCCGATCACCCTATGCAATGCGACCTGTGTTGGGATGACTCTTAGGATTACACAGAAACTGCGGGGGAGCAGCTTAAACCGGAAGAAATGTAAAAGGAGCCATTTTAATTACTACAGGCTGATTATCATGACTTGCTTTGTTTGCTTTTGAAATATTGCAAACTAAGCAAAAGGGTAAGGTTTTTCTTTTAAGCCAGGAATGGTGTCATGAGGACATAAAAAAAAAAAAAAAGTTAATGCCTAAAAAAACAATGTGGTTGTATTGTCATAAATTCAGCACTAGTTGCTTCGAAGCTGTAACCTTCCTTGCAGCAGAGATCAGAGCAAGGCCTGCCTGTATCAGGTCATTTTTATTTCATTGAAGGGGTGCCTCAGGTTGGCAGCACAGAGGCCGCCAGCCCGTTCCTGTGACACAGAACTCAGGGTGCATGGTTAGTGTCTGAGCTTTGCTTCTCTTCCCAAACCCCACCGATAGTTAAACAACACCGAAGCATCCTGGAAACTTGACAGCAGGCTAGAGGACTGCGAGCAGTAAATAAACACTGCTCTGATGTGACAATCCCTTCCTGTGTGTGTATTTAGGAAGTAAACACTGGTAAGGTGCGACAGTGCCTTCCTGTATATGTGCTTTATTAATTCAGATCCAGTCAGAGCCACGGCAGCAGCAGCAGCTCCAGTCACACTGAATAAGTAATAAAGAGTTAGTGTAATTCCGTTTCGGTGGTTTAACATTACACCAGCCTGTCCTGGAGGCTGCTAGCCTGCAAACAGCTACTTAGACCCTGCGTGCGAGGCATTTCCAAAGCGACATGAAGGTGGCAGAAGGTTGCCTGCTTCCTGGTGACAGGTTTCCAGGAGTGACTCACCCTGGATTTTGGTGGCCTTTTGAAAATGGCTCCTTTGGGTATTTTCTGAACCTACAACACTAGGTAAGACCATTTTTTCCCCTTCAGGTTTGTTAAAATATTGTCATGTGCTCTACAGAAAAAGATCAGCTCCTGTCTGTTTCATGAATTCCTAGATTACTGGATTTTTTTTTACAAGGGAGGTGTTAATCAAAAGCTCAAAACCTTTAGTTATTAGTAAATGGGTGAAAAGTCCAAAATCTGGTTCTAGGGTTAAGTAAGTGTGTGTGTGTGTGTGTGTGTGTGTGTGGGGGGGGGTAGTTTCAGTCACAGGCAGCAAAAACCGACTTTGTCAGTTATTTAACATTAACTTGAAATTTCCTCCCAATCTATTGATTTAATAAAAATAACTCACTTTATTTTTATTAGTGCACAGCTCGTATACTCCTATGAAGACTTTGCCTCTTGTAGCAGCGGATATGGGTGTGTGTGTGTGTGTGTATATTAACGTGGATAACTGCAGCCCCTCCTTCCTCAAGTCCTCCTGTGAGTCTTTATGGAAAGGATAATCTGTACCCTGAGTCAAACATTGTCCTCGTGCCTGACACCTGACTGCCTGCTGTATGTAGACTGGGCAGTGTAGCGAGCTAGGCTGGTTACCAGGCACTCCCCACCCGTCATGATTCTCCATGCTAGGAGCCCTTGATGCGACTGTTTCCTTGCTCACATAAATGCATCAGTCCAAGGCCACTGAATACAGTGCACAATACCTGCCAGGCAGGCGGTCACAGCACTACCTCGGTATATTTAAATACCCTGCACCACAAGTCTCCTGATAATGAGGGTTCACCCCTGCCGGGCTAGGACTACTGCCCCTTCCCCCTAGCCAAAGATGCCATGCGGGGATATTGTCATTGTTTTCACCCCCTAAGCTGGGGTATCCCTGCTGCACAGGGCAGAGACAGTAAAACAGAGCATTACCCATCATCGAATACATTGCATTTCAAAAACATTGAACTTCACAAAGTTATACATGTGAGCAAAACAGCATGAATGAGGTACTCAAACAAGCCCCAATAAAAGTGGACAGGGACCACTCTTCCAACTTTGCAGAGCATTGAACCACTCAGTGCAGGGTGGGGGACGTAGGTTCTGTGAAGGGTGGGCAGGAAGAAGCCTGCAGGGTTATTAAGAGGTTCACACAGTCTACATAAATAAATCAGTCCACTCCAAAAGTTGTGTTCCAGAAAGTAGCTTTACTGATAGTCCCAGATAGCACAGAAAAATACAAAACAACTCCACATTCAGAAACAGCGTACAGTTCTTTAAAAAATCACAAAGTCACTGGCACCAACATAATTCTTATGCCACTTAGGTCTTCTCACATCATTGGACACCCAGCCTGTTCTCCCCAAAAGCCTTTTGGAGAACAATATTCAAAAGGCATTGCCCAGCTAAATCCCAGACTTATCCAGACAAACCTGGGGTTTAAATATTTCCCCCCACTGTCTGATTAACTGAGTAATTTATTATCAGACTAAAACTTGGCTGGATTTTAAAAAGTGGCAGGCTAAGGGCATTCTGGGGCAGAGCAAAGTTATCTGGCTAATTTAGCTGATATTCAGCGGTATCTGGCTAAGTCTTAGGCATCGGAGCAATCCTAGAGTTATCCAGCCGCCTGTAGCTATCTGGCTATCTTCCAAATATAGCCAGTTAAGTGGCTGAAAAATAAAACAAAAAAATAATACTTCTGGGCCTTCAAGCCTGATTCCCCAACCTCCCACCCCACCCCAAAAAAAAAAAAAACCACTTTAAAATAAGTCTGGGCGTAGTGTCCAATATTTCCCCCCTCCAACCCACCAAATTGAAAAAAAAAAAAGGCAGCAGGTGCCATCTCCCTGAGCCTGACCCCCCCTCCTTCCCTGATCCTTTCATGAAAATTACGAGCCCCTCCTGCCTCCCCACCCACCTGAAATTTCTATTCTACCTTTCCCACCTCCAAAGCCCTCCTGGACCCCGACACCCAAGCCAGAAGTGCGGCAGTGTACTATCCTCTCCCAGGTGCTTCCAGGGTTGCTCTGACAGCAATTCTGAAAGTGGACAATAATAAAGTTGCTGTCACAGCACAATCAAAACAAAAAAAACCCCTAATGATGAAACACTTATGAATGTGAAATCTGTAGGTCTATTGTAGTAGGATATGTGCTAAGTTAAAAGAAAATGCAATTAGGGAGGTCTGGTAGAAGATATGGGGGAGAGCTGGCGCTGGTTTAGGTATGGGAATTAATATTCTTACCTACCCAAAGTGGTAGACAACTGGGCAGATTGGATGAGCCAATTGGTCTTTATCTGTTATCATTTACTATGTTACTGTTGTAGCCTGGTTGCTCTCAGGGTCATTTATTTATTTATTTCACTTATATTCCACAATTCTAAGCATATTCATTGCAAAGTACAATACACATGCATAAAATATATGAAGTAAATAAAACAATAAAACCAGTAACATTAAATTTTTAAAACAAAACCACACATTTAAAACACAAAACAAATAAACAGATGCCTGAGGAATAGGACAGCTTTAGATTTTTTTACAGAATTTTAAATAATCTTTTTTGCTACGGGCTTCAGGTGATAAAGTATCCCATACACTTCAGGCCCATTAAGCAAAATGCCCTGGCTCTAGTCCTCTTCAATTGGTAAGAAGTAATAGCAGGTTCAAAAAGCAATGGTTGAGAGGAGGAACGCACGTTCAAGAAGTAGTATATAAAAATTTTATCTGCAAACAGTGGGCTTCATGAGACAGGCACAAGGGTTCTTTTTCATAGGGGTGTAGACCAGGCTTCAAGACCTACTGGTGGAGAACACTGCAAATGCATTTCCATTTCTGAAATTAAGATACCTGCACAATGTGCAGCTTGTGGCAAGGCCCCACAAGCCATCTTACTTACCCTCGACACCGCCTCAATCCACACAGAGCAGGAACACCACTCCAGCCTACCAGGGCCGCGTCCCATGGCGTCCACACCGAAGTAGCGTCCAGGCTCCGCCATGATCCTGTTCCTCCCAGATCTCACTCTAGGCGTACATCTATGTTTAAAGGGCCCAGCACAGGAAACCTGAACCCAGTGCTTTCCAATGACGTCACCCGCTCCTGTTATTTAAGGCAGCCTTGGACTATCAGTGGCATCTCAGCAACAGGTTTTCTGCCTTGAACATAAGGTATGCCATAATGAGTCAGACCAAGGGTCCACAAGCCTGTTTCCAACAGTGGCCAATCCAAGTCACAAGTACCCAGCAAGTACCCAAACATTAAATAGATCTCAAGCTACTATTGCTTATTAATTAATAGCAGTTTATGGATTTTTCCTCTAGGAATTTATCCAAACCTTTTTTAAACCCAGTTACATCAACTGCCATAACCACATCCTCTGGCAGTGAATTCCAGAGCTTAACTATGCGCTGAGTAAAAAATAATTTTCTTCAATATGTTTTAAATGAGCTACTTGCTAACTTCATGGAGTGCTCCCTAGTCCTTCTATTATATGAGAGAGTAAATAACTGATTTACATTAATCTGTGGAAGTCCTTTCATGATTTTGTAGACCTCTATCATATCCCCCCTCAGTCATCGCTTCTCCAAACTGAACAGCCCTAACTTCTTTAGCCTTTCCTCACAGGGGAGCCATTCCATGCCCCTTATCATTTTGGTTGCTCTTCTCTGCACTTTCTCCAGCGCAACTATATCTTTTTTGAGATGTGGTGACCAAAATTGCACACAGTATTCAAGGTGCGGTCTCACCATGGAGTGATACAGAGGCATTCTGACATCCACAGTTTTATTTGCCATTCCCTTCCTAATAATTCCTAACATTCGTTTGCTTTTTTGACTGGCCCAGCACACTGAGGCAACAATTTCAATGTATTATCCACTATGACCCCTAGACCTCTTTCCTGGATGGTAATTCCTAAGACTGAACCTAACATCGTGTAACTACAGCAAGGGTTAGTTTTCCCAATATGCATCACCTTGCACTTATCCTCGTTAAACTTCATCTGCCATTTGAATACCCAACCTTCCAGTCTCGCAAGGTCCCCCTGCAATTTATCACAATCCGTTTGAGATTTAACTACTCTGCACTATTTCATGTCATCCGCAAATTTGATCACCTCACTCGTCGTACCCCTTTCCAGATCAATTAAATATTAAAAAGCATCAGTCCAAGTACAGATCCCTGAGGCACTCCAATGTTTATATTTTTCCACTGTGAAAACAGACCATTTAATCCAACTCTCTTTTTCCTGTCTTTTAACCAGTTTGCAATCCACAAAAGGACATCACCTTCTATCCCATGACTTTTTAGTTTTCTTAGAAGCCTCTCATGAGGGACTTTGTTGAACACCTTCTGAAATTTCAAATACATCACATATACCGGTTCACCTTTGTCCACATATTTATTCACCCCTTCAAAAAAAATGTAGGAGATTTGTGAGGCAAGATTTCCCTTGAAAAAATCCATGCTGGCTGTGTCCCATTAAACCATGTCTATCTAAATGTTTTGTGGTTTTATTCTTTATAACAGTTTCCACAATTTTTCCTGGGACTGAAGTCAGGCTCACCGGTCTATAGTTTCCCATATCACCCCTGGAACCCTTTTTAAATATTGGGGTTAAATTGGCCCCCTTCCAGTCATCGGGTACAATGGATGATTTTAATGATAGGTTACAAATTAATTGAAATAGGTCTGAAATTTCATTTTTTTAGTTTTTACAGAACCCTGGGATGTATATCATCTGGTCAGTTTGTCAGTCTGGCCTACCACATCTTCTCGGTTCACCGTGATTTGATTCAGTTCATCTGAATTGTCACCCTTGAATACCGTCTCTGGAATGGGTATCTCCCCAACATCCTCTCCAGTAAACACCGAAGCAAAGAATTCGTATAGTCTTTCCGTGATGGCCTTATCTTCCTTAAGTGCCCCTTTAACCCTTCCATCATCTAACGGTCCAACCGACTCCCTCGCAGGCTTTCTGCTTCAGATATATTTTTTAAAGTTTTTATTATTAGCCTTGCCTCATCTTTCAGCCTTACCTCTCCAGCCTTGCCTCTTTCAGCCTTGTCTCTCTAGCCTTGTCTTGCCCAACCTTCCATGTCCAGCCTTGCCTTGTGCTATCCGTCTTGTCCAGTGTCTTCTGTGTGTCTTCGTCCACCTGACTCTCTGGATCTTGACCTCTTGCTTGGACCTGACCACAATTGCCCTCTGCATGGACCTGACTTCTTGCTTGGTCCTGATCACGATTGACTGAAGCATGAAACATGAATTCTTGCTTGGTCCTGATCACGATTGACTGATGCATGGACATGAATTCTTGCTTGGTCCTGATCACGATTGACTGACGCATGAACCATGAATTCTTGCTTGGTCCTGATCACGATTGACTGACGCATGGACATGAATTCTTGCTTGGTCCTGATCACGATTGACTGACGCATGGACATGAATTCTTGCTTGGTCCTGATCACGATTGACTGACGCATGAACCATGAATTCTTGCTTGGTCCTGATCACGATTGACTGACGCATGGACATGAATTCTTGCTTGGTCCTGATCACGATTGACTGACGCATGAACCATGAATTCTTGCTTGGTCCTGATCACGATTGACTGACGCATGAACCATGAATTCTTGCTTGGTCCTGATCACGATTGGCTGACGCATGAACCATGAATTCTTGCTTTTACCTGACTACAATTGCTTGCCACCTAGACCTGATCTCTTTCCTGGACTTGACCATTCTGTTAGTCGCCTGCCCTAAACTTGACCTGTCTCCAACTCCATTAGACTGCTGCCTGCCCTGACCCTAGTGTACCTTTGGAATCTACTTCCCTTCACCACCCTAGGGACCTGCCTGAGGCTTGCTGGCCACCAGAACTCAAGGGCACAAACTGTGGGGAAGGCGGGTGGTATAAGTAAATATCTAGTCTGCCTGTTATAGGGCGCATTCACCAGCTGCTGCTGCATAGGCCTTGTAGGTTTGCCTAAGAGGCTGCGTCAACTGCACCGCAGCACAAAAGGCTCGCATCCTCGCTACGCTTCACAATACAATGGAAGTCCTATCGTTCCCAAGAACTTCTTGTTTACTTTTCAAATTAAAGCAGAGGACTAATCGATGTAAAAAAAAAAACAAACAACCTACAGTCTTTAAACATTCCAGTCAAAATCAAGAGAGTAAAAATTTTCAGAACAAACCATATTCTCACAGTTACCGGTATTTAGCCAGCAACAGAAAACAGGATTATCACCAGACGCAGTCAATGTTCCCTTTAATTTTTTATGGGCTATATGTGCAAAAAAGGTTCTCATGTGCAGGAGTGTACAAATTTGTCTGCAGTGTTCTTTTCCTTTTCTTGTGAATGCTGTTTACCTGTGTGCATTTGTTTTACCACCTGAATGCATACGCATACGCACACGGCCTACAGGGAACACTGGGCAGAGTCCTGCAGGGCAATTCTGACTCTTGGCAGATACATGAGATTTTTTGCTGTAGCCAGATATTTGTCATTTCATCCCAATATATGCACTCTTCAGTCAGAACCTTGATCTCAGATGATTTTTAGAGCCGAATTTATCCTGATTTCTGGATTCGAGTGGGAGGTAATCCAAAAATCCCATGCATGTGCTGGTGATACTCCATAAACAAGATGGGCTTAACCCTGCCAACTTGCAGGTAAGAAGCCAAATTTATTACAACTGAAGTAGTAAGAGAGATTAGATTGATTAAACTGTATTTTCTTCTGAGCCATGCTCCTGCAGCTCCTCACTGTCTTAACCTCCAGGCAACTCTCTGGAGATAAGCTTCTACATTTTCTTCACTATTAGAAGCCCTACATCTCACACTTTTCTCCTCTCAAACCTAGAAACAACTCAGTATTCCTGTATAGGGTCTTCATATCCCTGTGGCTGGTACATACCAAAAATGAACACTTAAATAGGGATGCATAGCACTAAGCCAACACCATCTCTGAATTAGAGCATGGATTTAAATAAAAATTTAATTCGAGACCACAGGGATATTACACTGCTAAGCAAGAGCATCACTGCTCATATATTTAGCTTACAGAAAAACAATGTGTCAGAAGTGCACAAATTAGCAGATAAAGACCACAAGGCCAATATAGTCTGCCCATGTCTAATGAAATGTCATGTAGCCTACCCGATCGTAGGCTTTACTCATACTTCCCCACATCTATGGATCTTCTGTGCTTATCTCATGCTGTCTTCAATTCTATTATTGTTTTAGTCTCCACTTCTAGTAGGATCCCTGGTTGTTCTTGTCCCTCCTACGCTACAACTAGAAATGGTGTTAGCAGACCGAGGACAGAGCCATTGTTAATTTCCGCTGTACAAAATGGTGCTGGCCAGGCCCATGCCGGACCATTTTTTGTACAGAAGAAATTAACAATGAATGGTGCCAGCCTCGTTCTACTGGCATCGCTTACAATAGCTGCTCCAGTGGGGCAGGAGGGAATGGGCATTGCTCCTATCCCATGAAGATGTTTAAGAAAACTCAAGGCAGGAGCTGGAGATTTTGTGGCAGTGAGGATTAGGCTAAGTTTTCTATTGTTTTAAAAATGAAATAAAACAAGAAATTTCATTAAAATTTCCTGTTTTGCTTTGAACAAACACACATCCTTACACAGCATGCAGTAGGACAGGAGAAGGGAAAGGGCAGGATAGAGGAACGTGGAGAAAGAGATGGGCATGGAGGAATGCTATACTAGTGGACAGAAGAAAGGAGTGATATGGAGGAGTAAGATGGTACAAGACCCGCCTGCTACTACCGCAGAATAAAGATTGTGTAGCTGGAAGCATTGTTTTACACATGAACACATCCTGGCCTTACAGACCAGCAGTTCCTTTTGTTCTGCAGTTTGCTAAGGTTTTATTGGTTTGATTTGTGACTGTAATAAGCATTTTCTTTCTGTATGTGTGAGTGCTGATGTTTTCCCCATTCATTCCTGTGAAGTCGGGACAAATACAAATATCCAAGATAGAGATAAATAGTCAAAATATAATGTTTAGGTAAGTTAGCCGGATAAAACTTATCCAGCTAACTAACTTACATGGAATTTTCAACAGCACGGCTAAGCTGCTGAATATCCTATCAAAATTGCTACTTAGCCGGATAAATTATATGCCCTATGGCAGGTCTAACTTATCTGATTAACTTAACTGGATAAGTATGAATATCACCTCTTATCCAGCTAAGTGGCACTGAATATCGGGTACTCTGCAATTAAAGTGATATGGAGCTAGAAATTTGTGTAGGTACTTTTGGCTTCCTACCCTTAATGATTTCTCTGTCTTTTTCAATAGAAGACTGACATTTCCAGAGTGACTTTGCATGTCTGAAAAGTTTTCTAGTGATGGGAGAATTGGGAGGCATGGTCTACGAGACTATCCAATGGAAAAGAACAAGGAAATTGGAGGTGGGGCATTGTTATTGATGGTCAAGCAAAAAATTTGCAAGGATCAGAAATAGAAGAGTAATTGGACATGGCCAAAAAAGCACAGCATCCAATAGTAGGATGGAAGTATTAACAGAAGAGCCCCTGAGGAGGCCAGTCTCTACATGAGATGGTATTGCTAGGGGATTTCAATCTGCTAGTTGATGATTGTGACATTCCATCTGTGGTGTTTTCTAGAAAGCAGGTGGATCCTGGATTCTCTGCAGGGAGAACTGTTCCATCAACTGGTAATGGGACCCACACAAGAGGGCAATATTGGACCTGGCGTGTACCAATGGGGACAGTGTTTCAGATGGTGTGGTTCAGTAGTAGAGTGCAGGCTGTGATGGCTAAGGCAAGGGCACTAGACTTCAGGAAAACTAACTTTTTTAAATGCCTTAAAGAGTCATTAGCTGTCTGGAAAACTAGGGGAGGTAGAAGACCAGTGGGAAAAGTAAAAGCAGATATTATAAAATCAACTAACTTTTTTGTTAGAAAAGTAAATAAAGGAAAGAGGAAAAAGATTGATATGATTTTCTCAAGAGCAAGCTGAAAAGTAAGGAAAAAAAACCTAGCATTCATAAACTCCAAGGCACCACAGAAAGAGGAAGACAGTAGGGATGTGTAGAGGAAAAACATTCGGATCAGTTTGTTCATTTGTTTTATAGGGTGCAGTCATTCATCAGATCTCTTAAATGAAAAAAAATTGTTTTATTAGTTTCATTGTTTTGGTTTTTTTTGTTTTACATTGAAGTCAATGGGGAAAACAGTCTATAGCCCCATTGACTTCACTGTAAAAGAAAAAATTGACCTAGGACCAGACCCAAGGCCAGGTCCTGTTGCTGAGACCTAGGCCAAGCCTAATGAATGAAGGCTTCTTACAATGCTTATCCTTGTGTTTACAGATACACAGACATAATACTCAGGTTAGAAACATTTATTGGTATGCAAAATAAGACAGCATATCAGAAAGGAGAGACAAATGACAGACCTGATAGTCACTGTCTGAACTCCTTCAGTTCTCTGCCTGCACATTAGCTGCTTATATAGAGAATTTGTTTCTTTGTTTACCAGCTTCCTCTTATCTCAGCATATCATGGCTGCTGTATCTGTTTCTTTTCATCTTAGCCTAGCCCACTATTGTTGCCCCAACATTGGATCTTTCCTGTTCCCACAGGCTATCTCTCTTCTATCTGAGTTTCAGCCTTACCAGGAACCTGTGGTTTTGGCATCATGAGTCTCTTTTGTCATGAGTCCCTTTTGTCTGGTTGGTCAGATCTCCCCACTGGCAATGTTTCTTTTTCTGATATGAATCATGAGCACCACAGCTCCAGTTCTGTGCGTACACATTATGTCTGCTAGAGCTGTCTCTTGCACTGCATGGAGCCTGGACAAAGCAGGGTCCTGTCACTGAGGTCTGGGCCCAGGTCCAGGCTAGATGCTGAGGCTGAGTTCTGTCACTGATGCCCAGGCCCAGGCCCAATGTCAAGGCTCGAAAGAGGCTGAGTCTTGTCACCAAGGCCATGGCCCCGATGCCAGGGTGCGGCTGAGACTGGTTCCCATCACCTGGGTCGAGGCCCAATGCTAGGCCCTAGCTAAGACTTGGTTTCCATTGCCGAGGACTATAGCTAGGCCCAAGCCCAGAGGACCAGGCCTTCCACCGTCTTCTTTCCTCTGTCCTCTTCAAAATGATGCTATCTGATAGAAGTACATGATTCAGTGATGTCATTGCAGTGCCTTCCTCCCGAGCAGTTGGTGCCATATTGATGTACAGTGGTACATTTTAACCGTCATATAACAATATGGTGCCATCTGCTCGGGAGGAAGGCACCGCAGTGACGTTACTGAGGTGCGTCCTTTCACTGGACATCATCATTTTGAAGAGGACAAAAGAAGAAGTCAGTGGAAGAAGGCCTGGTTCTGAGCCTGTGCATAAGTCTAGGCATGGGTCTCAGCGATGGGACCCGAACTCTGCTGACCCTGTGCCTTGGATCCAAGTCTAGGCCTCAGGCCTGGGCTGGGCCTCCATGATGGGATCTGACTTCAGCTGGGTTGTGGCTTTGAGCCTGGGTCTAGACATGGACTTCAGCAATGGGACCCAGTCTCATGCTGGGTCCCGGTGATGGCTAGACCGATATCTGGTCCGGCCGGAAGCTGGTGTAGGTAATAGTGCAAATCAAATAAATCACCTCCCATAAGAGGCAACAGTCTACAACATCAACTACTCAAATTTTCACAAATGCTTTATTCTTTTCTTGTTGAAAATGTACCATCTCAATTATACTATTTAAAACACTTTTATCGCTCATTCAAATGTTCAAACACTGAATTCTTGATATATTAAATTCATTGATATATTAAAGTGCATAATTTTTACCCACCCCTTTTAAACCACACACTCACTCAAACACAACTCTCACATACCTCTCACCACATTCATTCCATATATCAAAACCCTTTAGCTTTATCTTATATTCACTCTGCTAATCACAACACTTTTCTTAGTCACTGCATTGGGCATTGCCCACTAAATACATTGTCAACCTATTCAGCGTTTTGTGCGTTTTAACTGTTAAAATAACATGCCATATTCATAACATGTATCAAACCACCACTGTTCCATCCTACTCCACCTCCATGTTATTTTCAAATGTCAACAAGTCTATTCGAGGAAATCCAAAAAATTGCTTCCACAGCTGTACTTCACATAGGGTACACTATTTCCTGAAAACAAAAAATCATGAATTTGTTGTTTTTGGAAAAAATCCCTCTGTTCATTGCTGTGACAGTCCTGGGCCTCAGGCCATTAACAAGAGCTCCTTTCAGAACCCTGCAGTCATAGGCCCCGAATGTGGTCACCGGATTTTACCCTTAAGCAATGACCGTGATCCTAACATCCCTGTGGCTCTGCAGACCTGACCTAGGGATCAAACCAGAGACCGTCTGTATGCACTGCATTTGCCAGCTGAGTCATTGTGGCGATCCATAGGTAATTATTTCTTATAGAATACGTATTTTGATAAACAGTATTATTTCATGCACATAGGATTTTGCCTTTATAACTTTCAGGTTCTCCAATAATATTTCAGAATAATTAAAAAAAAACAAAAAAAAAAAAACCAACCAACCCTGATTTCTGCTGTGTTGTCATTGCTGCTTTCTCCATAAACAAGGCTGAATGACCTTTGAGAAGTTGTAGATAAGCTTATCAGACAGGTGGTAAAACCACAAAGCCTCCCATCTGGCTCAGAGTAGCTCCAGCTTTGTAAAGCTGACAAAACCCAAGGTACAGGATTGGCTGAGAGTGCAGTTCAACCTACTCTGTATACACAGGCACAGATATGTGGAGGTCAAAGTTAACCATTTGATATTTTTTTTTTCTGTTAAGAAATCCCCTAATTACTGCTGTCCTTTCGCTTAGTAAAAGCACTGCTCTGTGGTAAGTTCTAGTTTAGAATTTATTTTGGGGAGGGAGGACGTTCAGTGCATAGAAAATACAGTATACAAAAAGAAATATACACTGTAAATACAACTCCTTTTAACAAGTTTGCAAAGGAAAATTAACTTGAGACAATTTAAAAACATAATTAAATTAACTGGAAGATATCAGATTCGCTTGATGTCCTTTTCCCCCCACCCCATTCTCCCTTTTCACCATTTCCCTATCACAAATGACATGAATCTTTTGTTTGGAACAATAAAAGGCCGCAGTTTATTAACCATACCCGAGCCCCCCAAACAATGCATACAATACATAACCCCATTTTCATATCTCAATAATGCCCCCCACCTCTTCCAGTGGTAGAGCTTAATTGATACAATCCTCTGAGCATCGGCCCCCCTCTTGCTCAGTGTCAATCTCGTGTAGCAGCCCCCCCGCACCACACGAGATTCCCCCCTTTCAACCAACTTTTAACCATTACATAAATTCAAAACCTTATGGGCTCGGGTTTACCGCCACTGCGACAACATCATTTCCCCTACAAACAACCCTAAAAACGCAGCCCTCAATCGGGTGGGAGGGAGGGAAAGCCTCTGCTCGCTGCCTCAGCCGTTCCTCACAGACTGAGGCGGGAAGCCGTTTACCCCTTGTATCCTCCCCCCTCCACCAATCACAATCTCAGCATTCAAATCTTCCTCTTCTATTGGCTAACTTCCCCCTCCTCCCTTATGTCCTTTCGTTGACCTTTTCCTTTCCTCATTTAACCCTTACCGCTCACTTTACTTCCGTTACTAGCGTGGAGCCAGACAAGCTAACTCCACTTCATTAACTGGAAGATATCAGATTCGCTTGATGTCCTTTTCCCCCCACCCCATTCTCCCTTTTCACCATTTCCCTATCACAAATGACATGAATCTTTTGTTTGGAACAATAAAAGGCCGCAGTTTATTAACCATACCCGAGCCCCCCAAACAATGCATACAATACATAACCCCATTTTCATATCTCAATAATGCCCCCCACCTCTTCCAGTGGTAGAGCTTAATTGATACAATCCTCTGAGCATCGGCCCCCCCTCTTGCTCAGTGTCAATCTCGTGTAGCAGCCCCCCCGCACCACACGAGATTCCCCCCTTTCAACCAACTTTTAACCATTACATAAATTCAAAACCTTATGGGCTCGGGTTTACCGCCACAGGAACAATGATTAACCCTTATCATTGTTCCCCCCCCACTGCGGCCTCCATATTCCTTATCATTTGTTCCAAACCCTCCTGTATGTCATTATTAAAAAGATCCATGCCAATATCAGATAAATGCACACCATCCGCCCGGAAGAAACCTGGAATTACCTCCCATGCCCATTCATGTTTCACCCAAAACCCCCCTTGCTGCACAACCCACTTCCCAATTTGTTCATCTTCTTCACACTCTTATGCCATAGCGGCATTCCCAGAAATTTGATCCGCAAAATAATATCAGACCACCCCAATGTCGTTTCCGGCATAACGTTGAACAGTGTACTGAAGTCCTTCTTGATGTTTGTAATCAAGTCCTTGCAAGTCCCATGTCCAAGATCATTGCCTCCCAGATGTATTAACAACACTTTCGGCATCCGCATCTCCATCACACAGGTTTGTAAGAAAGGAAGCAGACCATCGCATCGCATTCCTCGATGACTGAGCCATCTGGCCTTCCAATTTCGATTTTCCAATTCCAAATGCGTTCCATAAGGTCTATTTTCAGCTCTATGTTGAGCCCAATGAATAAAGGAATGACCCCACAACCCAGGCCCATTCCTGCTCCCCAGAACGCTGTCTCCGCTCTGCAAGAAACACATCAAAGTTACCACATGCCTTCATCTCAAAAAAAAAATAAATATTTTTTTTTTAAATTTTTTTAAATTTATTTATTTATTTATTTTTTTTTTGTGGTAAACCCCACTTATTGATCCTTCCGAACATATCGCAAAAACGCATTGGACTTCCAACGCCCTATAGCGTGTATGGCACCGCTCGTGAGCCCTCGCTCGGCCGCTGAAGTCGCCGCCCCAATCCTAAACGAATGTGAAGTATACCGCTGTTCATCCCATCCGACCAACCGCAACACTTTTTTCCAAAACTTGTACAAACTGGTAAACCGTAACAGGCGAACCATCCTGGGGTAACAACAATAAACCGCCCGTCCTAGGCCGAACTGCCACAAAGCGCTGCAACACCGGACAGGGCACATCAGATCATCCGCCGCCGGAATTAACGTTATCACATGCCCTTTTCCTAACTGGTCCACCTTAGACCGGTGGATGCAAATAGTCACCGACTCGTGACAGATCCACACATTCTCAGCTAACAAGCCAGTTACAACATCACTCCTCTTAGATGTCGCGACCAACTCAGTCACCCTCATAGCTCCAAAAAAATGCTAACACAAATGCCGACTGGAATAACAGCACTTCATAACCGGAGACACAAACCGCCGGCAAACTACCAACCAACACTCCCAAATCAGCATAACGAATGGGAAGTCTCCTATCAGGCACCCTTCCCGTTTCCCGCCTCCACCCTCTTAGCACCCGTTGCAAAAGAAACTCCCACCGGGATTCCCCCATCCCCTCAACCTCTGAAAAAAAAGAAAAAGAAAAAGAAAAACCCGCCAAAAATGAACGCACTGGAGCCACCGAATAACCCCTGGTTTTTGCCCAAAAGACAAATTCCACCAGTCCCGTATCCTGTACCTGACCTCCCCTCCACCCCTGTCCTTCCAAAAACTGACTTATCACTCCACATCCACGCAGATACGCCTTCCAAGTAGCAGGCGCCAATGACTTCCGGATCAACGACCATGCTGACAACTGCCCAGTCTCCACAGGTGCTCTGGGAACTGCTCCCCTTCGGACCTTGCTCCCGGCGCTAGAGCTCTGAAGTCCTGCCACTTAAACGAGATAGTGCATCCGCTATTACATTCTGTTCACCCGGCACATGTCTCGCTCTGATCGTGACATACAAAGTTAAACATTGGAAAACTAACTCCCGCAATAATTCCGATACTCCGGGACATTTGGCAGACAGTCTGTTAATAACCTGAACGACGCCCAAGTTATCACACCAGAACAAAACTTTCCTGTTAGCTAACCACTTTCCCAAGATACAAAGCGCCCCTACAATAGGGAATAACTCCAGAAAAATTCAATATCCGCTTTCGCTAATAGCGCCCCCTGTCCTGCTGACTGAACTAAGCTCACTGCTTCGTCGAACGAGGCGTATCGCACCGAACAAAATTCCCTTGGTATCTGCTCATTCACCGAGGAGCCTCTAGGGTGAGACAAATTTAAGATAAACCGGAACTTACCCTCCTCCTTCTTCGGTATAACCGCTACTGGAGATAAATACATATCAACGTATGTCCGCGACTCAAACGGCCCCGCCACCCTCCCTAACCTTATTTCCGCCCCTATTTTAACCCGCACGATCGCCCATATGTTCTGGCGGACCTAGAGTTCCTACCCCTCCCCCCTTGCATCGAACCCACGAATGGGATCACAAAACCTAACTTAAACCCGTCCCTTAAAAATTGCCCCACTACAGCCTTCGAATACTTGTCCAACCATGCACTCATTGCCGGCAACGAGACCGGCGAAATAGCCAACTCATTTAAACCATCAAACTTTTCCGCCTTTTCCTGTCTGTCCACTACTCTGTCCGCATTTGAGGGCCGAATGAGCTCCTCCGCAGGTAGCACACGCGTGTCTGAACTTGCAATCTGGGAATAAACATGCTGCCTTATTAAATCTCCAGCACACGTCATTCCCTCCCGCCGTAGGCCTGACCCCTTGCAATCCTTTCCCAGCTACCCCCCCCCCCCCCGTCCGAAAGGGCTGCCCTGCCTCACTACTACCTCGAAACCCCTTAACATCACCAACCCCGCTATTCCCCCCACTGACATCCCTCTGCACCCGCACACCTTTATATGTCATTTGTGTTAACCACAAATTGATATCCTGCGATTCCCATGACATAACCCTATTCCCCGCCATCTTATCCCGGAATTTCTCATCATAGTTGAGCCACGCCCAACCTTTGTAATCCCGGAAAGCACCTAGTATGCTATCAGCATACGCCAATAAAGCCCCATACTGTGACAAATCGTAGTGGCCCACGACGCTTGCTAACCTCAAGAATCCTCTCACCCAATTAACTATATTCTTCGCCACTTTAACTCCGCCTAACTTGTTCTGTTTCTTCTTATCCTTCTTTCTACTCTTCTTCACACCTCTCCTCCCTTCCAATAACCTAAAGATATTCACATACCGTCTCCTGCGAATCCGTCTCCTCAATTTCCTAGGAACTCCTTCCCACAGCTCTGCCAATGTTGCCCACGCAGATTGCCCTGCCCCTTGTAAAGGCCCTTCAGCCAAAACAGCAGGATACTTCGGACCAGATTCCGAAGACCCGTCTGATGAGTCTGAATCACTATCTGACGAACTGTTCGAAACCTTCACTTTTTTCTTCTTTGTCTTCCCTTTGTTAGACTTTTTCCTTTTGCATGTCTCACCTGCACTTTGTGCCGCCTCCCACACTCGCGTAACCTTTGTATCCTGACCTCCTGTTTCCGATCCTGCACTTCGTCCCCCGCCATCGTCCTCAAAGTCCCGCTCCCTCCACGCCTCCTGCCGAGATGTACCAGGCCGTGCATCGTCCTCTGCCTCTGAAAGACAAAAAACCTCCCTACCTCTCTCTGAACTGGCCCTTATCCCACCCCGCCCGAGCACTTCCCTATTTCCCCTAGTACCAATGTTGACCTGAAAAGACTGGCCCGCTTTACCCCTGCGCAGCGCTAAGCCCACCGGACCACTGCTAGGGACCTGCGCCCTGAGCCCCTCCCTGTCCTGTTCCCAATCCATCCACCCCCCCGAAATCCTGTCCTACCCCCATTCCACTATCGCTCTGCAGCCTTGCCCCTTGCCTCCCATAGAGCACATCTTCTCCCCTGCTATCATCCTGCTGCCCTCCCCATCCACTCCTGCTCCTCCAGCCCGCCTTACCCGTCTTATCATCCCTACTATAGCCCCCCTTACTAGCCTGGGCCCTAGGCAAACCTGTGGAACAAACCCCTTTCTCTATTCCAGCCCTCTCCACCCTGTCACCTGCTCCTCCCTGCCTCCTCTGACTGCTGCCGCTAACCCCGAGGACCGGAGATGGCCACCTCCCGCCCGCAGTCCCGCCCCGTCCCCCTCCCACGCCTCCCCGGACTCTCCCCCGACCCCTGCCTGCAGTAGGATAATTAGCTGCGAAGCGCCGCGAGCCGGCAGCAGCACGGGCAGTCAGGAGCCCCGCCCCCCTGGCGCGCGGGGACGGTGACCGAACAGGGAAGGCGTCAACGCCCTCCCCCGACTCCTCGAAATGCCGACCCAGGGGAAGGGAAGGCACCTCAGTGTCCCACGGCCCAAAAGAAGAGGCGGAGGCATCGAGAGACACCTCCGCCACGTCATCAACCCCGTCGGCCCCGGGGGGCGGGGCCGAAGGCATGTCAGCAGAGACGTCATCAGGCTCGGGGCCGCTCTCGCCGGAATCGGCGAGCGCGGCCTCGAGCCCGCCCGTCGGGATGCGAGCGCGCCGCCCTGAAACCGCAGGGGGAGGAGGGACAAGAGCGGGAAGAGGCTCCCGGGGGGGGGGAGGGGGCGCGCGCAGCCCGGGAGGACTCAGCCGAGGCAGCAGGCAGGCCGGCAAGGGAGCGGGCTCCCGGAGGCTGCACGGAGGGCCGACAGCGAACAGAAGCCCGCTTGGGCATGGTCCCCGACAGGAGACGGGGGGGGGGGGGGGGGGGTGCAATGCCCCGGAACTATCGGTAAATAAAATGGGAAACCAACAATATAACAGTATGCTTCAGAATATATTTCTATTGTTGATTTTATTTTTTTTTTTAAATGTAATTTAATTTTTTTTTTTTTTTAAATCATACAGGGAAAAATCCCTGAACTAAGAACTAGTCATGCACCCAGGAATACTAGAGAGTATCCCAAGATGAAGTATGCTATAAGGTACTAACAAGAATAAGTATTGATTATTTTCAACGTATGTACCTACTATAATCTGCCTCAAAATTGCCTCCTGCAAAGAAAAGCCTCTGCTCGCTGCCTCAGCCGTTCCTCACAGACTGAGGCGGGAAGCCGTTTACCCCTTGTATCCTCCCCCCTCCACCAATCACAATCTCAGCATTCAAATCTTCCTCTTCTATTGGCTAACTTCCCCCTCCTCCCTTATGTCCTTTCGTTGACCTTTTCCTTTCCTCATTTAACCCTTACCGCTCACTTTACTTCCGTTACTAGCGTGGAGCCAGACAAGCTAACTCCACTTCATAAGGAGCTGTAATTTTAAAGTGCCATTGTACATATATGGCAAAATTATTTTGGAAGCCGGAGAGTGTTTAAGAAAGAATCCATGTCCATATATGAGAGTACAGACCTGCTTTTTTTCCCCAGTAGAAAAGGGGATAAAAAGGCTCTTTTTTTTCTGAACATTTAAAAAAAAAATGTCTGTCTCTGACATTGGTGTGGCTGCCTTGGACTGTTTGGAATGGAAAACAAAATGCAGCATTGGGCATTATATTAAAGTGTCTTGTGGAGCTTGTGAGTTGTCCAAAGGGAGAAAATAGGACAGGATACCCACAATGAATATGCATGAGATAAATTTGCATTTCATGGAAACTCAGTATATGCAAGTTTATCTCATGCATATTCACTGTGGATATCCTGAAAACTTGACTGACTGTGGGGTCCTCAGGACAGGTTTGGGAAGCCTTGAAATAAGGAAACATTTCTAAAATTGCCTTTCAAAAATGTCATAAGCTGTTATAAATCAATGTGTCCTTTTAGGGTGTTTCATGAGAGGCAGAGTGCCCAGCATGTCTGTCTGCTTCTCATGTAGTGGCAACTATCTCTGTAGATGGATTAGTTTGACATTTGGTGGGAAAGTCTCTTACAGAAGTTCCAACACTCCTGCCAAATCGGTCCAGGAAAGCAGGGCCATACCTGAATTTGTAAGAGCAGGTGGGACCCAGCAATTAAATCACTAGAAAACTACAAAACTTGCCTTGCTTGTGTTACACTGAAGGTGTATACATCTCTGATTTGTTTATTTTTTACCTTTCCTTTCGGAGAAATTAGTGCTTGAAATTTTTAACACTTCTTCATGCTAAGCACCTCCTATCACTTAGGAACTAAGTAAACTGTGACTGCCATCAGAAACCTAGCTGTCACCATGTTACATCTAAGGCACAGAAGCAGCACAAGGAATTCGAGTGACATTGGGTCAAGGGCTCTAAGAAAGACTTGAGGAGGGAGGACTATAAAACATGCTGCTCACCTATCAGATTGCCAGCCTGGAAATATTAAGCACAACGCCTGCAGGTTTAACTCAGTGTTTATTTTCAAACAACAATGAAACACCTGGTTAACTTCACCGCCAGCATGTAAGGTCCCCCTATGCTGCAGGCTCACAGCCCTTAGCAGTTAATTCAAACCTTAAGCAGCAAGGTGGTCTAGTTCAAATCAGAATCTACTTAGCTAACAGGGAAATAATGGTTCAGGCAGCAGATGGATCTCCTGCTTTGGGATCACTTTTCTCCAAGGACAAGCAGGATACTAAGACTTCACCTGTGAGTGTCATCAAAGTTTCTAGAAACCTTTGGCATGCTCAACTGAGCATGTTCAGCCTAACTGGTATCACTGTGTTGCATGGGTCCCCTTCAGTCTCCATTTCTTTTTGTGGAGCCCTACAGTCTCTCTCTCTCTCTCTCTCCCTTGGAAAAAGTTTCCTTAAAAGAGCTTAAAACCCTGTGTCACAGACTCCTTTGACTGTGACCATTAAGGCCTGGGTGAACCTTTAGTTCAGTTAATAAGAGTGCAGGTTATTGTAAGGGGGAGGTTACCATTCAAATGCACCCCTCCCTTTGAGGAGTCTGAAGTGGCCATCTCCCTGAGAGTCTATATAGCGGCTCCCTACAGAGAGCTCGGGAGGCAGTAGTGAGGAGTTTTCCTGAGCTGTTTTCAGGCCCAGTCAGAGAAGCCAGGCAAATCCTTATCCAGTCCATTCCCTGGCTGGTTAGGATTTTTTCCTCTGGATATATTTTACGGGTTTAGGATTTTAAGTGATAGGAACCTTGTGAGAGCCTGCATATCACCTGGGCTCAGAGCACGGGGAACCCTGCATCTAGTAGAGATGTGAATCGTGTGATCGATCGTCTTAACGATCGATTTCGGCTGGGAGGGGGAGGGAATCGGATCGTCGCAGTTTGGATTTTTTAAATATCGTGTAAATCGTGTATATCGTGTAAATCGAAAACCGGCACACTAAAACATCCCTAAAACCCACCCCGACCCTTTAAAATAAATCCCCCACCCTCCCGAACCCCCCCAAAATGCCTTAAATTACCTGGGGTCCAGTGGGGGGGTCCCGGTGTGATCTTCCACTCTCGGGCACACTAAAACAACCCTAAAATCCACCCGACCCTTTAAAATAAATCCCCCACCCTCCCGAACCCCCCCAAAATGCCTTAAATTACCTGGGGTCCAGAGGAAGGGTCCCGGTGTGATCTTTTACTCTCGGACCTCCGGTGCGTTGTAGAAATGGCGCCGGCGCTACCTTTGACCTGTCATATGACAGGGCAAAGGTAGCGCCCTATTTGAAGCAAAAACAATTCGCGTGCAGGAAGTAGTTCCTGGACCCCCGCTGGATTTTTGGCAAGTCTTGTGGGGGTCAGGAGGCCCCCCCAAGCTGGCCAAAAGTCCCTGGGGGTCCGGGAGCGATCTCCTTCGCTCCTGCCGTGAATTGTTTTTCCGTACGGAAAAACGATTCGCGTGCAGGAAGTCATTCCCGGACCCCCGCTGGACTTTTGGCAAGTCTTGTGGGGGTCAGGAGGCCCCCCCAAGCTGGCCAAAAGTCCCTGGGGGTCCAGCGGGGGTCTGGGAGCGATCTCCTACTCTCCTGACGTTGGGGGACAAAAAACAAAATGGCGCTGGCGCTACCTTTGACCTGTCATATGACAAGGCAAAGGTAGCGCCGGCGCCATTTCTACAACGCACCGGAGGCCCGAGAGTAAAAGATCACACCGGGACCCTCCCTCTGGACCCCAGGTAATTTAAGGCATTTTGGGGGGGTTCGGGAGGGTGGGGGATTTATTTTAAAGGGTCGGGGTGGGTTTTAGGGTTGTTTTAGTGTGCCGGTTTTCCCGCCCTCCCCCTTCCCCTCCCCCTTCCCCCGATTTACGATTTTTTGACGATAAATCGGGGGAATTGTTATTGTATCGCGGCTCTAACGATTTTTGACGATTTAAAATATATCGGACGATATTTTAAATCGTCAAAAAACGATTCACATCCCTAGCATCTAGGGCTGTGCAAGTTAGGGAAGACCTGCCCTCCATACCCTCCATGAGGAAGGAGGTGTCCATGACCTGCTGCAAGAAGGAACTCCGGTGTTGAATTCAGTTGCAGGGAAAGATTTTGATTTTAAGATCCAGGAGGAAGTTTTGGCTGCCCTTTCTTCCTATTTGAAGCAAAAGAGAGCTGCTTGCTTCAAGGGGATCCCTCCCATCAGGGATCCAGAGAGAAGAAATAAAGAGACTGTGTAAGAACCAAAGAGATCCAGAAGATCTGCTGACCATGAGTAAGGGAAACCATAAATCACTGGGGACACCCATCCGATGTTTCCACCACCCTGGAGAGAGAAAGAGAAGAGATACTCTCTGTGCCATAGACTCAGGGCTGGCGTTAGCAATTCCACTGCCCTGTGTGGAAGATTGCTGCACCGCCCCCCCCTCTCCAGCGCCACCCCCATCCAGCACCGTCCCCCTCCAGTGCCGCCTCCCTGAATCACACTGCCCCACCACTGCAACTGAGAAGATCTTTGGCCGCCGGAATAGGATGCTCACATCCTCTTCCGGCAGCCGAAGAAGGAGAGTGTGCCAGTGCTTTCTCTCCTGCCATCATCGCCCACTGCCTTTCCGCCCGCCAGTCTGCCAACCGCCTCCTTGGGTGTGCCACTCCGTGCAATTGCACGGCTTGCACACCCAGTCGCGTTGGGCCTGTATAGACTTTACTGTTTTTATCAAATTGGAAGACTTTTTCACCAAGCTAAAGCGACCCTATTCTCCTGGGAACTTCACTTAAAGCCCTGGAGAGTGGATGATTCCCTGTCCCTGGTGTGTGAGTCCTGCACAGATAGAAGGAAAGAGAGTGTATGAGAAGAAAACAAAAGAATTCTGTGGTGCTGCAGTTTAAGTTATTGTGCCATTCATCATCAGTGTTTGAACAGTAAAGTTGGTTTTGGACACTAAATCAGTGACTCCAGAGTATTTCTTTTGCATTCATTGCACCCACCATGAGGACAAGGTTTCTCTCTCCCAAGGGATCAAAAATGAAAAGGAAATGTGTATAAAGGACACCCCTACTACTCTGGGCCAATAAAGTAGAACTTTCCCCCCACCAACAAAGAATCCCAACCCTGGGGAAAAAGAAAACACATTATAGCTATCCAGGAACAAATCCAGGCCTGAACCAACAATAAATCCCTTTATGGCCCCATCCATGCAGGATAGGCACACCGGGGTGGGATTACATCTCTTATTATCATGTGGGGCCTTGTGGTTTTCTACCTCCTTAGCTTCACTATGAAAGTTTTGTCATTCAATTCCAAATTTTCTTTAATTTTCATCGGCTACTTGGTGCAACAACACGAGTGAACTGAGTGGAATGGGTTGCAGTTTTGCTCATATTGAGTCATTTGATTTCACCTTGTTAATTTTTCAGCTGATGTCCGAGAAAATGAATAGAGCCAGTGGTTTCAATAAATGCCTCTGGTTTCAATAAATGTCCATGATAGATGTGTTCTTTTCCTAGGCGAGGACCACAATATCTTGGAGTGCACCACATGTCGGAAGATGTTTTCTAAAAGGTATCATTCCTCACTAGAGCTAATGAAAAAACTCGTCAGAAGAGTTACATCCAACTCGTCGGTGTTGGAGTCATTGGCATCAAGGGACCCAGGAGCTGCTCCATTGCTGGCAGTGCATTTACTTTGGGAGGACATGGATCTCCCTCACCACTGAGCACCTGTAAGGACCAAGAAGATAGCCCATCATCCAGCTCCTCCTACTCAAAGAAAGCAAAGGATTCTACTTATTCGGTCCCATAATCAAGGAGCTCCGATGATGGGCATTGAGCAAAGTCCAAGAAGCATCAATTTCCTGTGAAGACCTTTTGGGATCATCACAATATGGCCCTAGTCTAGAATCCTGTGAGCTAGCATAGGAAAGGAAATGGAGGGAAGAGAGCACCGTTCAAAACAGCTCCTTCACTGAAATTGTTTGATTGGCCAATCCCCTGCTGTATATAAAAGCAGGCTGCAGAACTGCTAGATGTGACATTTTAGTTAGGAGTCAGAGAGAGTAGGAGTGTTTATTTGGCATTGTTCCCCTGCTTGGGTACTGGGTTTTATAGCCTGAGCCAATACCCTAGTGGGAAGGGGCTCTGTACCTGCCTTGGTACTGGTTCTATATTTTGAGTGAAACTTTTGGATGTTTTTTGCCTTTTTGAGAATTCCTTTTTTGAGAGCCCTGAAATTCCAGGTATCCACTAGTTAGGTTAGATCAGCAGGTAGGGAAGATTCCAAAAGCTAACCTGCTGCAGAGGAGTTCTACTATTTTGCCCTTTTGTGAACATTTTTTATGAGTTCCCAGGAGCAAGTTTGTGGCTACTTTTCCTACCTGAAGAGAGAGCTGCTGTGTTTCTTGCTACTGGACTTTTCCTAAGAAAGATTCCATTGAGACAAGTGAAGAGGAGAATTGTGAGTAAGACCTATAATTCTATTCTGAGGACACCCAATTGGAGTTTTCACCTTGGGAAAGAGACAACGTGGAGAGACTGTGCAAAGATAGCAGTCCATTTTACCATCAGTAGTTTTGGAAGGGGGTTTTCATCCCAACTACTTAGCTAAATCATGGAGGGTAAGAGTTTCCCTGCCCAATACTGAGAGAAACTTGCACAAATATATTGAAGAACTGTACATTTCACCTTATCAAGCCAAGAACTGTTGTGAACAATGCCAATTTGCTATTTAAGAACTCTTAACAATAAAGATTTAGTTGTGGACACTCATTCTGAGCCTCCAGAGTCTTGTGTTGGCACTCACATCCTTTAAGGTCGGACAAGAACTATAACCCTCCCAAGGCAACAACTAAAGAGTCACCCAATCATCTGGGGCCTTGGAGGATTTAGTCCTCTCCCCATTGGAAAGAATCCTGTCTCGGGGACCTTGGACTGCGTCTGAGTGGGAGAAAATTAGAGGATTGTCTCCGAGACCCTTGTGTGCCCCTGCTCTCCTGGCCCCTAAACTGGAGAGGAGGTTACACCCCATTTATGTGCAATACCAGGACCAAGGACATCCTGGCTGCTGCTTTGAATCTCCCGAGGCTTTCCTGTAGATAGGATAGCTCATCCTTGCACCATCCTTAGGAGTCACAACAGCCTCCAAGGGTCCAGATGCCAGCCATCAATCTTTTTCAAGTGACCCGGGAAGATGTGGCTCTCATCCTGCTTCCCATGCAGTATTGACATCGTCAGTTTTTGAGGGAGACCTGGACAGAAAGATCCAGGAGTCCTTGGACCATAAACAAGCAGGCATTGATGGAATTGGTCCACCTCATTGTAGAGGATGGATTCAATGGTATAAAAGTGATTGGGAGTTGAGATCTAATTTAAAATCACAGCTTCAAATGCCATCAGAGAAAGCTTTCAAACAAGTTTGATGCAGAACAGGGTTTTTTCTACAGCAATCCCAAAGCTATGGAACAAACTCCCAATGCTTTGCCAGAAGAGAGAGATATGTTGAAATTTCATAAAGAGCTGAAAACTTGGTTTATGAATAGCAGAAGTTAAGATAGGATTTTGAAGGGGCTCATAAGGAACAGAGCAGCAAGTACATTTGGGATGGGAAGAGGAATTTTTAGTTAATTTGAATTTCTTGTTACGTTTTTAGTTAATTTGATGTGTATGGTATGATGTTTGCTAATTGTACATAACTTTGAGTGATCTTTAATCTGGAAGAGTGATTCAGAAATGCTTTTTAAATTAAAAAAAAAAATAAATAAATAAATATATATATATATATATATATATATACACATACAGATATAGCCCCTACTTCAGGGTTTGACTGAAATGTGCAGGGGACACACTCAGTTCTGGGGTTAAGTGCCTGGACACAGTTACCAAGCCTATTCAGCCCCAGGGCATGGATTCTCCAAATGGTGGGGAAGAGCCTCCAGGGCCCAAGATTTCAGGGAGAATACCTCCCTCTCTCTTGGTCATTTTGATGTCTCTTAGCCCAAGGGATTCCCTTAAAAATTTGGCAATTGGAAAAGGAGTAGATAGCCAGCTGGTGTGATCAGAGAGAGGAGAATCTGAGCTATCACTCTGGAGGTTCACAAACAGCTAAGGAGGTGCCCTCAGAGTACATGGGAAATAGAGAGTTCAAGATCAAGCACTGGATCCCAGATATTGTGAAGGGGAACCCAGCAGTGGGAGAAGAGAACCCCATATTTACTGTTTTACCCAGGGAGGCCACACATTCTATCCACTGATAAAGAAAGTATCTTGAAATAGAAATTATAGGACCACAGATTCTTTACTTTTAAGTTGCTATAAGGCGTTTACCAAAGAGACTTGTACATGTGTCATACTTTTCATGTTGAATTATTTCTTCAGCAAAATCGTTCTTGAAATGCCACTATTGTGTGCAGCTTCATAATTGGCACTATGGGCTAAAAAAGATGGAGCAGTTTGGATGGAGACTTAGGCCCGACATTGAGAGTTACCCTATGACTCTTCGAAGATCACCCAGATCAGTATTATATGAATACTTATATCTACCATCCAGAGAAACATTTCTTTACGTGGAATCATTCAAAGTCTAAGCATTACCATCTTTTGGATTACATCCTCACAAGGCAAAATTATTTGAAGGATATTCTTAATTCTCAAGCCATTCATGGACCTGAGTTCTCCATAGATCACTTTCTTATTAAAATTGTATACAACTTCCGTGTTTCCATACCCAGATGCAAGACTCTCCTGCTGCACATAAACACTTGATATTAGGAAGCAGGAATCTTATGGATACACATGATCAATTAAAAACTACAGTTGCCTTAGAGTCCAGCAATGCATCTGACAAAGAAATATTAATGACTCATGGAATACTCTTAAACAAATAATTTAAATGCCTCATGTAACATACCTGGTCACCTGAAACTTAAGTACAGATCGGTTTCATGAAAATAATGATAGCAAACATGATCTTCTCCAGCAAAATCAGATACTCTATGCTGAACATCTTTCAAATAATACAGTTGAATCTCAGAAAAAATATACAGTAGTCAAATCATACTTACAGAAATATATCTGTATAATGGAACAGCTGGTGTGAGAATAATGCAAAAGAAATAGATGCTTTGGCCACTTCAAATTATTTGGTGGGCCTTTATTATTTATTGTCATTTATATTTTGCTTATCCAAATAAGATCTCAGCAGATTACAACATAATAAAACAGTGCCCTAAAGGAAATCTATAGCACCCACATCAATACAATTGTACCTATCAAGAGTGCAGATGGTGACCAACTTTTCACAGTCAAATGTGATATTATTAATTGCTAGATAGAGCATTTTGCAAAGTTACTGAATCAGTCTAGAAATGCATATCCTGATGCTTTAAAATATCTAAAACAACTGCTATTACAAAAAAAAATGAGTGTGCCAATAAAGGCAGAAGAACTTGATAAAGCAACTGAAACAACTAGATGCAGGAAAGCTCTGGGCCTAGATGGCATCCCTTCTGAAGTGTTCAGGTATAATGGCAATGAGCTCAAAGCATTGCTCTTGACTTTTTATAATATAAGCTTGGAAAACCGAGAGGCTCCTCAGGATTTCAAAGATGTTCTCATTGTTAGTATTTACAAAAAGAAAAAGTAAAGGGCTGTCTGCAATAAAGCAGAGTTGCTTACATGTAATGGGTATTCACCAAGGACTGCAGGATGCAAGTCCTCATACATGGGGTGATGTCATCCATCAGAGCCTGGTGCAGAGATTTTACTTAAAAACGTCTAGAAGATTTTAGCATGTTCATCTGAGCATAGGCGATCCCACCTGTGTCACTATGTCATGCAGGGCTACATCAGTCCATTCAATAGTTATGGAGAATCTGGAGAAACCAACTCACAGGGGAGATGGATGAGTTTTGTGACAGCTTACAATAAATCCTGCTGTCCTCAGAGAGAAAGGTTGTTTACTATAAACAAGGCTCTCTGTAAACTGCAGGATGGAATTAGCCATAAGAAGCGGATGATGTCATCTAATGGCATTGAAAGAGACCCAGCTTTCAGAGCTCAGTAAAGAATTTACTGAGCATGTGAGGAAGTTTCCGAGCATGCACATTGTTTCATTAGCTCCTCAGTCTCTTTAGAGTATAAGCTTTAACAATATGTTCAACTCTTTAGGGAGGCAGATGGGTATTCAGTATGGCTAATTCATCCTGCTATCTCTGAAGAACCCTTTTTACAGGTAAGCAAACTTGTTTTTTCCATTGTCAAGCAAGCATGAATTATCCATAACTCATGAGGAGTTCCAAGCTGAGGGTTCACTGTAGAGCAAATATTTAAAGACAACCCAACCCCACCAAGTAGAGAGTGGACTACTGAGTGAACAGACTGCACAGAACTGCTTGTCCAAAGTTACTGTCTCCTTGGGACATGTTGTCCGGACAGTAATGGGACATAAAGGTGCGAACAGATGACCCAAGTAGCACCTTTGCTACTTCAGTGGAATTGACTCTGAGATGAGCCACTGAAGTTGCCATGACTCTCATCTGATCAGACTTAAGAGTTTGCAATCTATAAGTTACCCAGTGTGTAACAGTGGGCTATACAGTCCAGTAGCCAATTGGACAGAGTTCGTTTGTCAACTACCTTTCCCAATCTGTTGAGATCAAAGGACACGAACAGTTGAGAAACTAGACAGTGAGGTTGAGTCTTCTTTAGGCAATACACCAGGGCTCTCCAAAGAGTAAATAATCTATTCTCCTTTGTGCGCATGTGGACTTGAAATGAATGTAGGTAGTACAATAGCTTGATTAAAATGAATTACAAATACCACTTTTGAAAGGAACTTGGGGTGAATTCACAGAACCACTCTGTGAAGATATGGAGGTCCGGAGCATCAAGGCTAATTGGTTAAGGGTAGGAATCCCCATGCCTTCCGTTAAGGGTAGTAACTGTCGCTCCATGCAGGTTACCCCTATTCACCCTTTTCTTCATTATCATAATCAAGCCTTTAGTGATTCACAGTGTTTATCCCATGCCCTTTTGAATTTGTTTACTGTTTTCATCCTCACCACCTCTTTCGGAAGGACATTCCAGGCATCCACCACCCTCTCTGGAAAGAAGTATTTCCTGATGTTGGTTCTTAGTCATCCCCCAGAGTTTCTTTTCATGATCCCTGGTTCTACAGTTTATCTGATGAATATCCTGGATAACTTATCCGGCTAACTTTAGCCGGATAAGATATCCATTTTAGTGGTTTTTAAAAACTGGCTTCTGTATGTGTTGACATTTTCTCATCAGAAACTGCATTTATTGATAATTTTAGCACAACAAAAACAGTAGTGTAGTGGGACCCCCAGCTGGTGGGCTGGCTGAAGCCAGGGAGCTATAGTACTGGGGGTCCATCGAGGAGGGAGGGGACAGCTTAACCTCCTGGGTCCTGTGTGCCATCATGTCTGTGGTCATCTTCATTAATTCCTAGTCCACTGTTTTAATCACTGGGTAGGGGTGTCCTCCAGAAAAGGAAAAGAGATAAAAAATAAAACAAACTTACACTCTCAGTTCTAGTGTCCACTAAGTCAAAACAAATCACAGAGTCCAGTTTACTTGAATCTGAAAATCAAAATTCATGCCAGAAAAGAAAAAATGAGAAATAGCATCAGAAAATTCAAAGTTAGGAAAACCATAATCTCTTGGTCCTTGACACTCCTCCTAGATGTTCTTCTTACCCCTGCACCAGCATTTACTTCCATGATCCCTCCCCCTTGAAGGATAGGGTAGTCTCTTTTTAATTCCAGCATGCAAGGGCTGGAAAAAGATGGTGAAATCTCTTGTTTCAAAACAATAGCCTTCAAAATAGACAAATCCAAAGGCTTCCTCAGCAATGTCCAAGATCTCAAAAATCTTCACACTCTTCACCCTTGCTGTTAATTATAACCAAGGCAACAGAATTGTAAAATCCAGCCCTTCCAAAAACTGGGGGTTCCCCTTCCTTCAGGAACTGATTCAATTCAAAAATAGCAACTCTTCAATTTCCAAAATCTAATCCTTAGATCACCTCTACTGTGAAGCAAAGAACCCATCTCCTCCTGGTCAGTCCACCTGGGGGAAGACATAAGACCCAGATCACATGCTTCATTGGATATTTATAATTCCTAGACACATCCCACAAAAAGGTGGGGATAGAGCAATGGAAGGATTCCAAAATGCAAAAACAAAAAACCCTCCTTGATGGAAAATATAAGGAACTGTTAGTGGCAGGCAAGCTGGGTTGCAATAGAATATCAATCACACAAAACAAGCCCTAATATCCAATGTATTCCAGAAACCCTCACAACTGTAAACACACTTCAAAAAATAGATTTCACTGGTCCAATTAATTATCATTAAAATTATAACCACTTATGCAGTACTACATATGTTTATTTGTAGGACCTACAGCTCAATGAGTTTGGCTGTCGTTCAAATTCATACTATAGGTGAAAGGTCCATTTACTTTATTTTATAATCACTCAATTTTTAGGTTTTTTAACTTGTAACTCCAAAGAGTTTTTTAAAAAAAAGTATATGTAGACGAACTGGAGCTGCCACAAAAGAGTATTTTAAACCCTCATAGGTATATTGTGGCAAAAAATCAATGAAGCCAGGCGCTTCCAGGATATTTGTAAATCACACGTTTTCTAAGAAACAAAGCTTCAAATGTCTCATGAACAGATATTTGAAAGAAAGATAATCCTCTGTCTAATTTGAAAAAGAGTCCCATAAACAGATATTGAAGGAAAAAAGTCCTGTAACCAAATATTGAAAGGCAATACTCATCTCTATAGTTGAGAACAAGAATCCCTTGCAAAAAGAGTCCCGACATGATCGTGTTTCAGACCACAATGGGTCCTGCTTCAGGGGAGACGACTCTTCAGAGGTTAAACTTCGTTTCCTGCACGCATACTTCAGTTCTGCTCCATTCTATAAACACAACACTTTTGTGATTAAATCGACTGTTTCCCGACGCGGTCTATGTTCGGACCCGCAGTTTAACAAAAACATGGCGAACCCTTTGGTTTTATGCGCTGAAAACGGAAGTACTACTACGTCATTGTAAGTTCCCAACCAGGTTGTAGTATGTGCTAGGCGCCAAGGAAATGAAATATAAAAAGACAACACAAAGATATATGTTTATCCACAGACAGAAATCAAACAACAATGGTAGTCAATCCAAGTTAAAAAACCCTTATTAAATTTAGACGAAGTCTCAAAAGAAGTCCGGATGGTACGCTCTAAACCTGAAGAGCTACACATTCCATGTCCAAGGGAAGGGTTTCAACAAAGTCCACTAAATAGCGCTAAAAGGGCAGCGGTAAAGAAACAACTGGATAAATACTTAAATCAAGGAATACCAGTTGATCTTTTCATTAAGACCTTGAGGATGCACAGAATGAAGTTTATAAATCCAAAAATGCTCGTGATGATTAAGGCGGGCTTGGATATCTCCCCCACGGGTACTTCTCTGGAGTTTCTCCAACACTGACCAACGCAAATCTGCAAAATTATGCTTAGCATGCAAACAGTGTTGGACAAGGGGGGCAGTCAGCTTAGCAGTTTTAATACAACTTCTGTGCTCAATGAGTCTTGTCCAGATTTTCCTCTTTGTATGGCCCACATAGATCTTATCACAAGGACATTGGATCGCATAGATAACGCAATCAGATTCACAGTTAGTTAGAACAGTCTGGTTCACTACAATGCTTGAGTGACTATAAAGTTTTTGTTGATATTGAAGCAACAGATCTCTATTAGCAAATAAAGCATGCTTAAGGGATTTTTTGATCACAGATTTAGGGTACCCTTTTCAGGAAAACCGTTCACTGAGATCTACAGCTTGTTTCAAAAAATCTGCCTTGTTAGAGCATATCCTTCTCAGCCGCAGAAACTGGGAAATAGGGAGTCCAACTTTAAGCATTTTAGGATGGTAGCTAGAATAGCAAAGAAAGTGATTGCGGTCAGTTGCTTTCCTAAACAGTGTAGTCATCAGTTTACAACCATCACGCTGGATCAAAATGTCCAAAAAAGACACAGTGTGTTGGTGATACTGCGCAGTAAACTGAAGATGGAGGTTTTGCTCATTACGCTACTGGAGAAAATCAATCAAATCTTCTTTGGAAGCCTTCCAAATACACAGGGCATCATCACTATACTGTCGCCATAGCAAAATGCTTTTGAACCACCTCGATGGATATAGACACTGATGCTCAAAATTGGCCACATATAGGTTGGTGATATCCGGGGCTACCGTTGCCCCCATAGCCACCCCTTGTGTTTGAAGATAGAACACATTGTCAAACTTAAAAAAGTTCTTAAAGAGAACCAATTTAACCAGCTCCAAAAGAAAACTTGTAGGGACCCTGTGGGGGCGAGGACGAGAATGTAAAAGACCTTCCACCAGTGAGAAGGCTTCGTCCTGAGGCACATTAGTATACAGGGAGGCTATATCCAAAGTTACTAGCCAACAATCGTCCGGTAACGGTGGTAGATCTTGTAATAGGCGTAGCATATGAGAAGTATCTTGAAGGAAATTGAGTGATTATAAAATAAAGTAAATGGACCTTTCACCTATATTATGAGTTTGAACGACAGCCAAACTCATTGAGCTGTAGGTCCTACAAATAAACATATGTAGTACTGCATAAGTGGTTATAATTTTAATGATAATTAATTGGACCAGTAAAACCTATTTTTTGAAGTGTGTTTGCAATAGAATATGACATGTCTACACAAGTGTGATTATAACCTATACCTAGGCACTTTTCCTGAGCCTGGCTTGTGTCTCAGTTGCCACACACAATCCCCTCTTCAGGATTATCTGTGGTTTGTCTCATTAAGGAGATTTCCTGGCATCCTGAGAAATAAGCCTGATAAAGTGATTAGAATCTCCACATTAAATTTTGTATTTGACAACTCCTGGCATGTCATAGATATAGTCTTGGCACTTATGACAAGGCAATGATCAGGTAATATCTGATCTGCCTTTAAGGCAGCAGAGATACTTCACTTTCATTTTATGAATGCAACACTATTATCCAAATCTACAGGAAAGTTCTATTACCTACAGTTGTCAACAACAATTAGTCTGTTCTTTGGCTCCATCTCGTCGTCTGTTTCACTTATTCCTAGATCTCATTTCTATTTCCTCAAATTATATCTTATCTGCATTTTTTTTAATGAAAGGTAATGTCACAGTAAAATAAGGCTCTATTTGATATTGAACCAGTAGAGTGCTGGTTTGGAAAATTAGAGTTTTACACATGAGCCACAGGCCAGCTTGAACATACTGCAACAGAGCCACACAGAACAATCTAGTCTTCAGGGATTTAAAAAGGAGATTGCTAGGAACAATACATTGTTTTAGCAACTTGTACAGAAAAATTGCTTACCTGTAATAGGTGTGCTCCAAGGGCAGCAGGATGTAATTTGTTAGCAGTGGGTGATGTTATCTGACAGAGCCTGGTGTGAAGATTTTACACAAAAGCTTTAAGAAGTGTGTGCAGCGCACTTGTTATGTCTCACATGGCCCCTTCAGTTCTTTCATAGTTCTTACAGAGAGCCTGGAGAATTAACTCCAAGGGAAGGCAGGAAGGTTTCATTAAGACTTACATCCTGCTGTCTTAGAACACTTCTTTCTCTTTCTCTGAGGACAAGCACAATGCTAAATCCTCACCAATGGGAAATCCCTAGATAGAGATTGCCCCAAACAAAAAACAGGGGAAAAAACAACTAGAAAATATTACTAATTGGCAAAATATTTTGGCGACAACCAGTCATTTTCTTTACTTTTTTTTCAGAAGCAACCTGGAAACAAAGATAATGGGCCCTAGGGGGATGGAGTTGAGTTCTACACATCAAAAAGGCTTTGTAGAATAGACTGATCAAACATACAATTGCATCGAGTGCCCTTGTCCAAACAATAGAAAGATATTAATGTGTGGTTAGATCTCCATATTGCAGCCTTAAAATCTCTATGGAGGTGAACCTCAGGTGGGCTATCAATGCTGCCATGGCTCTAACACTAAGAGTCTTGACATGCCCTACTAAATTCAGGCCTGTCTGGGCATAACACTTGCCACCAGAAGAATTGAAGGATAAACATATAGAAGGTCATGTTCCCAATCCAGGGAGAAGACATCCAATACTAGTTTGCCTTGTGACCCTTTTTGCAGCAGAAGTTCTGGACCTTTCTGTTCAGAGGAGACATGAACAGATCTACCATGGATGCACCTCAATTGTGGAATATCTGGTTTGCTATTCCCATGTCCAGGGACCATTCATGAGGTTCCTGAACTCGATTCAGTCTGTCTGCCAGGACATTTTCCTCACCTGCCAGGACATGGCTCTCAGGACCATTCTGTGAGAAATGTCCCAGCCCCACATCTGGATGGCTTCTTGACACAGGAAGTACAAATCTATTCCTCCTTGCTTCTTGACTTAGAACATTGCTGACTGATCATCTTCTAGATGAGGATGATTTTGTTGGTTAAATGATCTCTGAAAGCCCTTAGTGTGAATTTAGCTCTATGATGAACCCTTTCCTGAGCAGACCATAGGTCCTCAGTGCAGCCTAGGTTTTAGACATCTGTAGTTAGGACAATTTGCACTGGAAGAATTTGGAAGGATATTCCTTTGGCTAGTTTTGATTGACTTACCCACCAGGACAGGGAGTCCTAGAGTCACTAGATGATGTGAATGTTGTCTCAGAGATCTTGAATGGCTTGAGTCCCCTGTGATCTTAGAGTCCATTGGGCTTGTCTCATATGAAGATGTGCTAAGGGAGTGATGTGTGCTGTTGATGCCATGAGACCCAATAACCTCAATATGTCCCATGCTGATGTCTTCTGCATTAGTCCTATGCTTTTCACTGGGGACATCAATATGCTAATCATTTTTTGTGTCAGAAAGGCTTTCAATTGAGTTGTGTCTAGCAAAACTCCTATGAATTCCAGTTGAGATGATGAACTCAAATTGGACATGGAGTAGTTTATGACAAACCCTAGCCACACTTGTGAGGAGAGGCCAGGTGCTACTATGAGTGGTGAGTAAGGGAAAGGACAGAGAAGGAGTCTTGGGAAGGGACAGAGAGGGAAGGAAGTGAAAGTGGTGAGAATGGTGAGTGAGTGAAATGGAAGTGACATAAATGAGTGGGAAGGAGAGGGTGAGTGACTAAGAGGGAGTGAATGGAAATAAGAGTGAGTGACTGAGAGGGGAGGAAATGAAGGGAGTGAATGGGAGGAAGTAACTGAGGGATGAGTGGGAATGAGGGGTGAGTGACAGAGGGAGGGTAATGAAGCAAGGGAAAAGAGTGAGTGGAAGTGAGGGGGTGAGTGACAGAGGGAAGGTAAGGGGGTTGAATGGGAGGGTGAGTGACAGAGGGAAGGGAAGAGGGTTTACGGGTTGAGTGAATGAGAGGGAAGTAGGGTGAATGACTAAAGAAGGTAAGTGAGATGGAAGGGAAAAGGGAGGGAGGAAGTAGAAGAGGGGAGTGAGAAGAAGAGAGGGTACTCTGAGTGTGTGTGTGTATGTGTGTGTGTGAGAGAGAGAGAAAGGAGGATGTTTTTGTCTACCCTCCTCTCCTTCTCCCTACTAATCCAAGTCTACAATCTCAGGGTGACTGGAAATGAAAGGTTTCTAGATATGGAGTGTGGGGGGATTTATTTTTTTACCCTTATATGTTTTAATTATTGGGTATGTCTGCAGTTTTAATTATTTAATATGTCTGCAGTTTTGAAATAATTGATTTGGGGAAAATGTTTAAAGTTTTTTTTAATCATTATTCTTCTTAATTATTCGATGTTCTATTTATCTGTTATGATTAATTTATATTTCTTGACTTTTTTTTTTATGAGGAATGGTGATATTTCTGTTTTTGTTTTATTGCACTTAATATGAGTCTAGCTTCTAGTGGTTTCCAGTCCAGTTTTTTGTCTGTACCTTACTATTCACACTTTATTGCCTGCATTTCTGACTGAGGTGAGGTCAACTAGCTGTACCTGTTGGGTGGGTTGAAGGTTTTTCTGATTTTGGTAGATACTGAAATGCCTGCAGCAAGTGGTAGAGATTTGATTGCTATGTCGAGGACCTGTCCTACCGTGCCATGCCCTGTCGACCTCTGCCCCATCCTGTCCCGCCCTCTGGCTCTCATTGTGCTCAATAACTTGTAATGTGGCCCCAACACAACAAAGTTTGCTCACCCCTGCACTATAGGGATTACTGGCTTATATACTAGCAGGAATAAGCCATTATAGCAACTTCTAGTGAGGGTGCAGTGCAAAGTTGGTATATTCCTCTATTCTGCATTCTGCATTGCCCTGACCTAACCACTAGACCATAGTTCTTTACAGGACTCTCAGTGAAGCCCTATATTAATGAATCAAGCTGTTGCTGCAGGCAAAAGCTAAGCAACAATTCTCCATTTTCGTTATATTTGCCCTTGCCAAATTTGCCTATGTTTTGTCCATAAGTTCTTTTTTTTTTTTTTATTTATTCTTTATTAATTTTTACAATATTATATCAAGATAACTCTCTTGACAGTAAATCAAATGATTACATCATAATTTCTTAAAAAGAAAGGAAATAGAAAAGGAAACAAACAATCACAGTATACATTATCAAGTCCACTATCAGAGATCCAAGTGGTCATTAACTATTCTTAACTTATACAACTAAATTCATAGCATCCGCAGGAGTTATATATATATTGTGAGGTGGAACAAACTCAGACATTTTAAGGCTACAGGAACAAGTATAAGATATCACACACACTGCAATTCAGACATATCAGAAAGAAATTGTGTTAGCTGAGATGGTAGAAAGAACAAAAAAGATTTATCTTTAAACTTAATTAGACACCTGCAGGGAAATCTTAACGTAAAAGTTGCTCCCATCTGTATAACTTGCGGTCTCAACAACAAGAATTGTTTTCGCTTTTTCTGCGTAACTTTAGAAATATCTGGGAATATCCTCACTTGCATACCCATAAATAATTCTAAATGATGTTTAAAATATAATTTCAAAATCCATTCTTTGTCCATCTCCAATGCAAAATTAATTATTAATGTGGCTGGCTCAGCTTGGGTTTGATCTGATAACTCTAAAAGCTCTGTAACATTTAAACCAGTTACACCAGATTTAACCTCCCCTGTCTTCCTCAGGGGGTCGGTATTTATACCAGAGGATTCTTCTTTTTTTAAATTTTCCCTCATTGGGATGTAAAATACACAAGTAAGTGGTGGTATTTGATCCAATGGCACCTTCAAAGTTTCCTGAAGATACTTACTAAACATATCTCTGGGTAACATATAGGGAACCTTTGGAAAATTAATAATGCGAAGGTTTCTATTTTTTAATAAGTTCTCCATGTTTTCAATTTTATTTAACAGTGCTAGATTATCCTTTACCAAAAGTTCCTGTTGATTTTTCACAGAGTTTAATATCATCTTCTTCTCGCTTTCTTGAGTGTTGATAACCTTTACAGTATTTTCCAAAGATTTAATACGTGCCTCATGGTCATCTAATTTATGTGTGAGTGGCTCAGTTTGTTTGATCATCAGATTACCTAACCCAACCATTGCCTGCCATAAAGTTTCCAATGTTATATGTTCTGGTTTTTGTAGGTAAAAGGAGGAAGATTTCAGACTTATCTGCAGTGGGGTAGAAGTGGAAGTTAACCCGTGTATACTTGTATCCATATTGCCTCTGTCTGGGCTGCCGAGGAGCGCTTCACCATCTCCGGGCAGTTCTTCCATGCCGCTCCCTCCCGAGGGGAGACTCCCTGGCCGGCGCTCTCCGCTCGCATCTTCGGCGACTAGAGCTTCCGGGTCTCCATCCGGGGTACGCAGCAGTGCTGGATTCCTCGGCGCCTCCCTCACCACCGGGACAGCGTTGTCTCGGAATCCGGCAGGGAACACGCCTCCTCAACCTCTGTTCCCTGCTCCTGCGACTCTTCTCCCGATGTCACAGCTCCTCGGAGAACGTGGGCGTCCATCGGGCCAGTCTTAGGCGTCTCGGGGGAGCTCCAGGGAAAGCCTTTTCCCGAGCTCGCCTCTTCCTGACCGAGTGGGGCATTTTAGTTGAAAGAATTAGAAGAAAAAAGCACAAGTTAAGAGCCCACGCTCATGGTGCTATCACAGGGTCGCCATCTTGGATCCCCCTTGTCCATAAGTTCTAAAATTACAACATACTCTTGTATAAGGTGCCTAAAATGAGCATTTTGCCAGCTGACAGAATGTCATGGACAGCACTTCCAAGGGAAAAGTAAAACTCTTCTTTAACCTTATCTATATTCAACATTCTGGAAGCATAAACACTCAAAAGTGTAATAAACCATTGCTTGGAAAGAGGTATTCTGACAGAAGAGATTCGATCTGTTCGATTTTGATAGTAAAATCAGGATTGTTCCTGATGGCAAATGACATGGCTGCATCTCTTTTTTCACCAGGGTCTTTATGGGACCAAAGGGTAAGTTTTCTTGTGAATGTGTTCCTGCTCCTCCAGTTCACTCTCTTGCAAAGTCACTATATCAATATAGAAATGGTCTAACACTTTTAATAATTACAGTTTGTCTTTCTAGTAGACCTCAGGTTTTCTTATTTAAGAGTATGAACATTCCAGATCGCTTATCTGGCTAAAATCTGGTTAGATAAGGGGATGAATATACCAAAACTTGCAATTTCTATCCATAAAGATTCCAAAGTGCAGTTTGCTTCCTGCAGAACATAAGAACATAAGAAAATGCCATACTGGGTCAGACCAAAGGTCCATCAAGCCCAGCATCCTGTTTCCAACAGTGGCCAATCCAGGCCATAAGAACCTGGCAAGTACCCAAAAACTAAGTCTATTCCATGTAACCATTGCTAATGGCAGTGGCTATTCTCTAAGTGAACTTAATAGCAGGTAATGGACTTCTCCTCCAAGAACTTATCCAATCCTTTTTTAAACACAGCTATACTAACTGCACGAACCACATTCTCTGGCAACAAATTCCAGAGTTTAATTGTGCGTTGAGTAAAAAAGAACTTTCTCCGATTAGTTTTAAATGTGCCCCATGCTAACTTCATGGAGTGTCCCCTAGTCCTTCTACTATCCGAAAGAGTAAATAACCGATTCACATCTACCCGTTCTAGACCTCTCATGATTTTAAACACCTCTATCATATCCCCCCTCAGTCGTCTCTTCTCCAAGCTGAAAAGTCCTAACCTCTTTAGTCTTTCCTCATAGGGGAGTTGTTCCATTCCCCTTATCATTTTGGTAGCCCTTCTCTGTACCTTCTCCATCGCAATTATATCTTTTTTGAGATGCGGCGACCAGAATTGTACACAGTATTCAAGGTGCGGTCTCACCATGGAGCGATACAGAGGCATTATGACATTTTCCGTTTTATTCATCATTCCTTTTCTAATAATTCCCAACATTCTGTTTGCTTTTTTGACTGCCGCAGCACACTGAACCGACGATTTCAATGTGTTATCCACTATGACACCTAGATCTCTTTCTTGGGTTGTAGCACCTAATATGGAACCCAACATCGTGTAATTATAGCATGGGTTATTTTTCCCTATATGCATCACCTTGCACTTATCCACATTAAATTTCATCTGCCATTTGGATGCCCAATTTTCCAGTCTCACAAGGTCTTCCTGCAATTTATCACAATCTGCTTGTGATTTAACTACTCTGCACAATTTTGTGTCATCTGCAAATTTGATTATCTCACTCGTCGTATTTCTTTCCAGATCATTTATAAATATATTGAACAGTAAGGGTCCCAATACAGATCCCTGAGGCATTTTTATACTGCTTGATGCTAAGCCATCTTTAATGTATAGTGGCCATGCCTCCACCACAGTTTGTACCCTGGAATTACAGTGTCACATTGGCTATCCTCCTGTCCACCCGGTCTCTGAGATACCTATTATATTTATATCTTCATTTAATGCTATACATTCTATCTCTCCAATCTTATTTTATAGATTTCTGGCTTATGCATACAGACAATTAAAAGTATGCTTTCTATTTCTGTTGACAGTTTGCTTATTATTTGCACTTAATACAGGTAATTTGAAATAATTTGTATTTGTCTGCTCTATATTTAAATTCAACTAAGTTACTTCAGCTCTTACCGAAACTTCTTCATCAGGATTCTCTAAGTTTCTAGTTTTCACATTGCTTTAGGAGATACTTTACCCATGTGCTCCTGAGTGAGTCAGCTTTCCCCCATGTGGCAAATTAGGGATCTTTTTGACTTTTGTGATTCCTTGTTTTGCCCTGGGATTTGTGCTTTCTCCAATGAGAACTCCCTCCTCTTGCAAACTCTAAAGTTACCCTACAAATGACCTCCTGACCTCTTCAGTGTTCTGCAGTTCCTGGCAGATGGGAGATTCTCCTTTCTGTCAGTCAGGACTGGAAGGGTTAAACTTGCCCCACTTACTGCAGTTTCACTTAGAGGACCTAATGCTGGGATTAGTCCCCCCAGACCAAATCAGGTTCATAAAGGGAAGACTCTCGACCAACAATACACGGCATTTGTTTGATATTCTACATCTCACCTCTTCTAAACAGGTGGCTGGGTCTATTATATCTATGGACACAGATAAAGCTTTGATCGTGTGTCCTAGACCTAGACATATTTGTTTACTGTGCTGAAATGCTTTGGTTTCCCAGATGATTTTATTGCATGGATTAAAGTGCTTTACACAAATCCCATGGCTAGGGTTGTTTCTAATAGGGAGGGGGGTGCGGCAAGGATGCCCTGTGCCTCCCTTGTTATTTGATTTGGCTATGGAACCTCTAGCAGAGGCTATCAATCTCCCACTATTGAAGGGTTTACTTTCTATGATGACAATCATAACATTTCCTTATACATGGATAACGCACTTTTGTATAAATCCCTGCCAGCGCTGTTGGACCTTTTAGAACACTTTCACCAAGTTGCAGGTTATATGATTAACTACTCTAAATCAGAATATCTGCTGGTAGGCCTAACAGAAGGCGTCCGCAGGCCTTGGACGGTTTTTGGGAATGTAAGGATAGGTTCAAATATTTAGGCATCTGGATCCGGAAGGCTTATTCACAGTTATATAAAACAAATTACAGCCCTATATTCCAGGCCATTAAGGTGGATTTAAAGAAATGGGCCTCTCTATCAATATCTCTGTTTGGGAGAGTGAATTTGGTTAAGATGGCAATGTTACCATGGTTATTATATCCCTTCATGCATGTACCAAGTGATGCACCTTTGCGAGCTTTACAGGCTATTTGGGGTGAGATTTCCAACTTTATATGGCAAGGCAAGCCTCCATGGCCGAAATATGATGCTATGGTTCCCTTATAGGAGAGGGGGGCCTTAAACTACCCAATTTCTTATGGTATTATTGGTCTTGTAGACTAGCATGTTTGTGGATCTGGTTGGGAACTGATCCCCCAAGCTTGGCTTTCTATGGAAGTAGGTGGGGCAAGAGATTGTAGCTTAGGTGCTCGTTCGCATGTGTCGCCCTCATCCAATACTTATTGACAATGTGTGCGAGGACATCCTCCGAGTTTGGAGGTCTATCAAATCTAAGATTACGATATTGGACTGCAGTGCTATTATATATCTCATTTGTCCCAGAATCCAGACCTTTCTAAACACACATTTTCCATAGACGTAGGACAATGGGAAAGGAGAGGACTTAGGTTTTTGGGGCAATTAGTTGTTGGAGATAACCTTAAGTCCTTAACAGACCTAATGAGGGAATATCAGGTACTGAGTTACACTAGAGGCCTTTATTTTCACTTAAGGAAAGATATCTCAAACCAACCACTGAATTACAATGCAGTAGATGATTGTGAAAGGGTAGAGGGTGTACTCTGTTGTAAAGACAGGCCCAGGCATCTCATCTCAGTTCTGTACATCTCTATTTGGTCTGAGTTGGGTGAGGTTACCATGGCCATCCAGATTCTCAGACAATGAAACATTGATCTGGATATTCAGTTAGAGGCCAGGAATGGAAAGCTATTTAGAAAGCCACTCGGAATATTTCTATTTTTAATAAAGGTTATGAGTTGCTATACAAATTATTACATCGTTTATATCACATACCTGCATTTTATGCTTGCTTTAGCAATAGCAGTCCACTGTGATGGAAGGGGTGCAGGAGGGAGGGTTCATACCTTCTTATGTGGTGGGACTGCATTGAACTACAAAAAGTGTGGAGTCAGATTACCAACTGTATTTCTACAATTTGTAAGCAACCACTAACTGTTGATGCCTCTTTATATTTGTTGGGAAAATAGGGTAATAAATGGGAAATGAGAGGGCATAGGTGTTACGCTTGGGCTCCGGTCAGGAGGCGTGAACACCACCCAGCAGGGTGGCTCCAGGTGGAGAGAGACAGGAAGCTAGAAACAGTGTCTGGTTCCAGGCTGGGTCAAGGCAGGCAGCAATAAGCAGTGTCTAGTTCAGGCTGGGTCAGAGCAGGCGGCAAGGAGCAGAGTCTAAGTTCAGGCTGGGTCAGGGCAGGCGGCAATGAGCAGAGTCTAAGTTCAGGCTGGGTCAGGGCAGGCGGCAATGAGCAGAGTCTAAGTTCAGGCTGGGTCAGGGCAGGCGGCAATGAGCAGAGTCTAAGTTCAGGCTGGGTCAGGGCAGGCGGCAATGAGCAGAGTCTAAGTTCAGGCTGGGTCAGGGCACAGTAAGCAGGGCAAGGCAGGTCAGAAGGCCCGTAGGCCACACACACACAGAAGGCCCGTAGGCCACACACCATAAGCGGGGCAAGGCAGGTCAGAAGGCCCGTAGGCCACACACACACAGAAGGCCCGTAGGCCACACACCATAAGCGGGGCAAGGCAGGTCAGAAGGCCCGTAGGCTCCACACACACAGACAGAAGGCCCGTAGGCCACACACCATAAGCAGGGCAGGTCAGAAGGCCCGTAGGCCACACACCGTAAGCAGAGCAAGCAGGTCAGAAGGCCCGTAGGCCAGGTGAGAACAACGAGGGAGGAGGCCCGAAGGCCGCGCAGGGCAAGGCAAGGAAAGGCCCGAAGGCCGCGCAAGGCTAGAGCAGGGAGCCCAGGTGAGCTCGATGCCGAAGCCCCGAGGCAACTGTCAGGCAGGGTTATAAGGACACACCCAGAGCACAGAGTGGACAGATAAGATGGACTGGGCCTGTCCGGAAAGCCAGCACTAGAGGGACCCCTGGTGGTGAGGCGGTTGCACTGCAGCCAAAACTGTAACAATAGGAATTTGGTGGGGCATTTGTTGCATGCAGCCCATTTAATGATTGCACACGAATGGAAAAGTATTCCCTCTAGAAGCTGTTGGGAGTCTAAACTTACCGAAATAGCTGTACTAGAGAGGCTAACCTATATGCACCAGAACAGAATGGACACCTATAAGCAGATATGGGATCCGTATTGAGCCTGGCAGGAAATGGCTACAGATGTCTGATTGTTCGATGGTTTCTATGACAGTAATGAACACACACTGTCTGAGTCAATTACAGTTTAGTGATTGTATGCATTACACTTGGATCCAACTTTTGTATATGCAGTACAGTACATTGTTATTGTATATGTTTGTACAATTATTTCATAAATAAAGAGTTAAAAAAAAAACCTGCCCCACTGATTCAAAATAGATTCAATGACCTGCTGCCTTTCATCAGGAAATTGTAATATTGCAATACTCTGTGCTTCATAATTAAGCAATGTTATTTGATCAGGAAACCAGTGTTCTAGGTTTGAATTGGTTCTGCAGCATCAGCTCCAAAGAGACCTAGCCCCAAATTTGCCAGAAATCTCAGTCTTAACTGAAGAACACAGGCAACCAGACCTATGTCAGTACTGTGTTCCACTTCTAAATAGTATTCTGAGGACAGACAGTTACCAGAGCTTCTCAGGAGGACACTGGCTATTTAAAGAAAATCTTGATTAGGAAGTGTTTATTGTATAACCCTGTCCCTTTTCCAAGTAGGTTATAACTTTTACAGTTCACAAAATCCCCTTTTTTCTAGTAAACTGATTAGTTTGTTCACCTTTTATCTCAGACTAATTGATGATCTCTGCATTTTTTGTATTTGCTCCGTAGGTGCACTTAAAAAACAGAAAAGGACCACACGTCTTGTTTTGTATACCTAGTGTCCATCCACAACAACTATTCAGCTCTATAATCCCTACCACTCCCTCAAAGATCTCCTGCTTTCTTGAATTTAGATACTATTCCACCAGGGACTTAAATAGGGCCAATATTGCCTCTTTCTTTCTGCTGATCATTCCTCTTCCTATGTACCCAAGTATCTTTCTGGCTTTTGCTGTCTCCTTATCCATCTGTTTGTCCTTCTTAAGATAATCAGACACAATTACCCACAATTCTTACTCTTGTTTAGTGCTTAGAATTTCACTCCCTATACCAGGGATGAGCACATTTTTTTTAAACAGGGCCACAATACTGATGCTTATTGGAACTGGGGACTGTGGGGGTCCCCCTTAGAACTCCATGAGCAGTGGGTAGGGAGCACAGTGGGAAATATATCACACAGTGAGAAGATCAAGGTAGCAACCATACCAATAAAAAAAATAATTCAAAACAGTTAACGAATATAATAACGTTAAATAGTTTAAAACTCATATAAAAAGGTTCCAAACACCCATAAAATATTTCAAAACAGACACATTCAATAAAACCCAATAATTAAATTTACCTAGTAAGTTCTGATTTCCAGATGCCTTGAGATTATTATGAATTAGCAGGCAGAAAGGAAAGGGGCTTGATGCACACATACATGCTTCCTTTCTGTCACCCACCACCCACACATGCTCTCTCTCTCACACACACACACACACACACACATGTTCTCCCTGATCCACACATACATACACATGCTCTCCCATCCATACATACACAATGCTCTCTCTCACCCACCCACATACACACATACTCTCTCTCACTCACAAATACATACTCTCTCTCACCCACCCACTCACACACACACACACACACTCACATGCTTTCGCTCCCACATACTCTCTCTTGCTTACTTACACAGGCTCTATCTCACCTACCCCCCAACACACATACTCTCTCTCACCCACACATACACACTCCTTCGCTTACTCATTTTTCTCTCCTCTTGAAGCAGCAGCAGTGGTCTCTATTTTCAGCCCCTTTGGCTGACCAAACTGTGGCCTTGATGAGAGAGAACCATGCCATTCTCCTCCTCTTTCTAAGGCCCTGCCGATCATGTTGCTGATTCTGGCTATGATACACCTCAGATGGGGATATTACTATTGGCCACCAACACCCAGGTTGATGTCATCAATAAAGGCTCACGTTGTCAGGCTTTTATTGATAACATCATTTCAAGACTCTGGCAGGCCAGAAATAATGGGGCAAATTGATTGTGTAGAAGGGACAGAAAAAGCTTATAATTGGCTGGGTTTGACCTGCAGGCTATAGTTTGCCCATTTCTTACCTATACTGTACTGCTTCCTTGGGTTTTTGCATGACTCTGCATTTTTTAGCAATAAATCTTAGCTGCTAGAATCTAGACCATTCCTCAAGATTCACTAGATCTCGCCTCATGTTTTCTACAGCTTCTGGGGTGAGGAAGAGATGAAGGGGAAGTATGCTGGGTCATCTCGGGAAGGGGGACAGGTGATGGTGATGGGTGGGATAAAACGAAAGTGTAGATTAGTCAGATGGTGGGGGATGAAAGAGAGAAAGCTGATACATATTATTCCATTCTTCCCCCTCCCCCACCTTCTGCAAATCAACAGCAATCTCAGGGGACCACAACTCAAAAATTCCCAGGTATGCACATGTAAAAAGATATGTCCATAAAGTTAATCTGAATTGATGTGAGGCTATCCAAAATGATGAGCATACATAATATGGTTGGGCATGGACCAATATGCAAATAGATCACCATGTAAATTCATGGCAGATGCCCTGCAAACCAGACTAGCAGGGTGGGACTCTCAAGGTCCAGGTTCTTTTTCTGGGACCTCCCTAAGAATTATCCAGAGATGGTGTGGTATCTGTGCTTTTGGGACCACACAGATCCCAATTTCAGCTGTCCTAAGGAATGCATTATGATGTGACTACATGGGTGGATGGGTGTTAGTATAGCAACTCCCCAACCTAGTCTGACCCAGTCCGGTTTTAAAATTATCCATAATTAATATGCATGAAATAAATTTGCATACATCAGAAGCCTAGTATTTGCAGATTTATTTCTTGCAATATTCATTTCAGATAGCTTATTAATCAAGTTTACTTAGGGAATAGCCACTGCTTTTAATCGCATCAGTAGCATGGTATCTCTTGGTGTTTGGGTACTTGCCAGGTTCTTGTGCCTGGTTTGGCCTCTGTTGCAAACAGGAAGCTGGGCTTGATGGACCCTTGGTCTGACCCAGCATGGCAATTTCTTATATCTTATATACTTATATTGTCTACCCTGTTGTAGATTTTGGTATCATCCACAAAAAGACAAATCTTTCCAGATAGTCTTTCATCTATATTGCTTACGAAAATGTTGAAAAGAACTGGTCAATGGATCAATCCCTGCAGCACTTCATAAGTAATGCCCTTCTCCTCAGAGTGAACTCAATTCACCACTACCCTTTGTTGCCTTCCACTCAAACAGTTTCTAACCCACTTAGTTACTTTAGGGCCCATTCCAAGGGAGCTCAGTTTAATTATGTCACCTATTCAGAATCGTGTCAAAGGCCTTACTGAAATCCAAGTACACTACATCTAGTGTTCTCCTTTGATCCAATTCTCTGGTCACTCAGTCAAAGAAACTGATCATATTCATCTGGCAAGACCTACCTGAAAATAGCACGCTGTCGGACGTGGGTTAAATAGGCGCTAATCCACCCCCTAATGCAATAGGGGGATTAGCGCCTATTTAATGCACGTCCAACGTGGAGTGAATGAGTTAGCGCTCATCACATGCAAATGCATGTGAATGAGGCTCTCATTCACTCCAAATGCAAAAAGATAAATGTGCGCACATTTATCGCTCAGATTTTAACGCCTGGAGCAGGCGTTAATAGCTGAGCGCATTGAAAGAAGTACAGAACTGCTTTTCTAAAGTAAAAATAAATAAATAAATAACTCGGCAGACTGCCGAGTTATAAAGACTGATGCCTGTAAACTTGGCGTCGGTTTTCAGTAATGAAAATGGCCGCTGATAAACTAGATAGACAGGCCGGTTATGAAAACCAAGGCCAAGTTTACCGGCGTCGGTCTTCATAACCGGCAGCCGCGGTCGCATTAGCAAAGAAGCACCAAGGTCGCGCAACCCCCTAATTTACATATTGCATGGTGCACCATGCATGCATTAAGAAAGCGGGCGCTGAAAAGTCAGCACCTGCTTTCCACGAAGATTATTGCATCAGCCCCCCAGATCTTGTAATCCATTGGAGTCCAGAAACTGCACTCTTCATATTTTGGCAGCAATTCCATTATTTTACTCATCACTGAGGTCAGACCAATCAGGCTGTAGCTCCTAGCCTCCTCTTTATTTCCATTTAATTGAAGAAGAATCATATCTGCCTGTCCCCCATCATATCTGCCTGTCTCCCATCCTCCAGAACTATTCCTGACTCTAAAGAAGCATTCGAAAGTTCAGCTAGTGGAGCTGGCAGAACTTTTCTGTTCCTTTAATACCCTCAGATGTATCTCATCAGACCCCATTGCTTTATTTACTTCTAGGCTAACTAGCAACTCATGAACAGTGTATTCTGAAAATTGTTTGAGAACTGCCTTGTTTCCAATCCTATTTGTGTCTGTTTTCTGTGGTCTTGCTTCTAACTCTTCCCCGCTGAACATCAAACAGAAATATTTTTTAAGCAATTTCATTTTTTCCTTGTTAGCCTCTACATTTTCCTCCTCTTCACCTCTGAGTCTCACTTTTGAACTTCCTCCTATCACTAATATATATAAAAAAAGGTCTTGTCCTCCCATTTAACCAAATTTGCTATTTTTTTCTTCCATTTCCATCTTCACTCTCCTGACTACTTTTCCAGCTTCTCTTAGCTTTTTCAGATATTTTTTCCTATCTTCCTCTTTCTGTATTCTCTTGTAATTTATGAAGACTGGCCTTCATTTCTTTCTTACATTTTCTGCTACTTCCATAGCGGCTCTTACTTTTAATTACTGTCCTGACAAAAAGTTTAGTTGCCCTTACAATATCTCCTTTTAATTTTGCCCACTGCTCTTCTGCTTCCCTTAGATTTTCCCATTCAGCTAACGATTCTTTGAGGTACTCCCCTATTCTAACAAAATTAATGTTCTTGAAGTCTAAGGCCCTTGCCTTTGAATGAGCTTTCACCACCTGTGTTCTAATACTCATCCAAACCAGTAATCACCGGATCCCAGATGATCACTCACTACATCATTAGAAACAGTCTCCCCTATTGGTAAGCACCAGATCCAATATTGCCCCCTCCTGTGTGGGTACCATTATCAGTTTACAGAATAGTTCTCTCAGGATATCCCTGCTTCTACATGACACCACAGATGGGATGTACCAATTAACATCCAGCAAATTGAAATCACCTAGCAATAGAACCTCACCTTTCATAGCAATTTTGTGAATATCCTCCATCAGATCACTATTTGTTTTTTCTGCCTGCAATAGAGGTCTATATATTAAACCAATATAAATAGATCAGGATAACCACAATGAATATGCATGTGTAACAGTAGCATCACACCATTACTAAACATTTTTTTAGCCCACAGGAGAGTTTTGCATTTATGGGGATACTCCCTCAGTTTTTGATCTTCCCCTTTTTGGGTAGGGCTCAATAGGTAAAATGGCTTGCAAAAGTATTCAATCCCCCTAAAAAGTCAGCAGATTTGTATGGATTACAAATGACACTTACACAGATTGTTCCAGACAGTATAAGCAGGTATGCTCTTAAAGTAAATTTTCAAAACCACAATTCATTATTTCTCTGCATATTTTGTAAAATAAAATTAAAAACTGAAAAAATGCTTCTTTCTTAAGTATTCAACCCCATAACTCTGTCGGCAGTTGAAAAGCGCCTCACCACCAGGCGCCGCGCGCCATGCATCGCGCGCCGAAGGGGCACAACAAAGGGGTTCTCCCCTTTGTGCACCCCTTCGTGCAACCCTTTGTGCTTCATTTAAAATTCTTTCATTTATTTTTTCTGTTAATTAACTTTTTTTCCAAGTTCTTACCTTATGGCTTGTTAACAATTTTTTTATAAATGTTCATTGTATTTGACTATGGAAATATATTCTCTGCTTTTTCTGTTTTATGTAAACTGGTATGATTTGCATTTGATGTAAGAATGTCGGTATATAAAAATTAAAAATAAATAAATAAATAAATAAATAAGAACTAAGAACATAAGAACATGCCATACTGGGTCAGACCAAGGGTCCATCAAGCCCAGTACCCTGTCTCCAATAAACCTCTTCAGACTAGTACTTGATAGAACCACCTTTTGCTGCATTAACAGCTTTAAGTCTGTTGGGGTAAGTTTCTACCAGCTTTGCATACTGATTGGGAGTGATTTTTGTCCATTCTTCCTGGCAGATTTGCTCTAACTTGTTCAGGTTTGTTGGATGATGCTTTTGGACTGCAATTTTTAAATAGTGCCACAAATTCTCAATTGGATTGAGATCTGGACTTTGACTTGGCCATTGTAGAACATTTACCTTTTTGGTTGTTCAACCACTCCTGTTTGCTTTGGCCTTGTGCTTGGGATCTGATGTGGTTTTTCTTCAGTAATTTCTTCTTTCTAGTTACCCTCCTATGCAGAGCTCTTGATATGGTTAACTGGTACACCTCCATTTCAGTCTCAGCCACTGAATTCTGCAGCTCCTTCAAAGTGATTGTTCACCTCTCTGTGGCTTCCCTCATAAGTCTTCTTCATGCTCTGAAGTTGATTTTTGACGGACAGCCTTGTCTAGGCAGTGTCTGGGTGGTATGATGCAGCTTCCATTTCCTCAGAATTGATGCAACAGTGCTCACTGGGATATCCAAGCATTTAGATATTATTTTGTAGCTTTTTCCTATCTTGTGCATGTCTATAACTTTATCTTTAATTTCCTTAGAATGCTCTTTGGTCTTCATTTTCACAGCTTTCCTTCAGATTTACAGTCTGACCATTGGTACTGGAATTAGAGGGTCTTTTATTCAGAAAAGCTGACCTGTTTTAATGATTCACAGGTAGAGGCCAATTGTAATCCACTGGTTAAAGCAATATCTTTCATCTGTGCAAACTTGGAGCTTCCACAGCTCAGGGGTTAAATACTTTTGCAAGAAGTATTTTTTAGTTTTTAATTTAATTTTACAAAAAATGGAGAGAAATAATGAATTGTGACTTTGAAAATTTACTTTAAGAGCATGTTGGTTTGCAATAAACATACTGCCTGGAACAATCTGTGTGTCATTTGTAATCCATATAAATCTACTGACTTTTTAGAGGGTCAAATACTTTTGCAAGCCACTGTATATATAAGCATGCTGAGCATGCTCGAGAAAGATTCTCTGTAAGTGGAGTATTGGATTGAAGGGGGTTTGGAGGTGGTACGTATAGTAAGCCTCAAGGCGCACCAGTGGAAGATTTTGAGAGTTTTTTGAGAAGTGCTGTGATTTGACCAGCTCCCTACCAGAGGGATACCGCCTTTTCTGCAAGGGCTGGTGTTCACCATGGTTTCTACCTGCGATCAGTTAACAGTGGGGCAGAGATTACTGAGTGGCAGAAGAGTTTTATCAGGGAGGATTTTTTTACTATTTCCCCAACAGTAAGGGAAGTACCACCTTACTGGAGGGACTGGATTTTCAGCCACTTCACCCCCTGCACCAGTAACTAGTGAGGGTCAGAGGACTGTTGGGTTTTGATGGAGTTATGTGCCTAGATTTGAAGCAAGGAAGAATCTTTTCCTTCTTATCCTTTGCTTGTGTTTTTTTAAGAAGAAAATTTTCCCAGCCTTTATGGGGAGGGAGTACTGGATACTGATTCAGACCAAAGGAAGAGATTTGGGATAAAGGGCACCATGGACATGTTGCCCTGGGAGTAGTCATCCTTCTGTTATTATTCATGATTTTACTGTGGCATGGATATTATTTTTCATGTTAAATTGAATTCCATTTTTTGTTTTTGTTGTTGAACACCACTACTGGCTCTCTACTGCATTATTTAGTGCCTTTCTAACTTATTGGGATCTTCTACTGGTCAGTGACTAAGGCGTGGGTGAATTTGAATGACCACAATTAGAACCCACGAGGATTATACCTCTTCCCTGCTGGTGAACCCCAGTATCCCAGGAGCTATGTGGGTGAGGCTACAACAGAGAGAATCAGAGATCTTGGGAGGAGATAGCATCCTGAGAACTGTGTGGCCCCCTTCAGTACCTCTACTAAACAAAGCGGGCTACACATGTGATATATTTGCATACAATGGAGGCAGTGCATGCAAATCTATCTCATGAATATTCATTGTGTATATCCTTAAAATTAGCTCTGCTTGTGGCACTCAAGAACTAGAGTTGCCTACCCTTGAAATAAAGTTCCATTCCTTCTTTCCAGATGAAACCACAATGCCTTCTCCTTACCTTGTCAACCCTGCAGTTCTGTTGTTTTAATATTATTTTTTATATATAGCATCACTCCTTCTCCCTCTCTTCCTTCTCTGTGTTTCCTGAATATATTGTAACCCGGTAAAACTATATCCCAGTTGTGGTTTTCTGTCTCTGTGACAGTCACCACATCTAAGCCAGCATCTTTCATGACTGCCTATAGATCTGGGACTTTATTTCCTGTACTATGAGCATTAGTGTACATAACATTCCAGAAGTTGCCATTTTTTCTTATTTCTTTGTAATTATTTAAAGATTTACTTACCTGAGTATTTTTACTTACCTTAGAACTTTGTCCACCCATCCACAACAATCCTAGTATGTTTGCCAGTCTGTTCTGGAAAAGGCTGTGTCCCTTCTTGAGCAGGTGAAGCCCGTCTCTGCTCAGCAGTCCTTGAAGCATCATCTCATTGTTCAGGAAGTCAAAACACTCTTGTTGACACAATCTACGCAGTCATTCATTTGCCTTTAGAATGTGACCTTCTCTGCCTGGGCCTTTATCCTGTATCATCTATGCAACGATCTGCTTTGCCTTCTTTCCCAGAGCCATAAAGTCACATTTGATATGCTCTGTGTGGTACTTAGCATATATCATTCATGCTAACATGGATGAGCAGAATTGGACAGTAGTCAGAAGGCTTGAGGAACTTCTAGGAACTGAGTGACCTATAGGTTTAGTGGGAGTCTCTGATTCCCCAGAAACCACCAAGAGAGAGCTTGCAAGCAGGGTACTTGCCCAGAAACAAGAAAGAACCCACTTGGTAGGTGGGATGTTGCCAGTCTGGAGGTGTGCACAGGTGCAGGCAAGCTTGAGCAGTAGGGATGTGCAGTGTTTTTTTCATTTTGTTTCAATTAATGAGCATTTAAAATTAGTGTGCACTGTTTATAATTAATGCACACTAAATCAAAACAGTGCACACTAATTTCCAATTAAAATTAGTGCGCACTAAAAATATTTAGTGCACCCTAAAAATTAATGTAATGAAAAAAAAAACAAAAATGGGAAAATTACAAAATGAAATGACAATATAAAAGTTTTTTGGCTGCACATCCTTACTGAGCAGTGCTTGGCAGGACTCTCCAAGTGTCCAAAGGGTTAACCCTGAGTAAATGTAAGGGGTAGTGCTAAAGGATCATGTGGACACTCCATGATCTAGTTTAAAATCTGCTATATCTACATTTTGAATGCTAGCGCCAGCAGCCTCATTCCACCCTGGTTAAAGTGGCGTCCATCCTATCAGAATAGCCTCCCCCCTTCCCCAAAATGTTCGCCAATTTCTAAGAAATATAAAACCCTCTTCCTTGCACCATTGTCTCATTCACATGCTGAGATTCTGGAGCTCAGCCTACCTCTGGGTCTTGTGCTTGGAACTGGGAGCATGTCTGTAGATTCTGGATTTCAATCTTCTACTTAAAAACTTAAATTTGGCTTCCAAATGTGTACCTTCTTTTGTCAAACTTCAGCACTTATATTGAAAGACTCATTGATACAAATCGTATAACAAAAGGGCTCAGAAGGAATTGCACTGGGAGCAATACACTATTACCATCACCAAAATAAATATAATTACCATATCAACACTGTTCCAGGAACAGCTTCTGTGGCTGTGAAACCCAGATTCAATCAATGCTATAGTCAGTTTCAGGTGTTACTATTTAAAGAAAAATGTCCTTCCAAAATGTGTCAAATGACTTGGATTTTAATAATACTGTTTCAGAATATACCCCCCGACACCTCTGCCCCCCAGGAACCTACCCTGAGATGCAGTTTAGAACCTGCTAGCATAAAGTCACCTGGAAATGATGAATTTTCATATAGATCTTGAGTAAAGAACTGTAGTTCCTGTGTTAGTCCTTTTGGATATCTAGAGTTAAGTGTCAGCAAAGGAAGGTGATATCTTTCTATTGGACTAACTTAATACATTTGTGACTGGCTTTTGAGAGTTTTTCTTTCTTCATCAAATCAGTGAAGAACCAGCACCGTTACACTGGGATTAAATAGTACTGTCACATTTAGCCAAACATGGGGCCATCCCGCGACTGGCTTCACTCACCCCGGATGCCACTATGCTTCCTCCTCATCCTGGGTGCTCCGTAGGAGTGTGCCAGCAGCGGCTCTTGCCATGAAGAATCAGCGGCGGCCCCTGCCGCATGAGGGCAAGGTTGTCTGCAGCTTCCTGCTGTGAAGAAAGGCATTCCGGCAGCGGCTCCATGCTGCGAAGAGGAGAGGTCAGCGGCGGCCCTTCCCGCTGTGGACAACGGCATCGGAGGCGGCTCCTCAGCCGAGGAGAGAGGCAGCAGTTGGGTGCCGGCCCGAACAGCACAGCGCAGGCAACGAGAGGTGAGAGGCTGCTTGCAGGCCTGACCACAAGCAGCATCGTAACATCTTAGAGGTGAAGGAGGTATACCAGGAAGATGTGTAGCCAAATTTGCAGATTACCACGATGGATAGTACTCAGGTGATGACAAGCTGATCTAAGTGAAGCATTGTTGTACCCCTTGATAGTAGATGCTGTATGAGCTTACGGTTGACAGGCAGAGAGGAACTTCAGGGTTACCAACAGCAGGCTCCTATATTGCAGTAAATGTACTTCTTGAAGAACCTTAGTAGTCAACGGATATAGCTGCTCAAATTTACACAGGATACTGTTTCTCTGTGGAGGATTTCCAAGAAATACTTGGTAGATGTAACGTTCTTCAAGCTTAAATCAGAAGAGCAGCTTCGTTGGTGGTAAGGCTCAAGGAAGCAAAGCTTGAAATCAGTGGAGGATTCCAACTGATGTCTATTGAAATGTTCTTTCATTATCATAGACGGATTGTAAGTTAAGCTGATGGCAGAGATCCTTGTAGGGACAGCTTTTACAAATTGGTATAAAACAACTTGAGAGACTGGCAAGTTTTTGGTACTTCTTGAAGAGCAGTCCTCATCTCCTGAAATGGATCTCCAGGAATTAAGATTGATAGACAGCTCCCAGAGTACAGGGAAAGCACAGCACGAGGAGAAGATGGTGACAACAGCTCTCATTGGATGCATGGGTAGCGGTGTTGAACCCCAAGTAAAGGGAAGACATAGGGTTCTTGGATTGACATTAATGGGTCCCTCCTGAAGGATTTACAGCAGAAGAATTATGTAGGCTTATCAGGTGAGACAGAAGGTGGCAATTACAGTGTTATTGTTTGTAAGGTTTTGAGTGGACCCTTGGACACTGTGGCAGATGACCATGCCCTCAGGGAAGTCCCATGAGGGGCCACAAGTCAGGCTCAGCTTTGGGACACACAACACAGAATTATCTTTTATTAAACAGAGTTGAGAAGCCACCAGAGGTGGCAGTAGTGAATAGAGATGAAGCCCGGCTGGGCTTGTAGTCCCTCAGGACACTGGAACAGCGATCCCTCAATAGCTGTGCTGAAGTGGAGAGAAACTGAGATAGTGAGTACAGTGGAGCATACACAGGGTTCTGGTATGGAGCCTCATTGGTTGATTACTCACATGGCGGTTTCTCCCCAAAGGTAACACAGAAGCTGGAATAGAGGCAGGCCCTCGAGGAGTGAGTACCTGGTTCCAGGGAACAGCTCTGAGAGAATATAGATGGTAACTCACTGATGGTGTAGGCAGCGATTTCTTCCAAGCAGAAGTGAGCTCAGGTAGCAAGTCCGGGAACATGAGCCCTCGAGGAGCGAGTACTGGTTCCAGACAGCGACCTGAAAGAAAAGAGAGAGGCCCCCAAGGAGCGGGTACCCCGATAGAGTAAGTCCAATAAAGGAGAGGCAAAGTAGCTAGGTACGGAGAGCGAATCCCATCCATAAGGACTCCCTTGCTAACTCGAATAGCTAGCAAACAGAGTAGCTTTTGTATCCGGGATGCGTGACGTCATCACAGGGGGACGCCCCTGAGGTTCGCGCCAAAGAAGGAATAAGAAGCAGGGCCACGCGACGCACGCGCCCTATGGTAGCTGAACAAATTGGCAGGATGCAGCGCCCAAGCCGGACCGGGAACGCCAAAGAGGACGGCAGGCAGATGCCACAGCAGCCAGGCGTCCATCAACCGTGGAAGGAGTCGCCAAAGAGGTAAAGAGGGCGGAGTGGAGACGTTGGGCAGCGACAGTCATAACATACAGTCCTTTGCCTGGCAGCAGAGACAGCGCTGGGGAGCAGATGAAACTGACAAATCAGGATCTCCCAATCCTGATTCTACTAGCTTAGAAAGCTGTATAAAGGACACTAGAGGATGATGGCCTGCGAGCTATCAGTTCAGGACAACTCACCACATCGGTATTATGAAGGAGTAATAAACAAGATGGCGTCTCAGGAACTTGGGATGGGATCAGTGGCAGGAATTACCAATTGCCCAGAGCAGGGTCAGAATCTTGGCTGTAGATGGTCCCGTGGCATAAACCAGAGTTATGTAAAGCAGGGACTGGATTAAAACTGGTGAGAAGGAACCAGGCCTAGGGTGCAGGCGCCTCCTACAGGTTGTTCAAACCCAAGGACCTGGAGTTGCTGTGGAATTGATAACTTATGAGGGTATATGCCCCCTGAAGATTGAGAGTACTCAGCAGAGGAACAAGGAGACTGAAATGACTATAAGTGTTGAAACCTGGGCGCAGGCGCCTCCTGCAGGTCGTATGGAACCCAGGAAGAAATGCAGGCATCTCTTGTGGATTGAACAGAGATAGTCACTGGAACAAGTGCAGGTGCCTCCTGCAGGGCGAGAGGAGTTTCAGGACCAGGCTGAACTCGAAGTGGATCTGGATGCAGGCGTCTCCTGCGGGTCATGAAAAAATCCAGACACACCAACATGAAAAAAAGAAAAATTCTTGGCCAAGAACAGGGTATCAAAAGTCCAGGAAACTTGAGCCCATCGCAGGCACATGCTCACCGAGCTCAGGGCCTTCGCATCCTGTTGCGAGCGTGGGGGTGCAGTCGCTTGCTCTAGAGGGATTGTAAGCTCTTGGACCATGGTGCGGCTCAGGGAGCAGCCTGAAGACCAGTGGCGTAGCCACGGGTGGGCCTGGGTGGGCAGGTGCCCACCCAACTTAGACCCAGGCCCACCCAACTAGCACCGGAACTGCAAGGCTGTCGCGGGATCCCATCCCCGCGACAGCGAACAAGAGAACCCACGCCTCGCGCGCCATCACGGCACACGTGGGGAAGCGCTGCTGCGGCCGTATGGCCAACCGGTCTTCCTGTTCGGGGGGGGGGGGAGCGGAAGCGCCGCGCGCAGCTTCCGCTTCCTCCCCCCAATGCAGGAAGATCAGCTGCCTCTCCTGCTGCCACCTGTTCTCCTGCAATCTTCGGACCAAACGGCCCGCCGAACTTCCTGTTTGGGGGAGCGGAAGCGCTGCGCACAGCTTCCGCTTTCTCCCCCAGAGCAGGAAGATCAGCTGCCTCTCCTGCTGCCACCGGCCTCCTGCTATCTTCTTCGGGCGTCGGGCCGTATGGTCCGCCGATCTTCCTGCTTGGGGGGGGGGAGGGAGGAAGCGGACGTTGTGCGCTGCGCTTCCGCTCCCCCCCCCCGACAGGAAGTTCGGCGGGCAGTACGGCCCGACGCCCGAAGAAGATAGCAGGAGGCCGGTGGCAGCAGGAGAGGCAGCTGATCTTCCTGCTCTGGAGGAGAAAGCGGAAGCTGTGCACGTGCTTGAATGTGTATGTGTGGATGAGAATGGGAGTGTGTGTGTGGGTGAAAACTGGAGCCTGGGTGTGTATGTGGGTGAGAATGGAAGCTTGAATATGTGGGTGAATGGGAGCTCGAATGTGTGTATGTGTGGTTGAGAATGGGAGCCTGGGTTTGTGGGTGGGTGAGAATGGGAGCTTGAATGTGTGTATATATGGGTGAGAATGAGAGCCTGGGTTTGTGTGGGTGGGTGAGAATGGAAGCTTGAATATGTGGATAAGAATGGGTGCTTGAATGTGTGTATGTGTGGGTGAGAATAGTACCTTAAATGTGTATATGTATGGATGAGAATGGGAGCTTGAATATGTGTGGGTGAGACTGGGAGCATGGGTTTGTGGGTGAGAATGGGAGTCTGGGTTTATGTGTGTGGGTGAGAATGGGTGCCTGGATGTGCGTCTGTGTGTGCATAAGAATATAAGCCTGGGGAGGGGTGAGAAAGTGAGAACTTGAATGTGAGCTTGTGGGGGGGTGGGGGGGGGGGGGGAGAGCATATGAGAGTGACAGCTTGAGTGTGTGAGAGGGAGTCTGTGAGAGAAAGCGTGTATGTGTGTGTGTGTGTGTGATGGAAGGGAAGAAGACAGTAATAGAAGAAAGACACTGAAAAGGAATTAGGAAATGAGCTATAAGGGAAAAAATGGGAAAAAGAGACCAGGACCAACTGATTAGAAAAATACAAAGATCAGACAACAAAGGTAAAAATATATATCTATATTTTGAGATGTTAGCAATTTAAATATAAGCAACACAACCGCTCTCTCAAAATTTATGGACAGGTAGGAGCCGTGTATAAAATCGTAATAATAAGAAGGCTAAAGTACCACAAATCACCGTGAATTATGTTTGTATCATTAAGTAAACCTCATACTTAGGCGTAGATGTGAATGCTATGCTGCATAATTTGGCATTATTTATCAGTAAAAAAACAACTAGTAGACCTGCATGCCTACAGCCCACCCATGTTAACCTTGTGCCCACCCAAAAAATCAATTCTGGCTACGCCACTGCTGAAGACACACATCGTGGAAGGTGAGAGTGTTCAAGCCGGGCTGGAACTGGAACAAGGCTAGACCAGGACCAAGACGTGGAACATCGAGGACTGGAACTAGGCAGGCTCAGACCTCCACTGGACCTGCACGCACAGGTGAGACCCAGAAACACAATGCTGGTCTCAAGAGTAGCCCTCTGGCCACTCGGTAGCCCTTCCGGACCTGCTACTTGGGAACGACAAGTGTGTGAGGCCAGCGGAGGCTGAAGGTAAGAACAAGATGAGACATGGAACTGAGGAACTTGGAAGACTCAGACGAGGACTCGTGGAACTTGGAAGACTCGGACGAGGATTCGAGGAACTTGGAAGATTCAGACGAGGATTCAGGATTCAGGGACTAGTACAGGGTGAGTACTGCACTGCAGCGCTCCCTACACAGTCACCCATGGCTGGTTGCGGACCACGCCGGAAGTGAAGCAGACTCCAGACGAGAAGGTGAAGACTTGGAACTGGTAACATGATGAAGATTCAGGAGAGACCTACACCGAGGCGCACCCTACACAGCTGCCCATGGCTAGTCGCAGACCATGCTGAAGTCAAACAGGCTCTGGCTTGAGTCTAGGGCATGGACAGAAGCAGGAACAAGGAACTCCGAAGACCGGGAACAGGATTCAAGACTCGGGATTCAAGACTCAAGGGCGGATTTTGAAAACCCTGCTCGCGTAAATCCGCCCGGATTTACGCGAGCAGGGCCTTGCGCGCCAGCGTGCCTATTTTCCATAGGCCGCCGGCACGCGCAGAACCCCGGGACGCGCGTAGGTCCCGGGGTTTTCGGAAGGGGGCGTGTCGGGGGCGGGACCTGATGACGCGGCGTTTCGGGGGCGGGGCGTGGCGTTTCAGGGGCGGGACCGGGGGCGTGGTCCAGGCCTTCGGACCAGCCTCCGGGTTGGAGCACGGCACGCCAGCACTCCGCTGGCGTGCGTAGATTTACGTCTGCTTCTCGCAGGCGTAAATCTACGGACAAAGGTAAGGGGGGGGGTTAGATAGGGCCGGGGGGGGGTGGGTTAGGTAGAGGAAGGGAGGGGAAGGTGAGGGGAGGGCGAAAGAGAGTTCCCTCCGAGGCCGCTCCGATTTCGGAGCGGCCTCGGAGGGAATGGAGACAGGCTGCGCGGCTCGGCGCGCGCCGGCTGCCCAAAATCGCAGCCTTGCGCGCGCCGATCCAGGATTTTAGAAGATACGCGCGGCTACGCGCATATCTTATAAAATCCAGCGTACTTTTTAAAAAAATCTACCCCTCAGAATTTAAGGATTCAGAACTCGGATTCAGGAACAGACCTCGGCATTAAAAGCAAGGGCCTTCCGGAGACTTGTGCTGCAAACATGAAGATAGGCCTTGTGCCACGAAGTGCCCTACACAGCCCCCCATGGGCTGGTCATGGACCATGACGGTGGCAAGCCAGGAAAGGTGCACGAGCAGGAAACCTGGAAGTAGGACGAAGAGCCGGAGACGGGAATATCAGGACCAGGACTGGAACATCAGGAACATGGAACATCAGAACATGGAACAGGCGACGAAGGAGCTCCAACAAGGAACAAGACCAGGAACATGAGAGACATCCAACTAAGAAGACCAGGAATATCAGGGACATCCAACGAAGGAGACCAGGAACATCTAACGAAGAGCCATCTAGACACAAGGAGACCACGGAGGGCCTTGACTGGAGAAGAGACCACAGGCAACTGTGAAGACCCAATGCAAAGGCCCCAAGGAATGGAAGCAGAGCCCTTTTATAGGGCTAGTTAAGGAACAGGCTGATGACATCATCTGCCGAGGCCGTGGGGCTTTTCCCACCGCTGGCCCTTTAAAAGAAGAACAGCGGCGCGCACGTGCATCTAGAGAAGCCAGAAGGTGGAGGAAGTTGGCGTTGGCAGTGTCTCTGCCACGAAGATGCGAAGCACTGTGGCAGCGGCACCAGGGCCGTGAAGAGGAGTGTGCTGACAGCAGCTCTTGCCATGAAGAATCAGCGGTGGCCCCTGCTGCGTGAGGACAAGGTCTCCTGCGACTTCCTGCCGCGAAGAAAGGCATCCCAGCAGCGGCTCCATGCTGTGAAGAGGAGAAGTCAGCGGCGGCCCTTCCCACCATGAACAATGGCGTTGGAGGTGGCTCCTCAGCTGTGGAGAGAGGCAGCAGTCGGACGCCAGCCCAAACGGCATGGTGCAAGCAGCGAGAGGTGAGAGGCTGCTCTTGGGCCCAACTGCAAGCAGATTCGTAACAATGCCTATCCTTACCACTGCTTGGCCCAGACGCTGCTTGTCTGCTGCCTGCCCTGACCATAGCCTGTTTTCTGACCTTGTTTGCTTGCTCTCCTCAGAACGGTTTATTTATATATTTATTTATTAAAATTTCTATACCGGTATTTGGTAGAACCATCATATCAGTTTACATCATTTCATATTAATTTATCAATAAAAACGAACATTAACTGACCACAATAAAATAATATTGCTAACATAATTTTAAATTCAGTTACAGACTATAATAAAAATTCCTAAACAAAGAACACATACCACAACCGTTCAACAATCTGGCTTACTCATCGTCTATTTTCATTTTTCCTGAAGTCTCCATTATTAAGTACCTATTTCTCATCTATTGTCACCTTCATTAAACTGCTGAAAAAGCCATGTTTTGACTTTTTTCTTGAACATTGCTATATTCGTTTCAAGTCGTATATCCACTGGTAGGTTATTCCAAATTTTTGGGCCGGCAAATGACAGGGCTCTATCTCTCACTGCTGTTAATTTTGCTGACACCATGGAAGGGATGGCCCACTCCCTTTATTGGCCGATCTTAAATTTCTTTGTGGTGTTTGCAGTCGTATTGCAGTGTTCAGCCATTCGACCTTATCCCCATGTATTGCCTTGTGGAGAATACGTAGGGTTTTGAACTGTACCCGCTGTTCGATTGGTAACCAATGAAGTTCCCTCAAGATTGGGGTAATGTGCTCTTTTCTATTAGTCCCTATCAATATTCATGCAGCAGAATTCTGCAAGATTTGTAACGGTCGAATCGTAGCATAGGGTAATCCGAGAAGCAGGGCGTTACAGTAATCGGTGGATGATAAAATTAATGCTTGTAGCACAGTTCTGAAATCTTTTAACTTCAGTAGGGGTTTCAGTCTCCTCGGTATAAGTAGTTTCTAATAGCCTTCTCGCATTTTGTCTAAGTCCTGCCGGCCTCAGAACTCAAAGGCTCAATCTGCAGGGGAAGAGGCTGATACAGGTGAAGTCTAGATCTTGTCCCTATCTGAGCAACCCAGCTGGGCAGTGCCAATCTCACCGTAGCACAAGGGCTCACACATCATGAAAGTACAGAGTCATCTAGGTCTTAGGCTTCCTGCAAATGCAATTACAGCTTAGTAAAAGGAAGGGTGGTGGGGGTGTTGACAGATGTGATGGGAGGGTAAAACTTTACAGTTAAAAGGACCTATATCTGATAATGGATGAGAAAGCCAATGTCCTTATGTAAGTCCTTTTGTGGTTGTTTCAAAGAGTTAGATCATCCTGATTTCAAATGTTTTCATTCTTGTATAATCCTAAAATTCCCTTTAAGTACCCTTATTGTGAGGTCATTAAAGGGGTGATCTTCCTTTGAGAAGTGTTCACCCAGTGAGCTGTTTTGTCTGCAATGTTTTATGTTATGCCCATGAAGACTGAATTTATCCTTAACTTTTGGCATGTTTCTGTGATGGTGTAATCTGCCAAAGGTATGACTCCAAAGCCAAGAGTGGGCGGTGCACAAATAGGGTGAGTCTGTTGGGTTCTAACAAGAACAGATACAAGCATCTTCTGCCTGCATTGGCCATCTTTGCCTTGGGTTGAGCTCTCAGGTGCCGGTGGCTGGCAGGACTTGAACAGGAAAAACAAGAAATACAAGGCACACACTAAGGCAATGTAGAACCCAAATCTGGAGACATGAACGTGCCTAGAAGTAGGGCAGGAGGAATGCAGTAAAACCTGGAGATATGGATACACCCACAGAAGCAGTGTAGGACCTATTGCAGAAGGGCTGGATACATGAAGCAAACTAGGACCAAACAGGAACACAGGTTACACAAAGCAATCTAGGACTAAGAAAGAACATGAAATGTAGGATCAACACAAGACCAAGCTCTAGCAAAATGCAAACTAGAAGCTTGAAATATATATGTGTCCAGACAGAAACAAGATGGCCATCAGCAGAGAGTGGGCCATAAAGCTGGGAGAACTAACCAGAATGTCCAGAGAGGAACAAGATGGCTGCCAGCAGAAAATGTGTGCCATAAAACTGAACAGATAGTCCAAAGAGCCCATCGAGGTCCTCTGCGGGTATGAAGCAAGAACTGCCCTTCAAGACCTCACAGTTTCATATACGTAGCATCCTTCTTCACATTTTTTGCATTGGATTATGTACACCACATTCATAGAGAAGCATAAATGTGCATCTTTTATTTTGAATGCCTTTCCCATGTGAATAGCTTTAAGGTCTTGTGATATGTGCTGGTACAACTTGCATCACTGTGTCTCTTGCAGGCTTTTGTGCCATTTTCTTCTATTTTGCAATTCTGTCTGGAGCTTACTCCATATAAGTTTTTGTTTCAGGTTAGGTGGATGCTGGAAAGCTACAACTGAGGGAGCAGGGAATATTTCTTTTAGTAATTCATCCTCCAATAGTAGTGGTTGTAAGTTGTTTATGATTTTTCTTAGATTTTCTAGCTGTGGGTTGTATGTTACTGTAGTGAACCTATAGGATCTCTACTAAGAGGAATGTCCATTTGCCATAGGGTGAATAGGAGTAGAATTATGATTGGGTTTTAGCACCCCCATGAGGGAGACTAAGATGGTGAGTCCATAGAGTATATAATCCCATGCCACTATTTTAGGGTGTGGATTTTAAGTTAGCCCTTAAAGGAAGACGGATGTCTCTATGCCTGCTCCTGTTTTTGATTGTTTTCATGGGGAAAGGACCCTTGGGCTTCTAGGGCTGAAGCCTGGGTAGGGCCAAGAGGAAGAATAATTTGCTCTTTTGAGCTTGATTGAAGGAAGTTTTTCCACCCTTCCCTTCTCCCTTTTGGGTTTCCGTGTTTTTCCCAGATTTTTATTTCTGCAACCTACCTGATTCCCCTAGGATCCAGGGATTCAGGGTAGCAACATCCTAAAGAGTGGAATCTCTCAACAGAGTCCAGGTGGAATATTGTCAGTTCTGGTGGAGGAATGGACTTAGGTTCATTCTTGGGGAGAGAGACAGAGATTGAGAAGCAGATCTGTGGCACCCATTCGGTGATAGCCACATCTACATCACCAAGATGTTGAACAGAGGAGTATGGAGGTACCATCAAGGAAGGTAAGGAGAATTACTGAATAACTGATCTAAGGTATGAAAAATAGGATTTTACTTAAGTAGACTTAAATTGGGAAAAAAGAATGTCCTATCCATCAAATTCTGGGAGGAACTACCCCATTAATTGGAATGGGCCAGGAATAAGAAACATCCATTGATGTCAGTAAAATCCTAAACTAATTAGAAGCTTAAAATAACAGATTTATTAACAGAATTAAAGCTATAAATTGACAGTAAAGACTTAAACTTGTAACTGAATATTTTTATCAACTTTTCAACATTAATCACTAAATGTTAAGTTGGAAATCAGATCAGCTTCCAGTGTGATTATTACTGCTGTTTTCCAGAGACTGAAAGGCTGAATTGATTATTGAACTACACTCAGGGCCTAGGAAGTAACAAGAACATAAGAACATAAGAAAATGCCATACTGGGTCAGACCAAGGGTCCATCAAACCCAGCATTATGTTTCCAACAGTGGCCAATCCAGGCCATAAGAACCTGGCAAGTACCCAAAAACTAAGTCTATTCCATGTTACCCTTGCTAGTAATAACGGTGGTTATTATCCAAGCCAACTTAATTAATAGCAGGTAATGGACTTCTCCAAGAACTTATCCAATCCTTTTTTAAACACAGTTATACTAACTGCACTAACCATATCTTCTGGCACAAATTCCAGAGTTTAATTGTGCGCTGAGTGAAAAAGAACTTTCTCCGATTAGTTTTAAATGTGCCCCATGCTAACTTCATGGAGTGCCCCCTAATCTTTCTATTATCCGAAAGAGTAAAAAACCAGTTCACATCTACCCGTTCTAGACCTCTCATGATTTTAAACACCTCTATCATATCTCCCCTCAGCCGTCTCTTCTCCAAGCTGAAAAGTCCTAACCTCTTTAGTCTTTCCTCATAGGGGAGCTGTTCCATTCCCTTTATCATTTTGGTCGCCCTTCTCTGTACCTTCTCCGTCGCAATTATATCTTTTTTGAGATGCGGCGACCAGAATTGTACACAGTATTCAAGGTGCGGTCTCACTATGGAGCGATACACAGGCATTATGACATTTTCCGTTTTATTCACCATTCCCTTTCTGAAAATTCCCAACATTCTGTTTGCTTTTTTGACTGCTGCAGCACACTGAACCGACGATTTCAATGTGTTATCCACTATGACGCCTAGATCTCTTTCTTGGGTAGTAGCACTCTAATATGGAACCTAACATTGTGTAATTATAGCATGGGTTATTTTTCCCTACATGCATCACCTTGCACTTGTCCACGTTAAATCTCATCTGCCATTTTGATGCCCAATTTTCCAGCCTCACAATTTTGTATCATCTGCAGATTTGATTACCTCACTTGTCGTATTTCTTTCCACATCATTTATAAATATATTGAAAAGTAAGGGTCCCAATACAGATCCCTGAGGCACTCCACTGCCCATTCCCTTCCACTGAGAAAATTGTCCATTTAATCCTACTCTCTGTTTCCTGTCTTTTAGCCAGTTTGTAATCCATGAAAGGACATCGCCACCTATCCCATGACTTTTTATTTTTCCTAGAAGCCTCTCATGAGGAACTTTGTCAAATGCCTTCTGAAAATCCAAGTACACTAAATCTACTGGTTCACCTTTATCCACATGTTTATTAACTCCTTCAAAAAAGTGAAGCAGATTTGTGAGGCAAAACTTGCCTTGGGTAAAGCCATGCTGACTTTGTTCCATTAAACCATGTCTTTCTATATGTTCTGTGATTTTGATGTTTAGAACACTTTCCACTATGTTTCCTGGCACTGAAGTTAGGCTAACCAGTCTGTAGTTTCCCAGATCGCCCCTGGAGCCCTTTTTAAATGTGGGGGTTACATTAGCTATCCTCCAGTCTTCAGGTACAATGGGGATTTTAATGATAGGTTACAAACTTTTACTAATAGGTCTGAAATTTCATTTTTTAGTTCCTTCAGAACTCTGGGGTGTATACCATCCGGTCCAGGTGATTTACTACTCTTACGTTTGTCAGTCAGGTTTACCACATCTTCTAGGTTCACCGTGATTTGGTACAGTCCATCTGAATCATTACCCATGAAAACCTTCTCCAGTACGGGTACCTCCCCAACATCCTCTTCAGTAAACACTGAAGAAAAGAAATTATTTAATCTTTCCGCGATGGCCTTATCTTCTCTAAGTGCCCCTTTAACTCCTCGATCATCTAACGGTCCAACTGACTCCCTCACAGGCTTTCTGCTTCTGATATATTTAAAAAAGTTTTTACTGTGAGTTTTTGCCTCTACGGCCAACTTCTTTTCAAATTCTCTCTTAGCCTGTCTTATCAATGTCTTACATTTAACTTGCCAACATTTATGCATTATCCTATTTTCTTCTGTTGGATCCTTCTTCCAATTTTTGAATGAAGATCTTTTGGCTAAAATAGCTTCTTTCACCTCCCCTTTTAACCATGCCAGTAATCGTTTTGCCTTCTTTCCACCTTTCTTCTAACCCCCACCTCCCCTTTTAACCATGCCGGTAATCGTTTTGCCTTCTTTCCACCTTTCTTCTAACTCCCCAGACAGGGAATCTTAGACTTTCAGAGAGGATTAACATCAAACAGGGCTGGTAGAAGCACTAGGCAATATATGATAGTCTCAGGGCATCTGAAAATCAAAAGTTCCCAGATACAGAGAGCAGGATGTTAGAACCTGCGGTCCCCAGATGCCTGCCCCAGTTGTCCAACTTACTGGCGTCCAGCTCCTTCGTCCCGCCCAAACACCGCTATTACATGTACACGGGCACGCTTACAGTAGGGACATGCTGATGGATGCCTCAGGCGTGTGCGTGCCCGAGTATGTGCATTATATACGCACCTAAGCGGTAAACCACTGCAGTCGTACTTGGATGACGTCACCCGCCTCTCTCTGTTTAAACCTGCTCAGTCCTGAATTCCATGCCTCGGCAACAGGTCTCCTGATTGATCTGCTCTTCAATGCATGTTGCTTATCCCTTCATTGTCTGCCCTTATTCCTGTTTGTTTGTGCTCCTGCTTCCTGCTGTGGCTCTGTGTTCTGGTCTGTCTCCCCTGTCTGGCCCTGGTCCTTTCTGTTGTGGTTTGTCCCCGTCCTTGCCCTTGTCTTGCCCTGTTTCCCCTGGCTTGACTTCCTGGTTTGATCTTGACTTGTTCTCTGACCCTCCTGATTGCCTCCTGAACCTGACACTTGCTTCGGCCCTGACCTACGCCTGTCTCCTGCCTGCCCCGACCTCTGGCCTGTCCACTGGATCTCACTGGCTGTTGCCTGCCTGGACCTGGACTCTCACTCTCTGGCTATCATCCCAGGGATCCTCCTAAGACCTGCCAGCCATCAGAACCCAAGGGGAGACAGTTGGTATAAGTGAAGCTCATGTTAGTCTCAATTGGGGTACATCCGCCAGCTGTCAGTGTGAGCCATATAGGCTCGCTCATCCGACTGTGCAAATCACACCAAAGCCCAAGAGTCCACTATCCCAACACAGGGGAACTTTTTATCCTTTTTAATTATTGCGTGTTTGATGTCTCTACTGTTTTGAAATATTTTATTGGTGTTTTGAAATTAAAAAAAAATGTTTATATGCATTTTTTTAAATTATTGGATTTTATTCTGTGGTCAGCTATTTTGAAACATGATATAAATATTATTGATGTCTTATATCTCTTGATTTTATTGTTTGATATTTTATTGTTTTATGGCTTGTCAAATTGGTTAGCTTCCCTGATTTCTCTTAGCATGTCATCATCTGTCTGACCATTTTGTCCAGATGGACAGTAGTATACTCCTATCACTATACTCTTACCCAATACACATGGGATTTCTACCCATATAGATTCTACTGAGCATTTAGTCTCTTGTATGATCTTTATCCTGTTGGGCTCTATACCCTCCCGGACATAAAGTGCCACACCCCACCAAGTTGATCCTCCCTATCATTGAGATATAACTTCTACCCTGATATAGCACTGTCCTATTGGTTATCCTCCTTCCACCAGTCTCTGTGATGCCAATTATGTCAATCTCATTATTTACTGCTATACACTCTAACGCTCCCATCTTACTTCTTAGACTTCTGGCATTGACATATAGACATTTCAAAGTGTGTTTTTGTTTGTATTAACATTCTGCTTTTCAGTTGATAGGGATAATTTGGAAATCTTTAGCTCAGGTGATTTTTTTTACATATAGAAACATGGACTACATTTGCTTTTATTGGAACCTCTCTGTTGGGATGCCCTAACTGTTTCATTAGTATCCTTCAAGGATACATTCCTCCAAACCATGCACTGCTGAGTGACTGTTGGCTTTCCCCCCTGCGCGCACTGTTAGCCCCCGTTTGGCCGTGCGTTTTCCACGTGGCCAACCACCTAAAACTAATAGCACCGCAACAAGCAAATGCATGTTGATGGGCCTATTAGTCATTCCCGCGCGATACAGAAAGTAAAATGTGCAGCGAAACTCCTCCAAGTCTGCCACTCTAGCCTCCAGAGATCGGACTCGTTCCCTGAGAGTCAGGAGCTCTTTGCACTGAGTGTACATATACAATCTCTCACCGGCTGGTAAAAAATCATACTTGTGACATATTTCATGTTAGTGAGCACTATCGGGAGTTAAATCGCACTTCCCGTTAGTGCGCATTAAGTCCCATTAATGTGCATTAGGTCCCGTTAGTGCACATTACATAATTTTCTAATTTCGGAGTTAGTGCGCCCTAATAGGACTTAGTGCACGCTAACAACCAATTAGTGCTACCTAACAAAAAATGTGTTACGTTCGCCGACTGCAGCAACACACGGCTGGCCTCGTTTACCCAGCGGGACCCTGGAACCGAGCCGTCCTCTCTTGTGGCAGGGGGGGGGGGGGGAGACACTGCCACGATTCTTCAGGCCGGTCAGCAATGCCGCCAACCCTCTCAGGCCAGTTGCAACCTAGGCACGTACTCGCACCCCACGCCAGCTCTTAAAGGAACCGCGGCAGGAAACGTTCCTGAGGTTCCTTCCTGAGGTCATCCAGCAGGGACTATTTAAACTAGTCTCCTGGTCTCCAGCCTTGCCTCTGCAACAGGTCTCCTGAAGCTGCTGGTTGCATTATTGCTCTTCATCCTGGTTCCTGTTCCTCTCTGTTCCTGCCCTGCTCCCTTCCTTCTGTATTGCCTCCTGGTCTTGATCCCTTGGACTGTTACTGGATCCTGCTGTCTACCACCTGCCTCGGACCTTGGATTGTTACCGGATTCTGCTGTTCGCTGCCTGCCTCGACCTTTGGACTGAGTACTGGATTCTGCTGTTTGCTGCCTGTCTCGACTCTTGGACTGTGTACTGGATTCTGCTGCTGACCATTGCCTGAACTGATGCTGAGATCTGCCTCCCCGATGACGAGGGCCTGGGAAGTCTCCTCTCAGGTGTTGTAACAATGCCAGATCTATACACTCTTACAGGAGAAATATAAGCAAGCATAAAAAACTTAAATTGTATCTCTTTCAACCTCACAGAGGACACTAAAGTCTTGATATGACGAAAGCCAGCCCGCAACTGAGTGGTCCAGAAGTACTATGGAGAGTTCATTGTTCCATTTGTCCAGCAATGAAGCTATAGGTCTTAACATTTGAATCATTAAGGATTTATAAAGCCTCCTAAAATCCTTAATTTGAAAGAAATCTTCTAATTGATCACATAGGGGCAGATTTTAAAAGCCTTACGCACGTAAATCCAGCTGGATTTACGCGCGTAGGGAGGTTTAGGGGTATGCATTTGTTCCCTACGAATTGGCACTCCGCAACGTATAGGGCCATATTCGTTGTATTTGTGGGGAAGCAAAACATATCGCGATTCCCCACGAATACAACGAATTTTCGCCGAATTATTCGGTAGCCTAAAGGAGCCAAGTTAAACAAATCCCCCTCTCTCCTGACCCTCCCCAAGACTTACCAAAACTCCCTGGTGGTCCAGCGGGGGGTCCGGGAGCCATCTCCTGCACTCATACCCTTGGCTGCCGGTATTCAAAATGGTGCCGATAGCCTTTGACCTACTATGTCACAGGGCCTACTGGTACCATTGGTCAGCCTCTGTCACATGGTAGGAGCAATGGATGGCCAGCGTCATCTTGTGCTCCTACCATGTGACAGGGGCTGACCAATGGCACCGGTAGCCCTTGTGACATAGTAAGGGCAAAGGCTATCAGCGCCATTTTGATTACTGGCAGCCGACCGCCCGAGTGGGGGAGATCACTCCCGGACCCCCGCTGGACCACCAGGGATTTTTGGCAAGTCTTGGGGGACCTTCCTGACCCCCACAAGACTTGCCAAAAGTCCAGCGGTGGTCCAGGAGTGACCTCCTGCACTCAGGCTGTCAGCTGCCAGTATTCAAAATGGCGCCGGTAGCCGACCGTCAGCCCCTGTGACATAGTGAGGGCAAAAGCTAGCGGTGCCATTTTGAATACTGGCAGGCGACGGCCCGAGTACAGGAGGTCACTCTCAGACCCCCGCTGGACTTTTGGCAAGTCTTGTGGGGGTCAGGAGGGTCCCTCAAGACTTGCCAAAAATCCCTGGTGGTCCAGCGGGGGTCCGGGAGTGATCTCCTGCACTGGGGCTGTCGGCTGCCAGTAATCAAAATGGTGCCGATAGCCTTTGCCCTTACTATGTCACAGGGGATACCGGTGCCATCGGTCAGCCCCAGTCACATGGTAGGAGCACAAGATGCTACCATGGTAGGAGCAGCAGAATCCAGTACGCAGTCCAAGAGTCAAGGCAGGCTGGCGTGGGGTGCGAGTGCGCACCTAAGTTGCAACCGACCTGAGAGGGTTGGCGGCGTTGCTGACCGGCCTGAAGAATCATGGCAGCGTCTACCCCCCGCCACAAGAGAGGGCGGCTCGGCTCCGGGGTCCTGCTGGGTAAACGAGGCCAGCCATGCGTTGCTGCAGCCGGCGAACATAACACATTTTTTGTTAGTGTAGTTAATTTAATTTTAGCCGGGAAACGAATAAGAATTAACGTATAAACATATCAGGGGGTCCCCTTGCCGAATGCAACGTATCTGCCCCCCGACGAATCCGAATCCCGAATGCAACGTATGGCGTCCTTCTGCACATCCCTTAGGGGGGTTACGTGCACCGAGCCTATTTTGCATAGGCCCAGCGACGTGTGCAAGCCTCGGGACGAACGTATGTCCCAGGGCTTAAAAAAGGGGCAGGGCGGGGGCGGTCTGGGGCAGAGCGGGGGCATGGCCAGAGGCCTCTGTAGGGCCTCTAGGCCAGGGGATCGCGCGCCGGCACTCGGCTGGCACGCGAAACCTACGCCTGCCCAGAAGCAGGCACAACTTGCCAAACAAAGGTAAGGGGAGATTTAGGTAGGGCTGGGGGGGGGGGCGAGTTAGGGAGGGGAAGGTGGGGAGGGGGCGGAAGGAAAGTTCCCTCCGAGGCCACATATTATAAAATCGGGCGTAGATTTGTACATGCCGGGCAACCCGGCGCACACAAATCTACGCCCGCGCATAGGTACTAAAATCTGGCCCACAATGTCTGAGTTGTACATAAGCAAATTGGTCTTTGTCTGTAAGATCAAACATGTTTTATTTCTGAAAAAGGAAGATCTGCACAAAAGCACCAACAACCTGTTGTAAATGGGTCATACCCTTAATTCTCCAAGAAGAAAAAACCCTATATTTGGACCCCGGCAAAAACTGTGGATTTCTTAATCACTAGGGACAGGGGCTTCTCTGCAGCAGCCTGTCACTATGGAACTCACTCCCTGATGCAATCAGAGCAGAGCCATGTGTTAAAGCTTTTAAAAACGGCTCTGAAAACATACCTCTTTATCGAATAATGAATGCAGCATCTCTGTTCTGTTTTTCCAAATTTTTTACTTTATGATAAATGAGTCTGTTCTTTTGATTGTGAAGCGCTTCAAAATATCATGATGTATGTGATATATAAATTTTTAATACACCTAAACTTGTTTTTGGCATCAATTGCAAGAAACATAGTTGGGAATCTCTCCTGTTTAGTTACATAAGTAAAGTTAATAACTTTATGAATATTATCTGAGGCTTGACAGTCTAGGACAACTCCCGGCCAGTCTTAGTGAATCAAGGTCAGTAGAGTTCCTGACAGTCTTAAGGCCAAGGTTTTAATTTTTATTTGTATTTTAAAGTCAAGGTTGAAAATCAAATTGGGCTATAAGAGCTGCACTCTGTCTTCTCTTTCCTCTTCTTGAAAATAACCATTATTCATGCTTCCATCACATTTATTTTATTTATGTAAAAACATTTTTATATGGCCTACCTGGTTTAAAAAAATATGACAGCTCAAAGCAGTGTATAAAATAAAATAAAAAATTCTCCAAACCAACAAAACAAGGAAACAGCAGACTAGAAAAAAAAAATCATATAAAATGAAACCAAGGGCACAGCAGTCTACAGGCAACCAAAGAGTCCATAACAGCATTTAATTTGGAAATAATCACGTTTTTCCGGAGCATCAAGTAATTCATCTCCAACTTGATGTTCAAAAGTAGTTTATAATCCAAAGTGAGGAAAATTATGGCAACTCAAAAATATGTAACTATATATAATTATAGCAACCATTGTTACAGGAGTGGTATCAGAATCTTAAACCTGCTGAAGATTCTAATCTACTGTCTTGTGCCCACAATGGGCTGTAGACAGACTCATACATCAGCTTCTTAAATCAAATCATTGACTGCTCCACATTGAGCAAATATTCCCAAAATATCTCATGGAAACAGAATTAAATCACACCGATACTTATCTTGTATATCTGCTGGATTGCATGAAATGACGCTCTCACCAATGCATAAAAAACAACACATGCCCAACACTGCCCTGTTTTGGCAGTTTGCTGCCTGCTTCGGGGGCTTCTCAGAAATAACTGTATAACAGCATCTGGTTGAAAGGCAGAGCAATAGCAGAAGGCCGTGCCAGATTCCAGGTTACAAGATGAAGAGCTGCTGTCTGCTGCAGACAGTACACATAACTGCTTTATGTTGCTGTCACCAGGAGGAGCTCTCTTTAAGTCTGTGCAGAATTTTTATTTTGCATTTAGAGAGTTAAGTAGTATTTCGTTTTAGATCCATAAGTATGTAAATCTTAGAAAGTAATTTCCAACTTGCACTCAGTGGTTGGTAATGCATCTCTGGTGATTTCTGAAGTGAATTATTCTTTGAGATTTAAGTTTATGAGGAGGTTTTTACTCACCCTTCCTTCCCAGAGAGAGGAATAAGAGAAGTTTTCTAGGTCATCTTGATGATCCTTAACCCAAGGGTCATCAAGAAAACTCCACCTCCAATTGCTAATCTGGCAATTGGAGGAAGCGTGGATACCCACCTGGTATCATCACCAGGAGGAGAGAGGAGAATCTGAATGACCACTCAGGAGTCTCGCAAGCAGCAGACAGCTAAGGTAGTGCCTATAGGGTACAAGGAGATGGAGAGGAGAAAATTGGTGAGGTGAAGATCAACCAGTGGATACCAGGTATTGTGAAGGGGAACCAAATTGGGAGAGTAGGATCTCATGTTTAATAGTTTAACGAGTGAGGTTTTATATTCTATACAAGGAAGGGACCATCAGAGATAGATTTTGGAATGACAGATTCACAATTTTCAGTTGCTTTATGAATATTACCTTAGAGACTTGAATCAAGTGCTATATTTTTATATTTGAACTTTTGATCAGTAAAGTTTATG